>NC_041391.1:123513912-123585203 GCF_002162155.2 Triticum dicoccoides
GGCGCCAGGTAACTTCCTTCTCTCTCTCTCTTTTATTTCTTTTCTATTTCTGTTATTTTGTTTTTGATTTGATTTAGAATACCAAATCATTTAATAAAATCCTGGAAACAATTATGGGTGCTTTCTGAATTATTTCAGTGACCCTTAACAATTTCCAACATTTATTTGAACATTTAAATTATTTATAGTATTTAAATGCCCAAAGTCAAATACAATATGATTTAATTTAAAAATCCAAAAATGACCTAAGAATATATTCATCATTTTTGGCAGAGGTTTCCACCTTAACCAGAAATCATGAACTTTTCTTAGGAACCTTTTGGGCTTATTGAAAAGATTTTAATTCACCCTAGTTGAGTTGATTTAGTGCTAGGGTTTGAACATCCCCATTTCAATTTTAGGCAAAATTTAAACATGATGCAACACATGACTAGCTGGCTCAGAGCAAACCAGAAGCTAGGGATGTGACAACTCACCCCCACTAAACAAGAATCTCGTCTCGAGATTCAAGCGTAGGGTAAGGTGAAGGGGAAACGCAACTAGTATAATCTTCACGATCCAGGGTGCACTTCATAAGAGCGTTGATTCGATCACCATCTTTGTCTCGAAGTCTTTCTCTGAGAACTCCAACTAACATGACAAGAAGAGGGAAGGAAAACTCTAGAAGAATTAATCTTCTCAAAGAACGAACAACTCAGGATTAACTCACGGAATGGGACATAGCAACATCTCTCGAGCTGAGAGACGAAGCACACCTCTAGAGGAATGGAGTGGAACAGATGACGAAGGTTCACTAGGTAGACAACGATTCCATACCTAAGAAGGTGGTGAACGGTTGTCAACATAGCGAGGAGTTGAGTTGCCATGATACCTCAACGAGACATCCTGGAGGGGGGGTGATTTGTAGATATATCCCCTTAAGTGGCAAAAGAATTACCTTTGATTCAGAGATCATTGAAACTCTTTAAACCAGCCTAGGACAATTCTCGAGCGATCGTTTGGAGGGGGTCGGTAGAATGGCATACTCGGACTTGGATGATGTGGATTACCTTGTTGAAGACAACATAATGGATGAATTTGCTTATCACCGGAAATGGAAGAGACCCATGGTAGAATGGCACATTGGCGGTGCAAGCTGGGAACAAAATGCAAATGCTGGGAATGATTCTGGTAACTGGGGAAGAACCCAACAATAGAGAGTGAATTCACTGTTTGAAAAGGTCATAGCATTGCCGAGGAAACTGAGAGGAATCCCAGTTAGAGCCGATGGTAACACGTAGCGCTTGTACGTGCTTTCAAGAACTTGAGCATTTCCACAATCATCAAGGTTTTATCAACAACCGCGTCAAGGGTGCTGACAACACAACATACTACCATGATGAATAGCGATGGACGATGCAGATGCGAAGGAGGATAACACTTTCTCAGATTTCACCTTAGCGAGGCCAAGCAAATAAAATCTGGATGATCGACCGAGAGACATTTAGCACTCCGCTTCTAATGTTCTCCTTGATGTGCTAGCATAATCCACCCATAGATATGGTTTGATATCTAGAACATCAAGTAAAAAGGTCGGACTTCGGAACACAGAAATCCATAGGGGCAACTAGGGAGTAATCCTACGAAATCCCTATGGGGAGGTGGCCAACTTCCTCAAACAAGATACTATAATAATAGGTCTAGCGGATGGGTGTGTTGGCCACGACATACACCTTGCCGGTTATTGAGGAACCAATATTA
The DNA here is from genome assembly GCF_002162155.2 of Triticum dicoccoides. Lineage (NCBI taxonomy): Eukaryota > Viridiplantae > Streptophyta > Magnoliopsida > Poales > Poaceae > Triticum > Triticum dicoccoides. The sequence continues at coordinate 123,515,653 of NC_041391.1, forward strand.
TAGTTCTTGGGGAAATGTTCCGACCATCATATCTGCCTGAGATTCAGATCTGGTTGGTGTCAGGATATTCCAGACTCATCGAGTCTAGGAAGAAAAATGAAAGTTTGCAATACAAATCGACAAGATGACGTTGCGGGATTCTCGGGAGATGAACTACGATAGCAAGCTCCAAAACATGAGTTGGTTCTGCTACAAACATGTGAACACGTTGTCCAAGACAAGCATGACCACAAACTAGTCTTATAATAAAACACTACCGAGTTCAGGAGGGGGAACCATCAACGAGGGTATCGAAGTCCTTACATAAGTCCGGATTAGCTCTTATGAAGGAACTCCCTCTCCTTGAACAAATCAATCAGTGGCTTGGTGTGCTAGGGATACATATAGATTGAAGGTTGCAAGTCTTCAAACCACAGAATTCTTCGCACGTGTGCACGACTGATTTGGGATGATTCCAAAGGAAACAACATTGACTTTCTCGAATCCATGGCGGCAACTTGCATCAAATGCACATGAACTGGAGGAAGTCACTTCTTACATCTGAACATATGCTTCATGAACTAGCATGAACAAATGCTTTCAAAAGTTTCCAACACTAGCTTAATGTTCAACAAAATCATGGAGGAGATAAGGATGTTGTCAATGGGCTCAACAACAATTCATCCGGGTTTCCTTTTAAAAGGAATTCCATAGTTAAGTGAACACGGTGATAGCATTGGTCAGACCAAAGATGTAATGGTGTATGCTCGAGGGATCAACCACGAATAAGACAACATTACGAGCATCGTTGGTACTGATTTGACATGACGATGGCCCACACTCAAATCAAAGGATTGATAAGACAATAGGTCCAACAACTGATCACAGGGACCAATCGATGAAGATATCATCTTTCTTCAACACACACTACACAAGAATATCCCTTTGGAACGAACTAAGTCAGGCAAGCTTTTATCTTCCAACTCTCCAAGTTGTTGTCTAGCTTAACCAACTAGCTCAGGGATATCTAATACCGATCTTGGAGAGAGGGTGGTTCACAAGAACCCAACTTGATCACAAGCTCAACACAGCGGTCAGGTGACAACCTGGTAATACTTCCGAGAAGATCTTCGGAAAATCACGAGCCACCGGTATGTTACTAAGCTTGAGAACAATCTTGCTTTCCAGGGCAAGACGATATGATCAGTAGGGCAAGGATTTGAAATAATCCTAACTCATCGATCGAGGAGTGAACCAGGAGAATGGACTAGGTAGCACGATCAGTCTTAGAAGGATGATTCAAAAACCAACATACTAAGAATGAAATTATTATCCTTTAACTACCAAGCAACGAGGTTGCTGGGAGTATTGATTTCACACATCACAATTCATTTGTCGGTATTCCGGTTGCATCAACACGAGGGCCGAGGAATGACTAATGATGGTGAGAAGTATCACTACGTCAAAATTCATGAGAGTTGGTGCAGTTCTCATGACAATTCTGACATAAAGGGGGTAATACTCCAAAGTAGAACAGAACCAAAAGGTGGATTGGCATTTGATCTGCGGAATACAACTACTTTGACCCAATCCTAGATATGGATGAGGTATTGGAGTTTGTTTCTCCAAGTCATTCAGGACAGAATGGCTTGACGGACCACAAGGGTAATAGGCATCGATAAACGAATGCATGCATACCCTTGACTATCAATTGATAGACGAAGGTCAGTAGACAACTAAAGAGGGACAACTCAAAGGAACATATAATTTTCTGAGTTGTGGATGCATAGATTAGTATGTCGAGCGAGATCAACATTTCTTCCAGATAACCCATGCAGACAGGTAGGACTGGCAGAGTCACGATTTATGAATGGAGATCTCCTCAAGAGTACTCTAATTGTGATCTTTTTATCCAATAAACATCTGCCATAAGCGGTCCATAGTATTTGGAAGAAGGAAATACCACGGACCTCGAGGACTATTGCAAAGTTACTAATATCCTGAAGGAACTAGCAAACACTATCAACATGAAGTAAGTAGAGTGAATCTCGGGTTCAAAACCCAGAAATAGAATACCTACTACTAAGTAGCATCACCGGATGCTTCTGAGAATAAAGGCCAGAATCATCACACTGGGAACACAGATCATGGCTAGACCACTAGATGATCCCCTAAGCACTTAGGGTCATAATAATAATTCCAACATATATGTCGAGGCAATAATTACCTCAACACACCGATTAGTGTGGTTAATCTGGCCCAAAGGAACATCGAAGCGGGAGGAAGGAATTTGCAAATTGCTTCAAACTATTTAGAAATCTGGGATGACTCGGACAGCATAACGGCTGTAAATGCTCAGAAAAGATTTGAGACATACTACAAAATGGTGGCATAACCACTCAGAAGCACAATATCAAGGTTCCGAGATCAACAATTAACATACGGAGGTAGTAGGAACTGAACTGAGACTTAAATCCAACAATCTTATAAGTCTGCGGATTAGTAACACGTGATCCTGATAGAAAGAAGAGAAAGCCTAGTTCTTAATCCCCGTAGAGGAGAAGATGATGACTCAGATCAGAAGGCCATGAGGTATAAGGAGTAAAAAGAGCCTTACGTTCCATCCCACAATCAATTCCCCTACATATAACTAAAGAATTTCTAGACTCAACTTCGACCAGTTTGGCTTGGTAATCCTACAGGCAGTCAAGCTCTGATACCAACGCTGTCAGGACCCCGACTCAATGCCACATCGATCTAGCATGTAACATCTCATATCACTTTGCGGCCTCACGCACGGTATTCCCACGGGTGTCGCCTTACCTTAGCCCGGGACCGTTTGCTCCTTTTGGCACACGTATATGACAGTGTCGCTAGCATCCATATGATAAGGAGCCCGGGCTGACATGGCTAGTCGTAAACCCAAAGTGGCACAGACTTACAGGGACAGGCATCCATGACCCAGCATCGAACGTGTCGGTCATCAGCGAGTGAATCCAGACTGTAGCACTGGGCTAGCAGGACTTCGGTGAACCGGGCTGTAGCAGGCTAACAGGACTCCGGTATTCATCGTGTGACATTTCCCCGAAGGGACAGACACAGGAACGAAGAAGGACACATGCCGGCCAGCCTAAGTGTTCCGGAGCAGTAGCAAGCTACCATGGCTCGGTGGAAACACTAGGAGACATTTCCCGGTAAGAGAGGCTACTAAAGATAAATAACTAGATAGTCAGATCGCACACATACCAAGCATTTCAATAACATAGACACAATATGCTCGATATGTGCAAACACAACATGGCATCACAACATGACTCTACGACTCAAGTATTTATCCAATAGGCTCCGAGGAGCGAGATATTACAAACATGAGTCTCATGACCCAACATTCAGAGCATACAAATAAAAGCACAAGCGGAAGCTATCATGTCTGAGTACAGACATCTATAAATGAGAAAGGCTGAGAAGCCTGACTATCTACCAGATCCTGCCGAGGCACAAGATCGTAGCTGAGGTAACAAGCTAAACGTCGAAGTCCACGCGGAACTACTAGCGAGACCGAAGTCTCTCTGCAAAAACATAAATAGGCAAACGTGAGTACAAATGTACCCAGCAAGACTTACATCAGAACTATCTACATATGCATCATTATCAACAAAGGGGATGGTGGGGTTTAACTGCAGCAAGCCAGCTTTGACTCGGTGGCTATCCTGAACTACGACTGCAAGTAACTCTTTTGAGGTGGTGCACACGAGTCCACATATTCACCATATCAATACACCACTATGGATCCGCTCCCGTCTCCCTACGAGAACGCCATCCATAGCACTCACGCTTATCTTGCGTATTTTAGAGTATCCACTTTCACTTGTCTATGAACTGATACAAGCAACCCAGAAGTCCTTTTCCGCGGACACGTCTATTCGAATAGATCATATTAACCCTGCAGGGGTGTACTTCTTCACACACGCTCTCACCACTTACCGCCGTTTACACGACATGTACTCGGCAACCTTCAAGCGGAAGCCCAACGTGGGTGTCGGCCATGGCCTGCCTAAACACTCAAGTCTCTAGTCCAGGTTTATCGCCTATTCGGGTTCCATCCATGAGGAGATCCGGCCGGAGTTTCGCTCACAGCCCCAAACGATGTGAACAGGGTTCCGTGACACCAAACGGGCGCCCGGTATACCCGGCCACGTGCCTACTGAATCACTGCCCACCCCTATGGTCAGCGCTGCCCACGGCCTCCAGCATACTACAAACACCAGAAACTACTTGCAACTCCTGGACAGAGGACAAGGGTGATTAAGAAGCCGAGAGGGTCCATTGGTTTCTGGCCCAATGCGTGGTAGTAGCTGAATCATGGATCACAAACACAGAACTCAGTTCCTGAGGACGGCTGCAATGAGACAACCCACCATGTACTCCTACATGGCCTCTCACCGCTACCTTTACCAAATCGTATTCACACACTTAGCTCCCACACAGTAGGACATGTTCACACACCTCTGATTCATCCCCGATGAATCAGACCTGACTCAACTCTAAGCAGTAGCAGGCAGGACAAACAAGCATGAATGAGTAGGCACAACAGGCTCAAACAATTCCTACTCATGCTAGTGGGTTTCATCTATTTACTGTGGCAATGACAGGTCATGCAAAGGATAAAGGGGTTCAGCTACCGCAGCAAGTAACAGATGAATCGATGTTGTCCTAATGCAGTAAAAGAGAGCAGGAGCGAGAGAGTGGGATTTTATCAGAATGAACAAGGGTGTTTTGCTTGCCTGGCACTTCTGAAGATAGCATTGAGTCTTCATCAGTGTCAACGATCACATCATCGGTATCACGTCTATCGAGAGGGGACAAATACAGGCAACATAGAAGGGAACACAATCAATGCAATGCACAATATGATGCATGATCATGACATGGCAAAATGAATGTGTTTTGAGCTAATGCAACTAGCAACAGATTAAATGAAGTTGGTTTGAATACAAGATTCAAATTTAAACTCCATATGTGATTATTCAAATGCCATTTAATTTATTTGTGCTAAACAGCAGCTATAAGTTGTTCTAACATGCATGAAAATGGTACAGATGGATTCCTTGAATTTTTCTGATAATTTTTCATATATAAATTATTTAATTTGGAGTTACGGTTGAATTTCTATGATTTTTAGAAGTTTTAGGCATTTTCTGGAATTTCCTGAATATTAATAAATCCAGAAAATGATTTAACTGCGTCAGCCTGAAGCCAGCATGACGTCAGCGAGTCAACGGCCAAGTCCAGGTCAAACCTGACGTGTGGGGTCCACACGTCAGTGACACAGGTTAGACAGGGGGGTTAGTTTAGTTTAATTAAAGATTAGGGGCACTAGGGCCCACATGTCAGTGGCTCTAGGCCTGGGTTAGCGGGGTGGTTAGGACCTAATGACCGGCCACGTCAGCTCTCGCCGGAGTTTAGCCGGCGACGACCACAGAGCACGGCGGGGGACGCCAGACTTGCGCTAGGGGCATCGGATCGACGCGCCAAGGGCACCAGGAGGTAGCCCGTGCCCGTGCGCATCTAGGGGGACCAACGGGAGGTGCGGGGGTGGCCGGGGTTCGCCGGAGTGGAGCCCGAGGCGGCGGCCGGAGCTCGGGGTTGGGGCGAGTTAGTGCTACGGTGCGCAAACGAGCGAGGTGAGCGGCTAGCGGGGCGCTACGCGGTGCGGGGAGCGAGTTAGGCATGCCAGGGTGACCAAATGGTCACCGGAGCTACGCCGGCGACGAGCTCAGGCGGCGGCGTGCTACGGCCAGCTATGAAATGGCGGCTACGGCGAGCGGCAAGCCACGGGGTTAGGGGCAAAATGTGCAGGAGCTCATGGTGGTTCGGATGGGGTAGATGACGAGCTCGGGAAGCGGAGACGGCGGCGAATCGACGGTGAAGCTCCTCGGCGGCCGGCGATGGAAACGGCGATGGTGGCGGCGTTGCAGCGTGTCCGGGACCTTGTGGCTCGGTGGGGAGAAAGAGGGGGTCGAGGCGGAGCCTTTGAGCGCATCGGCGAGGCTAGGGGGTGGCGGTGGCCGCGAGGGAGCTCGTCGCTGGCGGCGGCTCCCTTCGGGCGAGTGAGAGAGAGGTCCAGGGGAGAGGATGAGGACGCGGGAGAGTGAGGGAGAGAGGCAGGGAGGTGCGTGGCGTCTCCGGGGCGTCGAGGAGGAAGCAGGAGGTGGCCAGGGGGAAGCAGGAGGTGGCTGAGGCCTCTCGGGCGCGCGCCACGCCTCGCCTCTGCCTACTGGCAGAGGAAGACGACAGGGGGGGGAGTGGAGATGGGCTGGGCCGTGCTGGGCCAGGTAAGTGGGCGCCAGGTAACTTCCTTCTCTCTCTCTCTTTTATTTCTTTTCTATTTCTGTTATTTTGTTTTTGATTTGATTTAAAATACCAAATCATTTAATAAAATCCTGGAAACAATTATGGGTGCTTTCTGAATTATTTCAGTGACCCTTAACAATTTCCAACATTTATTTGAACATTTAAATTATTTATAGTATTTAAATGCCCGAAGTCAAATACAATATGATTTAATTTAAAAATCCAAAAATGACCTAAGAATATATTCATCATTTTTGGCAGAGGTTTCCACGTTAACCAGAAATCATGAACTTTTCTTAGGAACCTTTTGGGTTTATTGAAAAGATTTTAATTCACCCTAGTTGAGTTGATTTAATGCTAGGGTTTGAACATCCCCATTTCAATTTTAGGCAAAATTTAAACATGATGCAACACATGACTAGCTGGCTTAGAGCAAACCAGAAGCTAGGGATGTGACACCTCCACCATAAATGTTCATCTTTTCCCCAATATTCTAACACTATGTACCTAGCCTCTCTGCCAAATTACAGCTCATTTAAAGTTGTGCTGGTTAGGTTCAAAAATGCTCCAAGTTTGAACTATATTCATACTTGTTGTATTTTTCTACCTCTAAAAAAAATACCCAACTCAATTTTATCAAATTGAGAATAATTCTAGAATCCTGAGGATATTTTCATACCTCTCAGAAACCCCCCCAATCCTTCTGTGCTTTTCTCTCTTTTATTTCTGTTCAAAGGAATGGGAAAGAGTCAGAGGGAGAGAGAGAGCACCAGCAGCAGCGCAGCCCAGTAGCAGCAATCCATCCGCGCGGCCCAGCAGGCCTCCCGCAGCCCTTTAGCCTGCAAGCGACAGTTGCATCGTCCTCCTGTACGGTAGGACATCCAGAGGAGACACGTCGGCACGCCAGATGATTTGACGGCCGGAGCTCGTCCCTAGACCCCTATAAAGTTGTCCCCGGTGTCCTAGGGTCTCCCCTCAACCGATCCCCCTCCTCTCCTGCCCTCGCCGTCGCCAGGTGAGTCTCTACGCGCCCACGTCGTCGCCCTGCCCACCATGCTCTGGTTGAGCTCGAGCTTCGGCTCGGGATAGACGCTCGCCGTGCCTCCCACCACCTCGGACGCCTCGGAGAAGACCGTCAAGTTCCCCTTCTCATCCTACCTCATCGCACGTACCTCTACAGCCTCTGGAACGACTCCTCCGACCGGTCTTCTTCCTCTTCATCCCGGACAGCAGCCTCACCAAGTTCAGAGCTCCCTCTCGTCGCCTCCAGCACGTCTCCGTCGACCCCGTCGTGTCCTAGGGTGAGCTGGGTAATGCTCCTCCCTCTCCCATCCATCCCCTTGCATGTAGGCACCTGTAAGACTCATCTGATCCATGTCTTCGCCGCGCTCGTAGTGCTCCGGCGAAGTCTGAATTTTTTTCCTTGTGTGTGTACTTGCTGCAGCGCGCACGCGTGTTCTCCAGCTTCGGATCCCCAAGTTGCTCTCTCACACACACGCACACACGCCCCTGCAGTGCAGCAGCTCACGCAGTGCTGTTGTAGCCCTGCCTCGCTGTGTTCGTCGCCATGGCCGCAAGCTCCTGCCCACACGCACACCCACACATGCACGCACATTCCCTTCCTGCACGCATGCACTCTGCCCTGCTGAATCCGCACACCCGCCGGCACCTCCTGAGCCCCGCCGTCGCCGCCGTTGCTCGCCGGTGCCGTCGGTGTTTCTCTCTTCTGCCCAGGAGGGGAACCAGTACCAGGAGGGCTTACCTCAAAAGGTGCGAGCTCCCCCCATTATAACGATCATGTTAATAGCCCGACTGGTTCCCGTGCCGTGCCTCCACCCAGGCGACCCGGGTTCGATCCCCCACGGCTGCATATTATTCCCCCTTTTTTTCCTTTCCTGCACTGTGCGTATGACAGGGTGGCCCCACCTGTCATACTCTCTTAGCCTGTCTGTTTATTATTTATTTATTTATTTATTTATTATTATTAAGTGTTTTATTTCTGTTCCCAGAGAATTTTCCATTTCTGGCATTTAGTACCTTTCCATTTCGGGCAAATCCTTTTCTGGACGTTTCCATATATGGAAAGTGCCATTTCTGTCAATTACCATTTTAGGCGGGTTTCATCTTAGTGCATTTATGATGATTTTTCTACAGCAACCCTAACATATTATATATGTTTTTGGGGTAGAAAAATCCCACCATTCCATTGGTGGCATTAGTTTCTGCATTTGAGCAAGTTAATAATCATGCCATCTCACTTCTTATTGTTGTTTTGTCTCTTATGTGCTTGTTCATGCAATATGCTAGTTGTTTGTTTTGCACATGATTGGCTTCATTGTCATGCCTACTTCATGCTAGTACTTGTTCCATGCCATGACATGCCTGGTAATGAGTTGATCAAGCCTGTAGAGATGCCATGATGAATCTGTTTTTGCTGTGTCTAGTAATTCCACTAAGTCTGTAGAACTGTTATCTCTTGCAATATTGCCATGCTATTTTATCATGCTCTAGTGGTTTCTAGGTTGAGCTCAGTGTTCATGTTTCGTAGGGCATCTCCTGTACATCACTGTTATGCATCTTGTTCATATGTTTGGGGGCTATAGCTTGTTCATACTTCGCATCCAAGTGGCCATGTTGTTGTTTGCATCATATCTTGTCTTGCTTGTCTTTTGCAAACCGTGTACCCGAATCCGGTGATCTTTATATCGATTTCAACCGAAGTCATCTCATCTTTCCAGTGGCATACTTGGTTTGCCAAGTTGATGCCTTGTTCATCATCTTTCCTTCCGAAGCACGCATATGCATTGCATACCACATCCCGCATATCATGACATGTATTGCATCATGTTGCTTGTGCATTGCATCGTGATTTATTGTGGTTCCTTGCTTGTGTTCTTGTTTTGGGTAGAGCCGGGAGACGAGTACGTGCACGAGGAACCTGTTGAGTACGCTAACGAGGATCCAGCCTTCGACAACTCTGAGAACCTTGCAGGCAAGATGACCATACCTTCGAAATCATTTCTATCTTTGCTTGCTAGTACTCGCTCTTTCGCTATGTTAGCCCTACCCGCCTTTGTTTACCATGCATACCTATTGCCATGACAAACCTCTAACCAACCTATCCTAGCAACCATTGATTGGCTATGTCACCGCTTTTGCTCAGCCCCTCTTATAGCATTGTTAGCTGCAGGTGAAGATGAAGGTTGTTCCAGGTCGGAACGTGGTTACTTTGGGATATCACAATATCTCCTGTTTAAATTAATGCACCTTATATACTTAGTAAAGGGTGGAAGGCCTGGCCTTATGCCCGGTGACTTGTTCCACTCTTGCCACCCTAGTTCCGTGATACCGGTGTTATGTTCCTTGAGTTTGCGTTCCTTACACGGTTGGGTGATTTATGGGACCCCCTTAACAGTTCGCTTTGAATAAAACTCCTCCAGCAAGGACCAACCTTGGTTTTACCATTTGCCACCTAAGCCCTTTCCCTTGGGTTTTCGTGAGCCCAAGGGTCATCTTTATTACCCTCCCGGGCCAGTGCTCCTCTGAGTGTTGGTCCAAACTAGAGCCCTTTGCAGTGCCACCTCGGGGAAACTCGAGGGCTGGTTTTAGTTGTACGGATTGCTCATCCGTTTGTGCCTTGAGAACGAGATATGTGCAGCTCCTATCGGGATTTGTCGGCACAGTCGGGTGGTCTTGCTGGTCTTGTTTTACCATTGTCGAAATGTTTTGCGAACTGGGATTCCGAGACTGATCGGGTCTTCCCGGGAGAAGGTCTATTCCTTCGTTGACCGTGAGAGCTTGTGATGGGCTGAGTTGGGACACCCCTGCAGGGTATATAATCTTTCGAAAGTCGTGCCCGCGGTTATGAGGCAGATGGGAATTTGTTAATGTCCGGTTGTAGATAACTTGACACTTGACCTCTTTAAAATGCATCAACTGTGTGTGTAGCCGTGATGGTCTCTTCTCGGCGGAGTCCGGGAAGTGAACACGGTTTGTGTTATGCTTGACGTAAGTAGTTTCAGGATCACTTCTTGATCGCTTCCAGTTCTCGGCCGATGCGTTGCTTCTCTTCTCGCTCTCACTTGCGTATGTTAGCCACCATACATGCTTAGTGCTTGCTGCAGCTCCAACATTTTACCCCTTACCTACCTATGAGCTTAAATAGTCTTGATCTCGCGGGTGTGAGATTGCCGTGTCCTCGTGACTCACAGATTCTACCAAAACAGATGCAGGTGCCGAGGATACTGGCGCAGATGGCGCAACTGAGCTGAAGTGGGAATTTGATGAGGCCCTTGGTCGTTATTATGTATCATTTCCAGATGATCAGTAGAGGTGCCCAGTCGGGACGATCGGGGATCTAGCATTTGGGGTTGTCTTCTTTTCATTTGAACTTGACCGTAGCCGGTCTATGAGTGTATTTGAATGATGTATGATCTTAACTTATGTATTGTGTGAAGTGGCGATTGTAAGCCAACTCTCTTTATCCCATTCTTGTTCATTACATAGGATTGTGTGAAGATGACCCTTCTTGCGACAAAACCACCATGCGGTTATGCCTCTAAGTCGTGCTTGGACACGTGGGAGATATAGCCGCATCGTGGGTGTTACAAGTTGGTAATCAGAGCCATCCCCGACTTAGGAGCCCCCCTGCTTGATTGTTTGCTGCCGATGTTGAGTCTAGAACAAAATGGTTTTAGTCTTAGGATTATATATATCGGAGAGTAGGATTCTTTTTACTCCTCAGTCCCTTCGTCGCTCTGGTGAGGTCTCCTAACGTAGATGTTTTGACTATCCTCTTCTCAATTTTCCACTAAATTTTTTTAGGATCACGCGGGTATCTTGGAATAGTTCCGATGGTTTTTTGACGAGAACATTGTTCTTGGTGCCTCCTGACATTTAGGGGTTGTGGCAGTGTCCCGGGGAGTTGAGCTCCGAGGTGTTGTTGTCACAATTTTGTCGTTGTAGTTCTGGAATACCTGAGATTTGGCGACATCGAAAATCTCTTTTATGCAGTTGTTGGTGAGATAACCCCGATAACCCAGTACAGGGGCGAGCTCGGGAGTGTTGCCATAACTCGCATAACGGATGCTTTTCGAAGGTTGAGGTACACGATTTCCGAAGGTTTCTTGGTTATGTGTTGACGGATGGATACAGTTGGATGTAGGGATTGTTAGTTTGGGTGAGATATTGTGCTTCCCCTGTATCCCCAACACGAGATTGCATAACCAGAGAGTTTCGGGAGTTTATAGGTGGGATTCAAGTAGCTCTAGCATTTCTTCCACAGATATTTGGTTTGTGATTGGGTAATCCTTACCACTTATTTGTTCTAGTTGTACCTTGTTTATTTCATTCATCAATCTCTATTCAAGTGGCTTCTCACCTTAATGGACGTGTGATGTTTACTTTGGAATTCATTCGTTCATCCTTGTTCGAATGTTTATTGTGAAGACTATATGTTGCAATTTCTATCCGTTGATTCAACTTGTCTATCTGTTTATCAAGATGCTAACGGATGTCACCCTCTTCAGGATGGCTCCGCCAACGCGTCAGAATCCAGATCGCAATGATGGGAGTCAGGCGAACCCTCCACCTCCACCTCTGCCTCCGGAGGCTTGGCATGCTTTGATGGCAGCCTCTAACGCCCATGCTCAGATGATGATCCAGCTCATGCATGAGCGCAACCAAGGCCAAGGCAACCAAGGGAATCAAGGTCAAGGGCAGTTCAATCATCAGCCTCAGTTTCCAACCTTCAACCAATTCCTTGCAAATCAGCCGAAGTCTTTCAGCTACTGTGCCGAGGCCACAGACGCCGATGATTGGCTCGTGGATATCAACAAGCATTTTGAATGTAGCAATGTCAGGCTTGAGGACTATGTCAAGTTCGCTTCTTTTCAGCTCAAGGATCAGGCAACTGATTGGTTCTAGCAATACAAGGATTCCAGAGGTGGTCGAGTGATTACTTGGACTAATTTCGGTCGGGACTTTAAAGCTCACCATATTCCTACCAGTGTTGTTGAGAGCAAGCGTGAGGAGTTCCGCAATCTCAAGCAAGGCAACATGTCAGTGTATGAATACAACAAGCAGTTTCAGAAACTTGCTCGCTTTGCTAAGCAAGATGTTCCAGATGAGAAGAGTATGATCTATCAGTTCAGAGGTGGCCTTAGAGAGGATCTGCAGTTAGCTCTCGTTCTTATTGAGCCTACTCAGTTTGATCAATTCTACAATATGGCACTCAAGCAAGAAGGTGCTCAGCTCAAGTGTGAGGCTTCTAAGAAGAGAATCAGAGATGCAGTGCAATCTTCTTCTTCCTCACAAGTGGCAGCTAAGCAGCAGAAGTTTTATCTTCCTCCTCCTCTGTTTCGTCAGCCTTACCATCAGAAGAACTCAGGTGCTCGTGGCTCTTCCCACCCACCCAACCCAAGCTATCAGAACAAGTCTCAGTCCCAAGCTCCAAGGTCAAGTGCTCCTTATCACCGTCCGCTCTTAGAAGTGACTTGCAAAAAGTGCCAGCAGAAAGGCCACTATGCGATCAAATGCTTGAATCAAAGGCGCCTTCCTCCTCCTCCTCCTGTGAGATCTTCAAGCAATGCAGTGGTCAAGCATAATCCAAAGCATGCAAAGGTTAACATGTTGAATGCAGCTCAGGCAGAGGATTCTTCAGATGTGATCATCGGTAATCTTCCTGTTAAAGATATTCCTGCAAAAGTCTTATTTGATACTGGTGCATCGCATTCTTTCATTTCAAGACCTTTTGTGGCTATGCATGATTTGGTTACTCAAGTATTTCCGAGTCCTTTGTCGATTGTTTCCCCAGCTCAGCAAGTGACTTCTCGAGCTTTCGTTCCAAATGTCGGTATCAAGATGGGCGACTATAAATTTCTGTCTTCTCCAGTTGTTCTTGGCGATTCTGATATTGATCTTATTCTTGGGATGGACTAGCTTTCTAAGCACAAGGCTCAGCTTGATTGTGCTGCCAGGCAAATTCAATTGACACACCCTTCTGAGGATGTTATCATTTATGCCGCTCGTGATGAAACCATTTGGTTGTTTTCTCTCAATGAGAAGGGCGAATTGGACGCTATTTCTCAGATTCCAGTCGTTTGTGAGTACCAAGATGTCTTTCCAGAAGAGCTTCCGGGTATGCCTCCTCATCGGCCAGTCGAGTTCGTTATTGATCTTGAGCCTGGAACTGAACCCATTTGCAAGCGTCCTTACAAGCTTGGACCCAAGGAGCTGAAGGAATTGAAGAAGCAGCTCGATGAACAAGAGCGTCTGGGTTTGATCAGACCGAGTTCTTCCCCATGGGGTTGTGGAGTTCTTTTTGTCCAGAAGAAGTATCGCACGGACCGACTTTGTGTCGATTACCATCCATTGAACAAGAAGACAATCAAGAACAAGTACCCACTTCCCAACATCAATGAGCTTTTCGAGCAACTCAAAGGGGCTAAAGTCTTCTCCAAGCTTGACCTTCGTATGGGTTATCATCAGATTCGCATTCGTGAAGAAGATATTCCCAAGACAGCATTCAAAACAAGCTATGGTTCTTATGAATATACTATCATGTCTTTCGGCCTTGTCAATGCTCCTCCAACGTTCTCTCGCATGATGAATTTTATCTTCAACCCCTACACCAATGAATTTGTTCTGGTGTATCTCGATGATATCTTGGTCTTCTCCAAGAATAAGAAGGATCATGCCAAACATTTGCGATTGGTGCTTGACAAGCTCAGAGAGCATCAATTCTATGCGAAGTTTACCAAATGTGAGTTCTGGCTTGATGAAGTTCTTTAACTTGGTCACATCATCTCCGCCAAGGGAATTGCTGTTAATCCGGCGAAGGTGTCTGCAGTTGTGAATTGGGAACCTCCTCAGAATGTCAAGCAGCTCCGCAGTTTTCTCGGTCTTGCAAGTTATTGCCGAAGATTTGTTGAGAACTTCTCTAAGATTGCAAAGCCTCTTTCCAACCTCCTCCAGAAGCATGTTAAGTATGTCTGGACGCCTGAGTGTGACGTCGCTTTCAACACCCTCAAAGAGAAGCTAGTCACAACTCCTGTCTTGACTCCTCCTGATGAATCCAAGCCATTCGAAGTTTTCTGTGATGCTTCCCTTCAAGGTCTCGGTGCTGTATTGATGCAAGAGAAAAAAGTTGTGGCCTATACCTCTTGTCAGTTGAAGCCCAATGAAAAGAACTACCCCACTCACGATCTTGAGTTGGCGGCAGTTGTCCATGCTTTGATAACATGGAGACATCTCTTATTGGGAAGGCAATTGGACATTTTCACCGATCACAAGAGCCTCAAGTATATCTTCACTCAACCCAACCTTAACCTCAGGCAAACTCGATGGGTCGAAATGATTCAGGAATACAATCCGAGTATCGAATATACTCCTGGCAAGGCGAATGTGATTGCAGATGCTTTGAGCAGAAAGGCTTATTGCAACAGTCTAATTCTCAAGCCGTTTCAACCGGATCTTTGTGAAGCCTTCCGCAAGCTGAATCTTCAAGTTGTTCCCCAAGGCTTTCTTGCCAACCTCATAGTCTCTCCTACTTTGGAAGATCAAATTCGTGAGGCACAACTCCAGGATACCATGGTGAAGAAGCTGAAACGTGGTATTGACAAGGGCATTCCTAAATACATGTGCTATCGCTTGGATGACAGAGATACTCTTTTCTTCGAGGATCGCATTGTGGTTCCAAAAGGTGATCTGAGAAAAGTCATCATGAATGAGGCACACAATTCCCTCCTATCCATTCATCCTAGAAGTACAAAGATGTACCATGACCTCAAGCAGTCGTATTGGTGGACTCGAATGAAGTGAGAGATTGCTCAATTCGTGAATGAATGTGATGTCTACAGAAGAGTGAAAGCAGAACACCAACGACCAGCTGGTCTCCTCCAACCTCTTGCTATTCCGGAATGAAAGTTTGATCATATCGAGATGGACTTCGTGACTGGTTTTCCTAAGTCCAAGCGTGGAAATGATGCTATCTTCGTTGTCATCGACAAGCTTACCAAAGTGGCTCATTTTCTTCCTATCAAAGAATCTATCACAGCAGCTCAGCTGGCAGAGCTATACACCTCCAGAATTGTCTCCTTGCACGGCATTCCGCAATTGATATCTTCAGATCGTGGAAGCATCTTCACTTCTAAGTTCCGGGACTCCTTTCAGACGGCCATGGGCACCAACATTCGTTTCAGCACAGCTTTCCATCCTCAAATAAGTGGCCAAGTCAAGCAAGTCAATCAAATTCTTGAAGATATGCTCAGGGCTTGTGTCATCTCTTTCGGTATGAAGTGGGAAGATTGTCTTCCATATGCCGAGTTCTCCTACAACAACAGCTTCCAAGCGAGTTCGGGCAAGGCCCCATTCGAAATTCTCTATGGCAGAAAGTGCCGTACTCCTCTCAATTGGTCTGAGACAGGTGAACGCCAACTTCTTGGCAACGACTTGATCACAGAAGCCGAAGAAATGTGCAAAGTCATTCGTGAGAATCTCAAAGCCGCGCAATCGCGACAAAAGAGTTACTATGATAGCAAGCACCGTGACTTGGCTTTTGAAATCGAAGACCATGTCTACCTCGGCGTCTCTCCAATGAAAGGCACTCGTCGCTTCGGTATCAAAGGGAAGCTTGCCACTAGATACGTGGGTCCTTTCAAGATCATTGGCAAAAGAGGCGACCTCGCCTATCAACTTGAGCTTCCATCCAACTTTGCGAACGTGCACGATGTGTTTCACGTGTCACAGCTTCGCAAGTGCTTCAAGACTCCTGAGTGCAGTATCAACTTCGAAGAGATTGACCTCCAAGAAGATCTCTCTTATCATGAGCATCTCGTTGCTATTCTTGAAGAAACCGAGCGCAAGACTCGCAACAAGTCAATCAAATTCCTGAAAGTGAAGTGGTCACACCATTCCAACCGAGAAGCCACCTGGGAGCGCGAGGATCACCTCCGTTCTGAATATCCGGAGTTCTTCCAGTCCTAGATCTCGGGACGAGATCCTCTTGTAGTGGAGGAGAGTTGTAACACCCCAGATGTAACATGTCCCAATTTGGCAATATATCAACTTGACCTCATCCAATTCTTGTGGGTTTTATCATGTTTGGCCTCATCTTGTTTGGTTAGGTGTTTTTTTTTCTTTTCATTGCCATGCTCACCTTACCATATTGCATTTGTCCCTCTTGTCATTTTTCATTCATCCTCATCATGTGCATGTTGTGATCCCATACCTATTATGTTGTGGCATGCTCAATGCATAAATCTTGCACCATCACTTCTCCTTCCTTCCTTTTCCTTCCATTCTTTGCAAGTGCCATTTTGCCTCCACCATAAATGTTCATCTTTTCCCCAATATTCTAACACTATGTACCTAGCCTCTCTGCCAAATTACAGCTCATTTAAAGTTGTGTTGGTTAGGTTCAAAAATGCTCCAAGTTTGAACTATATTCATACTTGTTGTATTTTTCTACCTCTAAAAAAATACCCAACTCAATTTTATAAAATTGAGAATAATTCCAGAATCCCGAGGATATTTTCATATCTCTCAGAAACCCCCCCAATCCTTCTGTGCTTTTCGCTCTTTTATTTCTGTTTGAAGGAATGGGAAAGAGTCAGAGGGAGAGAGAGAGCACCAGCAGCAGCGCAGCTCAGTAGCAGCAGTCCATGCGCGCAGCCCAGCAGGCCTCCCGCGGCCCTTTAGCCTGCAAGCGACAGTTGCATCGTCCTCCTGTATGACAGGACATCCAGAGGAGACACGTCGGCACGCCAGATGATTTGACGGCCGGAGCTCGTCCCTAGACCCCTATAAAGTTGTCCCCGGTGCCCTAGGGTCTCCCCTCGACCGATCCCCCTCCTCTCCTGCCCTCGCCGCCACCAGGTGAGTCTATACGCACCCACGCCGTCGCCCTGCCCACCATGCTCTGGTTGAGCTCGAGCTTCGGCTCGGGATAGATGCTCGCCGCGCCTCCCACCACCTCGGACGCCGCAGAGAAGACCGTCAAGTTCCCCTTCTCATCCTACCTCATCACACGTACCTCTACAGCCTCTGGAACGACTCCTCCGACCGGTCTTCTTCCTCTTCTTCCCGGACAGCAGCCTCACCAAGTTCAGAGCTCCCTCTCGTCGCCTCCAGCACGTCTCCGTCGACCCCGTCGTGTCCTAGGGTGAGTTGGGTAACGCTCCTCCCTCTCCCATCCATCCCCTTGCATGTAGGCATCTGTAGGACTCGTCCGATCCATGTCTTCGCCGCGCTCGTAGTGCTCCGGCGAAGTCTGAATTTTTTTTCTTTGTGTGTGTACTTGCTGTAGCGCGCACGTGCGTTCTCCAGCTTCGGATCCCCAAGTTGCTCACACACACACACGCACGCATGCCCCTGCAGTGCAGCAGCTCACGCAGTGCTGTTGTAGCCCTGCCTCGCCGTGTTCGTCGCCATGGCCGCAAGCTCCTGCCCACACGCACACCCACACATGCGCGCACGTTCCCTTCCTGCACGCACGCACTCTGCCCTGCTGAATCCGCAAACCCGCCGGCACCTCCTAAGCCCCGCCGTCGCCGCCGTTACTCGCCGGTGCCGTCGGCATTTCTCTCTTCTGCCCAGGAGAGGAACCAGTACCAGGAGGGCTTACATCAAAAGGAGCGAGCTCCCCCCCTTATCACGATCATGTTAATAGCCCGACTGGTTCCCATGCCGTGCCTCCACCCAGGCGACCCGGGTTCGATCCCCCGTGGCTGCATATTATCCCCCCCTTTTTTTTCCTTTCCTGCACTGTGTGTATGACAGCATATTATTGCCATGCTATTTTAGTCGTGCTCTAGTGGTTTCTAGGTTGAGCTCAGTGTTCATGTTTCGTAGGGCATCTCCTGTACATCACTGTTATGCATCTTGTTCATATGTTTGGGGGCTATAGCTTGTTCATACTTTGCATCCAAGTGGCCATGTTGCTGTTTGCATCATATCTTGTCTTGCTTGTCTTTTGCAAACCGTGTACCCGAATCCGGTGATCTTTATATCGATTTCAACTGAAGTCATCTCATCTTTCTAGTGGCATACTTGGTTTGCCAAGTTGATGCCTTGTTCATCATCTTTCCTTTCCTGCACTGTGTGTATGACAGGGTGGCCCCACCTGTCATACTCTCTTAGCCTGTCTGTTTATTTATTATTTATTTATTTATTATTATTAAGTGTTTTATTTCTGTTCCCAGAGAATGTTCCATTTCTGGCATTTAGTACCTTTCCATTTCGGGCAAATCCTTTTCTGGACGTTTCCAAATATGGAAAGTGCCATTTCTGTCAATTACCATTTTTAGGCAGGTTTCATCTTAGTGCATTTGTGATGAGTTTTCTACAGCAACCCTAACATATTATATATGTTTTTGGGGTAGAAAAATCCCACCAATCCATTGGTGGCATTACTTTCTGCATCTGAGCAAGTTCATAATCATGCCATCTCACTTCTTATTGTTGTTTTGTCTCTTATGTGCTTGTTCATGCAATATGCTAGTTGTTTGTTTTGCACATGAGTAGCTTCATTGTCATGCTTACTTCATGCTAGTACTTGTTCCATGCCATGACGTGCCTGGTAATGAGTTGATCAAGCCTGTAGAGATGCCATGATGAATCTGTTTTTGCTGTGTCTAGTAATTCCACTAAGTCTGTAGAACTGTTATCTCTTGCAATATTGCCATGCTATTTTAGTCATGCTCTAGTGGTTTCTAGGTTGAGCTCAGTGTTCATGTTTCGTAGGGCATCTCCTGTACATCACTGTTATGCATCTTGTTCATATGTTTGGGGGCTATAGCTTGTTCATACTTTGCATCCAAGTGGCCATGTTGCTGTTTGCATCATATCTTGTCTTGCTTGTCTTTTGCAAACCGTGTACCCGAATCCGGTGATCTTTATATCGATTTCAACTGAAGTCATCTCATCTTTCTAGTGGCATACTTGGTTTGCCAAGTTGATGCCTTGTTCATCATCTTTCCTTCCGAAGCACGCATATGCATTGCATACCACATCCTGCATATCATGACATGTATTGCATCATGTTGCTTGTGCATTGCACCGTGATTTATTGTGGTTCCTTGCTTGTGTTCTTGTTTTGGGTAGAGCCGGGAGATGAGTACGTGCACGAGGAACCTGTTGAGTACGCTAATGAGGATCCAGCCTTCGACAACTCTGAGAACCTTGCAGGCAAGATGACCATACCTTCGAAATCATTTCTATCTTTGCTTGCTAGTACTCGCTCTTTCGCTATGTTAGCCCTGCCCGCCTTTGTTTACCATGCCTACCTATTGCCATGAAAAACCTCTAACCAACCTATCCTAGCAACCATTGATTGGCTATGTCACCGCTTTTGCTCAGCCCCTCTTATAGCATTGTTAGCTGCAGGTGAAGATGAAGGTTGTTCCAGGTTGGAACGTGGTTACTTTGGGATATCACAATATCTCCTATTTAAATTAATGCACCTTATATACTTGGTAAAGGGTGGAAGGCCTGGCCTTATGCCCGGTGACTTGTTCCACTCTTGCCGCCCTAGTTCCGTGATACCGGTGTTATGTTCCTTGAGTTTGCGTTCCTTACACGGTTGGGTGATTTATGGGACCCCCTTAACAGTTCGCTTCGAATAAAACTCCTCCAGCAAGGCCAAACCTTGGTTTTACCATTTTCCACCTAAGCCCTTTCCCTTGGGTTTTCGTGAGCCCAAGGGTCATCTTTATTACCCCCCCGGGCCAGTGCTCCTCTGAGTGTTGGTTCAAACTAGAGCCCTTTGCAGCGCCTCCTCGGGGAAACTCGAGGGCTGGTTTTAGTTGTACGGATTGCTCATCCGTTTGTGCCCTGAGAACGAGATATGTGCAGCTCCTATCGGGATTTGTCGGCACAGTCGGGTGGTCTTGCTGGTCTTGTTTTACCATTGTCGAAATGTTTTGCGAACCGGGATTCCGAGACTGATCGGGTCTTCCCGGGAGAAGGTCTATTCCTTCGTTGACCGTGAGAGCTTGTGATGGGCTGAGTTGGGACACCCCTGCAGGGTATATAATCTTTCGAAAGCCGTGCCCGCGGTTATGAGGCAGATGGGAATTTGTTAATGTCCGGTTGTAGATAACTTGACACTTGACATCTTTAAAATGCATCAACTGTGTGTGTAGCCGTGATGGTCTCTTCTCGGCGGAGTCCGGGAAGTGAACACGGTTTGTGTTATGATTGACGTAAGTAGTTTCAGGATCACTTCTTGATCGCTTCTAGTTCTCGACCGATGCGTTTGCTTCTCTTCTCGCTCTCACTTGCGTATGTTAGCCACCATACATGCTTAGTGCTTGCTGCAGCTCCACCATTTTACCCCTTACCTACCTATGAGCTTAAATAGTCTTGATCTCGCGGGTGTGAGATTACTGAGTCCTCGTGACTCACAGATTGTACCAAAACAGATGCAGGTGCCGAGGATACTGGCGCAGATGGCACAACTGAGCTGAAGTGGGAATTTGATGAGGCCCTTGGTCATTATTATGTATCGTTTCCAGATGATCAGTAGAGGTGCCCAGTCGGGACGATCGGGGATCTAGCATTTGGGGTTGTCTTCTTTTCATTTGAACTTGACCATAGCCGGTCTATGAGTGTATTTGAATGATGTATGATCTTAACTTATGTATTGTGTGAAGTGGCGATTGTAAGCCAACTCTCTTTATCCCATTCTTGTTCATTACATGGGATTGTGTGAAGATGACCCTTCTTGCGACAAAACCACCATGCGGTTATGCCTCTAAGTCGTGCTTCGACACGTGGGAGATATAGCCGCATCGTGGGTGTTACAACTAGCCGCTCTATCTACATGCAGGACATTTCAAAGCATCCGGGCCCGCGTGCCATCCACCAAATCACAGCGAGGTGCTACAGTCGAGACTCACCTGTCACCCCGGTGTGGCTGTCATGACCGTCATATCACAAAAGCCACACCTTTACAAGTAGTGGTAAGGTGGCTTCCAAGTTGGACTGGACGAAGCTACCATCATTTCACTGGAACGCTCGTTCAAGCTCTTTCTTCCCTTTCTTGAAGAAAACCTGACTCCGGGCTACTCACTTCTGCCATTTTTCTTCTGTACCGACGCAGGAAAGGTGGGTGAATCAGTTATGTTGGTATATTTTCATTCCAAGAATCTTCTTTTTGCGCAGCACCGACCGATTCTCACATCCTATTCTTTTCCCGTTTTCATTGTGATTTTGGTTTCCTTTCGATTGCTTTTTGTTTGTCAGTTCATTGATGGATCCTGGAGCACTAGGCAAAGAGTTGCCGGCAGACAATCCACTGGAGACGACAATCTCCAAGAAGCGAGCACCGACCAATGAGTTGACCATGTTGGCGGGCCAACCCATGGAGACAAAGAACTTCAAGAAACAAGCACTGGCCAAAGAGTTGACGAAGTTGGCGGACGAACTCCTCAAAGAAAGTTGGAAGAACAGCAAGGGCCCCACCGTTCCTACCCCAAGAACTCTGATGGCCACCTATGCGAGGCTCAATGCCGAGTTTGAGGAGATAGTTGCCGTTGAGAAGCAATATTCCCCTGGCAAGGTGATGGCCCCCACCGAGGACGAGGAGATGGCCCCTGGAGGGATGAGATCCCCCGGTGAGCTGGACAAGGTAAAAAATAATGTCTTATTACCATAGTTGTGCTTTTTGATTATTTGCAATGTGATTGCTAATATGTTAGGGTTGTGCAGGTGCCGGTGGACATCCTTTATGATTCCGATGTCGCGGCCCGTCCTGTTGGCATCGCCCCGGAGATCGATTCCGATGACGCTGTCCATCGTGTGGACATCGCCCCAGATATCGATTATGATGTCGCGGTCAGTCCTGTGGACATCGCCCCAGAAATCAATTCCCATGCCACTGTCCGTGCTATGGTCGTTGCCCGAGAGATCGATGACAAGAAATAGTTGGTCACGCTAATCCTTCAGGGTAGTTTGCATTGCCTTGTGTTTATTTACCAGAAGGATACGTGTTATCAAACTATCTTAGGGCTAGTGCACTGCCTTGTGTGGGCGGTACTTGCTGCTTTTGTTTGATAGTGAATCATGCGAACTCTCTCTGAGTTATGGAAACAGATGTATCCTCACCATCTTTTGATGTAATATACGACATGCTTAGATGTAAGTTTGAATAGTTTATCATATTATCAGGGCTTGTTTGATGATTCTTGGTGTTAGTAGGCTAGCTACTGTGCGAGCTATAGTAGTTGCAAAACACTCACCGAAGAGAAATGTTGGGGCTGATGAGCTCGTGGTACACTTATACTTATCCCTCGTCGATCGACCAATAGCCCTAGCTCCTAAAATTGTAGGCTTAGCGATCGATCAGACAATAGTCGACACGGATACATTCATGCCTCATTTGGTTCATCGGGTAGGAAAATCATAGCAAAAGTATAGAGAACGTGCAACACAAATCAGTGGTGAGGATAGAAAGCCAGTGTTTTTTGAAGGGAGAAAGACAGTGTTACTACCCCTATCTTGTTTAGATCTGGAGAGGATGAGAGTCTGTGAATAGGGCAACCCTAGCAAGCAAGCACGGAGGCTCCGGCCTATATATACGTAGTGGGGTAGTTTTCCTTTTTTGCTCCATCAAAACAATCGTTTAAAATTGTGTACTACTACATGCCAGGTTGCGGTTTTTTTAGTTGTTGATTGTTTTTTGAGATAGCTACCCGCTTGTTCCAAGTGGTATTACGGTGTGCCAGGTCGCACTTTCTATTGTTTAAGTCTAGTACTACAAGTCCCTCCATTAAATAAACAACCACCCCCTTGTAAATATTGTGAACAAGCCCACGGCTAAAATTAGCGGAAACGTGGGCTGCCCCAACATGCATTATTATTTATATTTTCAACTCCACATGTCATATAGACACAAAAATAATGTGTCCTAGACACAAAAATTGTGGCAAGGTTCCCTTAGGAAAGCCAAAGTGTGTCTAATAATTTGAGCAACTCAGGTTAGGGAAGTGTGGCAAGTGCGGGAAAAATAATGTGGCAACATAAGACAAACATAGTCACAATCCAAACAGCCCCGTAATTTTTTGTGACATGCATGAAAATTTGGTTAGTTAAATTTATAGTCAAAATTTGGCAAGGTGCATCAAATCAACACATGCAAGTATCAAAAGGAAAGTCACGGTATGCATGCATGCGTTGTACTCCCTCTATTTCCAAATATAAGTCTTTTTAGAGATTGCAACAAGTGACTACATATGAAGCAGAATATGTCTACATACGAAGTAGTCCATTTCAAATGTGTAAAAAGACTTATATCGAGTGCGGTGCTTTGATGTGTCGCATCAACTCATACAAGACCGAGAAATTTAATTACTACAATGCCCCCTCCCTCGCGGACTGAGCTCCGGTGCCTTAACTGCACCAGCCTTTGGCTGCATGACAGGAGGGCCAACCACCTGTTGGGCCCACCTGTCATAGATGCAAAGGCAGGAGCAGTAAGTAGAAGCTTTCGCTACACGCTATCCCTCCAACAGGAGGTGGATGGACATGCAGCAGTGGATTCGATACTGTAGAAGTAGGAGTAACATCATTGTTCGTCTTCTTGGAGAGGCGAAGAGCCAAGCGCAACCTGAACGTGGCAGTTGCGAATGCTCGTGTGGTGCGGTGCCTTGGAGCACGCATATATACTAGCCAGGCCCTTGCATGAGACAAAATTGCTATTGTTTAACAATTAAACTCCATCATCCATTGTTTGATACTCATTCTGCATAGGTTCACGCGCTTAGCACCGTTTCCTCCTGGGGTCACCAATGTTTATTTGCTAATTAATAGCATTGCATGCAATGAACTAGCCATTGCAAGTCATTAAAAGCATGCACACCTCTCATCTCTTATTGGTTGATATGTCAAGAAACAAGAAACAATGTAGAAGTTAATGCACCACGCCTAAGTGTTTTGGGACTATTTGGTTTTCGTAAGATGACTTACACACCTAGACAGAGGGAGTAGTATAGCCCTGTAAACCGGAAAGGAGTATTTTCCTTTCTAGAGATTTCAACAAGTGACTAGACTACACCGCGTGCAGCACTCCCTCCCTTCCGGTTTATAGGGCTCAAATCTCAAATCTCATGAACCGAGGCATTTTGCGATTGGAGGACTGTATCTCGTACTTTACAAAACTACCCTAATTATACTCATGCGTTAGTTATGTAGTTCTCTCATTTTCCTCTCCACCTTGGTCGTGGTGCACAATATTGATCACTACTATATGACTAGCCGCTCTATATACATGCGGGACATTTCAAAGCATCCGGGCCCGCGTGCCATCGACCAAATCACAGCGAGGTGCTACAGTCGAGACTCACCTGTCACCCAAGTGTAGCCGTCATGACCGTCATATCACAAAACCCAGACTTTTACCAGTAGTGGTAAGGTGGCCTCCAAGTTGGACTGGACGAAGCAACCATCATTTCACTGGAACGCTCGTTCAAGCCCTTTCTTCCCTTTCTTGAAGAAAACCTCACTCCAGGCTACTCACTTCTGCCATTTTTCTTCTGTACCGACGCAGGAAAGGTGGGCGAATCAGTTATGCTGCTATATTTTCATTCCAAGAATCTTATTTTTGCGAAGCACCGACTAACTCTCACATCCTATTCTTTTCCCGTTTTCACTGTGATTGTGGTTTCCTTACGATTGCTTTTTGTTTGTCAGTTCATTGATGGATCCTGGAGCACTAGGCAAAGAGTTGCCGGCAGACAACCCACTGGAGACAACAATCTCCAAGAAGCAAGCACCGACCAACGAGTTGACAATGTTGGCGGGCCAACCCATGGAGACGAAGAACTCCAAGAAACAAGCACTGGCCAAAGAGTTGACAAAGTTGGCGGACGAACTCCTCAAAGAAAGTTGGAAGAACAGCAAGGGCCCCACCGTGCCTACCGCAAGAACTCTGATGGCTACCTTGTTGGGGAACGTAGCAGAAATTCAAAATTTTTCCTACGAATCACCAAGATCTATCTATGGAGAGACCAGCAACGAGTAGAAAGAGAGTGAATCTACATACCCTTGTAGATCGCTAAGCGGAAGCGCTCAAGTGAACGGGGTTGATGGAGTCGTACTCGTCGTGATTCAAATCACCGATGATCCTAGTGCCGAACGGACGGCACCTCCGCGTTCAACACACGTACAGCCCGGTGACGTCTCCCACGCCTTGATCCAGCAAGGAGAGAGGGAGAGGTTGAGGAAGACTCCATCCAGCAGCAGCACAACGGCGTGGTGGTGGTGGAGGAGCGAGGCAATCCTGCAGGCTTCGCCAAGCACCTACGGGAGAGGAGAAGAACTTGGGAGAGAGGGACGGGCTGCACCAAAGGCATAAGGTCTGTTTGGGAGGCCCTCCTACCCCACTATATATAGGGATCCCAAGGGGGGGTGCGGCAGCCCCTAGGAGATCCAATCTCCAAGGGGGCGGCGGCCAGGGGAGGAGTCCTCCCCCCCCAAGGCACCTAGGAGGTGCCTTCCCCTGCTGGGACTCTTCCTTTAGGATTTCCCCAGGCGCATGGGCCTCTTGGGGCTGGTGCCCTTGGCCCATGTAGGCCAAGGCGCACCCCCTACAGCCCATGTGGCCCCCCGGGGCAGGTGGCCCCACCCGGTGGGCCCCCGGGACCCTTCCGATGGT
The DNA here is from genome assembly GCF_002162155.2 of Triticum dicoccoides. NCBI lineage: Eukaryota > Viridiplantae > Streptophyta > Magnoliopsida > Poales > Poaceae > Triticum > Triticum dicoccoides. The sequence continues at coordinate 123,541,637 of NC_041391.1, forward strand.
CCCGGTACAATACCGATGACCCCGAAACTTGTCCCGATGACCGAAACAGGACTTCCTATATATAAATCTTTACCTCCGGACCATTCCGGAACTCCTCGTGACGTCCGGGATCTCATCCGGGACTCCGAACAACATTCGGTAACCACATACAAGCTTCCTTTATAACCCTAGCGTCATCGAACCTTAAGTGTGTAGACCCTACGGGTTCGGGAGACATGCAGACATGACCGAGACGTTCTCCAGTCAATAACCAACAGCGGGATCTGGATACCCATGTTGGCTCCCACATGTTCCACGATGATCTCATCGGATGAACCACGATGTCAAGGACTCAATCGATCCCGTATACTATTCCCTTTGTCTAGCGGTATTTTACTTGCCCGAGATTCGATCGTCGGTATCCAATACCTTGTTCAATCTCGTTACCGGCAAGTCACTTTACTCGTTCCGTAACACATCATCCCGTGATCAACTCCTTGGTCACATTGCGCATATGATGATGTCCTACCGAGTGGGCCCAGAGATACCTCTCCGTTTACACGGAGTGACAAATCCCAGTCTCGATCCGCATAAAACAATAGATACTTTCGGAGATACCTGTAGTGCACCTTTATAGTCACCCAGTTACGTTGTGACGTTTGATACACCCAAAGCACTCCTACGGTATCCAGGAGTTACGCGATCTCATGGTCAAAGGAAGAGATACTTGACATTGGCAAAGCTCTAGCAAACGAACTACACGATCTTTGTGCTATGCTTAGGATTGGGTCTTGTCCATCACATCATTCTCCTAATGATGTGATCCCGTTATCAACGACATCCAATGTCCATGGTCAGGAAACCGTAACCATCTATTGATTAACGAGCTAGTCAACTAGAGGCTTACTAGGGACATGGTGTTGTCTATGTATCCACACATGTATCTGAGTTTCCTATCAATACAATTCTAGCATGAATAAAAGACTATTATCATGAACAAAGAAATATAATAATAACTTATTTATTATTGCCTCTAGGGCATATTTCCAACAGTCTCCCACTTGCACTAGAGTCAATAATCTAGTTCACATCGCCATGTGATTAACACTCACAGGTCACATCGCCATGTGACTAATACCCAAGAGTTTACTAGAGTCAGTAGTCTAGTTCACATCACTATGTGATTAACACTCAATGAGTTTTATGTTTGATCATGTTGCTTGTGAGAGAGGTTTTAGTCAACGGGTCTGAACCTTTCAGATCCGTGTGTGCTTTACAAATCTCTATGTCATCTCCTAGATGCAGCTACCACGCTCTATTTGGAGCTATTCCAAACAACTGTTCTACTTGCAACTATTCTAAATTGTTGCCCCATTGTACGTATCCGGTATCTCTACTTAGAGCTATCCGGATAGGTGTTTAAGCTTGCATCGTCGTAACCTTTACGACGAACTCTTTTACCACCTCCATAATCGAGAAAAATTCCTTAGTCCACTAGTTACTAAGGATAACTTTGACCGCTGTCCTGTGAGCCATTCTTGGATCACTCTTGTACCCCTTGACTGACTCATGGCAAGGCACACTTCAGGTGCGGTACACATCATAGCATACTGAAGAGCCTACGTCTTAAGCATAGGGGACGACCTTCGTCCTTTCTCTCTATTCTGCCGTGGTCGAGCTTTAAGTCTTAACTTCGTACCTTACAACTCAGGCAAGAACTCCTTCTTTGACTGGTCCATCTTGAACACCTTCAAGATCATGTCAAGGTATGTGCTCATTTGAAAGTATTATTAAGCATTTTGATCTATCCTTATAGATCTCGATGCTCAATGTTCAAGTACCTTAATCCAGGTTTTCTATTGAAAAACACCTTTCAAATAACCCTATATGCTTTCTAGAAATTCTACATCATTTCTGATCAACATATACTCATCAGAAATTCTATAGTGCTCCCACTCACTTCTTTGGAAATACAAGTTTCTCGTAAACTTTGTACAAACCCAAAATCTTTGATCATCATCAAAGCATTCATTCCAACTCCGAGATGTTCACTCCAGTCCTTAAAAGGATCGCTGGAGCTAGCATACCTTTTAGCATCCTTAGGATCGACAAAACTTTTCTGATTGTATTGCATACAACCTTTCCTTACGAAAACTAGTAAGGAAACTTGTCTTGACATCCATCTGCCAGATTTCATAAATGCAGCTAATGCTAACATGATTCCGACGGACTTTAAGCATCGCTACGGATGAGAAAAACTCATCGTAGTCAACTCCTTGAACTTGTGAAAAACTTTTCGCCACAAGTCGAGCTTCATGGACGGTGACATTACCATCCACGTCCGTCTTCTTCTTAAAGATCCATTTATCTTAATGGCTTGCCGATCATTGGGCAAGTCCACCAAAGTCCATGGATCCGTTCTCGGATTTTATGGCCTCTAACCATTTGTAGGAATTCAGGCCCACCATCGCTTCTCCATAGCTCGTAGGTTCATTGTTGTCTAGCAACATGACCTTCAAGACAGGATCACCTTACCACTCCGAAGTAGTACGTGTCCTTGTCGTCCTACGAGGTTTGGTAGTGACTTGATCCGAAGTTTCATGATCAATATCATAAGCTTCCACTTCAATTGGTGTAGGTGCCACAGGAACAACTTCCTGTGCCCTGCCACACACTAGTTGAAGAGACGGTTCAATAACCTCATCAAGTCTCCACCATCCTCCCACTCAACTCTTTCGAGAGAAACCTTTCCTAGAGAAAGGACCCGATTCAAGAAACAATCCATATTGCTTTCGGATCTGAATTAGGAGGTATACCCAACTGTTTTGGGTTTCCTATGAAGATGCATTTTATCCGCTTTGGGTTCGAGCTTAATCCTGAAACTTTTTCACATAAGCGTCGCAGCCCCAAACTTTCAAGAAATGACAACTTAGGTTTCTCTAAACCATAATTCATACGGTGTCATCTCAACGGAATTATGTGGCGCCCTATTTAAAGTGAATGTGGTTGTCTCTAATGCCTAACCCATGAACGATAGTGGTAATTCGATAAGAGACATCATGGTACGCACCATATCCAATAGGGTGCAACTATGATGTTCGAACACACCATCACACTATGGTGTTCCAGGCGGTATTAATTGCGAAACAATTTCCACAATGTCTTAATTGTGTGCCAAAACTCGTAACTCAGATATTCATCTCTATGATCATATCATAGACATTTTATCCTCTTGTCACAATGATCTGCTACTTCACTCTGAAATTACTTGAACCATTCAATAATTCAGACTTGTGTTTCATCAAGTAAATATCCTCAACATCTACTCGAATCATCTGTGAAGTAAGAACATAATGATATTCACTGCATGCCTCAGCACTCATTCGACTGCACACATCAAAATGTGTTGCTTCCAACAAGTTGCTATCTTGTTCCATCTTACTGAAAACGAGGCTTTTCAGTCATCTTGCCCATGTGGTATGATTTGCATATCTCAAGTGATTCAAAATCAAGTGAGTCCGAACGATCCATTTGCATGGAGTTTCTTCATGCATATACACCAATAGACATGGTTCGCATGTCTCAAACTTTTCAAAAATGAGTGAGTCCAAAGATCCATCAACATGGAGCTTCTTCATGCGTTTTATACCATTATGACTTACATGGCAGTGCCACAAGTAAGTGGTACTATCATTACTATCTTTTGGCATGAAAATGTGTATCACCACGATCGAGATTCAATAAACCATTTTTAGGTGCAAGACCACTGAAGGTATTATTCACATAAATAGAGTAACTATTATTCTCCTTAAATGAATAACCGTATTGCAATAGTCATAATCCAATCATGTCTATGCTCTACGCAAACACCAAATAACAATTATTCAGGTTTTAACACCAATCTCGATGGTAGAGGGAGCGTGCGATGCTTGATCATATCAACATTGGAAACACTTCCAACATATATCGTCAGCTCACCTTAGCTAGTCTTCGTTTATTCCGTAGCTTTTATTTCGAGTTACTAACACTTAGCAACCGAACCGGTATCTAATACCCTGGTGCTTCTAGGAGTACTAGTAAAGTACACATTAACACAATGTATATCCAATATACTTCTATCGACCTTGCCAACCTTCTCATCTACCAAGTATCTAGGGTAATCCTGCTCCAGTGGTTGTTCCCCTTATTACAGAAGCACTTAGTCTCGGGTTTGGGTTCAACCTCGGGTTTCTTCATTGGTGCAGCAGCTGATTTACCGTTTCATGAAGTATCCCTTCTTTCCCTTGCCCTTCTTGAAACTAGTGGTTTCATCAACCATCAACAATTGATGCTCCTTCTTGATTTCTACTTTCGCGATGTCAAACAGCACGAATACCTCAAGGATCATCATCTCTATCCTTGATATGTTATAGTTCATCACGAAGCTCTAGCAGCTTTGTGGCAATGACTTTGGGGAAACATCACTATCTCATCTGGAAGATCAACTCCCACTCGATTCAAGTGATTGTTGCACTCAGACAATATGAGCACAAGCTCAACGATTGAGCTTTTCTCCCTTAGTTTGCAGGCTAAGAAAATCGTCGGAGGTTTTACACCTCTTGACATGGGCACGAGCCTAAAATCCCAATTTCAGCCCTCGAAACATCTCATATGTTCCGCGATGTTTCGAAAACGTCTTTGGTGCCTCTACTTAAACCATTTAACTGAACTATCACGTAGTTATCAAAACGTGTATGTTCGATGTTCGAAACATCCACAAACGACGTTTGGGGTTCAGCACACTAAGCAGTGCATTAAGGACATAAGCGTTCTAGTGTCCGCATAATCGCTACTGTCAACTTTCAACTATATTTTCTCTAGGAACATAACTAAAATAGTAGAACTATAGCGTGAACTATGACATAATTTGCAAAAGGTCTTTTGACTATGTTCAGGATAATTAAGTTCATCTTATGAACTCCCACTCAGATAGACATCCCTCTGGTCATCTAAGTGATCACATGATCCGAGTAAACTAGGCCGTGTCCGATCATCACGTGAGACGGACTAGTTAACGTCGGTGAACATCTTCATGTTGATCGTATCTACCATACGACTCATGCTCGACCTTTCGGTCTCCGTGTTCCGAGGCCATGTCTGCACATGCTAGGCTCGTCAAGTTAACCCTAAGTGGTTTTGCCGTGTAAAACTGTCTTACACCCGTTGTATGTGAACGTAAGAATCCATCACACCCGATCATCACGTGGTGCTTAGAAGCGACGAACTGTAGCAACGGTGCACAGTTAGGGGAGAACACTTCTTGAAATTTTGTAAGGGATCATCTTATTTACTACCGTCGTCCTAAGTAAACAAGATGCATAAACATGATAAACATCACATGCAATCAAATAGTGACATGATATGGCCAATATCATTTTGCTCCTTTTGATCTTCATCTTCGGGGCTCCATGATCATCATCGTCACCGGCATGACACCATGATCTCCATCATCGTGTCTTCATGAAGTTGTCACGCCAACGACTACTTCTACTTCTATGACTAACGCGTTTAGCAATAAAGTAAAGTAGTTTACATGGCGTTCTTCAATGACACGCAGGTCATACAAAAAATAAAGACAACTCCTATGGCTCCTGCCGGTTGTCATACTCATCGACATGCAAGTCGTGATTCCTATTACAAGAACATGATCAATCTCATACATCACATATATATCATTCATCACATCCTTTTGGCCATATCACATCACATGACATACCCTGAAAAAACAAGTTAGACGTCCTCTAATTGTTGTTGCATGTTTTACGTGGCTGCTATGGGTTTCTAGCAAGAACGTTTCTTACCTACGCAAGACCACAACGTGATATGCCAATTTCTATTTACCCTTCATAAGGACCCTTTTCATCGAATCCGTTCCGACTAAAGTGGGAGAGACTGGCACCCGCTAGCCACCTTATGCACCAAGTGCATGTCAATCGGTGGAACCTGTCTCACGTAAGAGTACGTGTAAGGTCGGTCCGGGCCGCTTCATCCCACAATACCGTCGAAACAAGATTGGACTAGTAACGGTAAGCATATTGAACAACATCAACGCCCACAACTACTTTGTTTTTTACTCGTGCAAAGAATCTACGCAATAGACCTAGCTCATGATGCCACTGTTGGGGAACGTAGCAGAAATTCAAAATTTTTCCTACGAATCACCAAGATCTATCTATGGAGAGACCAGCAACGAGTAGAAAGAGAGTGAATCTACATACCCTTGTAGATCGCTAAGCGGAAGCGTTCAAGTGAACGGGTTTGATGGAGTCGTACTCGTCGTGATTCAAATCACCGACGATCCTAGTGCCGAATGGACGACACCTCCGCGTTCAACACACGTACAGCCCGGTGACGTCTCCCACGCCTTGATCCAGCAAGGAGAGAGGGAGAGGTTGAGGAAGACTCCATCCAGCAGCAGCACAACGGCGTGGTGGTGGTGGAGGAGCGAGGCAATCCTGCAGGGCTTCGCCAAGCACCTACGGGAGAGGAGAAGAACTTGGGAGAGAGGGAGGGGCTGCACCAAAGGCATAAGGTCTGTTTGGGAGGCCCTCCTACCCCACTATATATAGGGATCCCAAGGGGGGGGGGTGCGACAGCCCCTAGGAGATCCAATCTCCAAGGGGGCGGCGGCCAGGGGAGGAGTCCTCCCCCCCCAAGGCACCTAGGAGGTGCCTTCCCCTGCTGGGACTCTTCCTTTAGGGTTTCCCCAGGCGCATGGGCCTCTTGGGGCTGGTGCCCTTGGCCCATGTAGGCCAAGGCGCACCCCCTACAGCCCATGTGGCCCCCCGGGGCAGGTGGCCCCACCCGGTGGGCCCCCGGGACCCTTCCGGTGGTCCCGGTACAATACCGATGACCCCGAAACTTGTCCCGATGACCGAAACAGGACTTCCTATATATAAATCTTTACCTCCGGACCATTCCGGAACTCCTCGTGACGTCCGGGATCTCATCCGGGACTCCGAACAACATTCGGTAACCACATACAAGCTTCCTTTATAACCCTAGCGTCATCGAACCTTAAGTGTGTAGACCCTACGGGTTCGGGAGACATGCAGACATGACCGAGACGTTCTCCAGTCAATAACCAACAGCGGGATCTGGATACCCATGTTGGCTCCCACATGTTCCACGATGATCTCATCGGATGAACCACGATGTCAAGGACTCAATCGATCCCGTATACTATTCCCTTTGTCTAGCGGTATTTTACTTGCCCGAGATTCGATCGTCGGTATCCAATACCTTGTTCAATCTCGTTACCGGCAAGTCACTTTACTCGTTCCGTAACACATCATCCCGTGATCAACTCCTTGGTCACATTGCGCATATGATGATGTCCTACCGAGTGGGCCCAGAGATACCTCTCCGTTTACACGGAGTGACAAATCCCAGTCTCGATCCGCATAAAACAATAGATACTTTCGGAGATACCTGTAGTGCACCTTTATAGTCACCCAGTTACGTTGTGACGTTTGATACACCCAAAGCACTCCTACGGTATCCAGGAGTTACGCGATCTCATGGTCAAAGGAAGAGATACTTGACATTGGCAAAGCTCTAGCAAACGAACTACACGATCTTTGTGCTATGCTTAGGATTGGGTCTTGTCCATCACATCATTCTCCTAATGATGTGATCCCGTTATCAACGACATCCAATGTCCATGGTCAGGAAACCGTAACCATCTATTGATTAACGAGCTAGTCAACTAGAGGCTTACTAGGGACATGGTGTTGTCTATGTATCCACACATGTATCTGAGTTTCCTATCAATACAATTCTAGCATGAATAAAAGACTATTATCATGAACAAAGAAATATAATAATAACTTATTTATTATTGCCTCTAGGGCATATTTCCAACATACCTATGCAAGGCTCAATGCCGAGTTTGAGGAGATAGTCGCCGTTGAGGACCAATATTCCCCTGGCAAGGTGATGGCCCCCATCGAGGACGAGGAGATGGCCCCGGAGGGATGAGATCCCCCGGTGAGCTGGACAAGGTAAAAAATAATGGCTTATTACCATAGTTGTGGTTTTTGATTATTTGGAATGTGATTGCTAATATGTTAGGGTTTTGCAGGTGCCGGTGGACGTCCTTGATGATTCTGATGTCGTGGCCCTTCCTGTTGGCATCGCCCTGGAGATCGATTCTGATGCCGCTATCCATCCTGTGGACATCGCCCCAGAGATTGATTATGAAGTCGCGGTTAGTCCTGTGGACATCACCCCAGAAATCGATTCCCATGCCACTGTCCATGCTGTGGTCATTTCCCGAGAGATCGATGAAAAGAAATAGTTGGTCACGCTAATCCCTCAGGGTAGTTTGCATTGCCTTGTGTTTATTTACCAGAAGGATGCGTGTTATCAAACTATCTTAGGGCTAGTGCACTGCCTTGTGTGGGCGGTACTTGCTACTTTTGTTTGATAGTGAATCATGCGAACCCTCTCCGAGTTATGGAAACAGATGTATCCTCACCAGCTTTTGATGTAATATACGGCATGCTTAGATGTAAGTTTGAACAGTTTATCATATTATCAGGGCTTGTTTGATGATTCTTGGTGTTAGTAGGCTAGCTATTGTGCGAGCTATAGTACCTGCAAAACACTCACCGAAGAGAAACGTTGGGGATGATGAGCTCGTGGTACACTTATACTTATCCCTCGTTGATCGACCAATAGCCCTAGCTCCTAAAATTGTAGGCTTAGCGATCGATCAGACAATAGTCGACACAGATACATTCATGCCTCATTTGGTTCATAGGGTAGGAAAATCATAGCAAAAGTACAGAGAACGTGCAACACAAAATCATAGTAGTGCAGAGACATACCCCCTCCGTTTTAAAATAGATGACCTAAGCGGGCTAGTTTGGCCTAGTGGGTTTTAGTGATATGACATGGTACAATGCCATCCAGTCTTCGTGTGTGGTAGCAGTATTGCGGGTACAGTAAGTTTTCTTGAAGAAGCGGAATTCAACGAAGTCATGATGGTTCCTTCGTCTGAACAACTTATAGTGGGAAAGGTTTGGCCTGCGATATGAACGGGGTAGACTAGGATAATTTTGTGCATGGCAGGTGGACCATGATGGTCGATGTCCCACATGTCAGCGACTGAAAGTATTCTTTTCGATATAGAGGACGAGCAACAAGTATTCATTGTTTATTTTTTATGAAAGCTGTTGTTTCCACTATTACTCCTTGACTTTGTTAATGTCTGTCTCTCCTCCACATAAGCGGGGACTACTTGCTATGCATGCGACGGGCAGCTGGCGTCTTGAGGGGCCAGGGTGGTCAGAGCGGGCTCCGGAAGCGTTCCGGACTCCAGCATGGCCCACCTCACATTATCACAATATATTTCTTGGAGTACGTGTGCGGCGGGCGGGCGATCTCTTCTCCCTCTCCGTTTCTCTCTTCTCAGCCGACACCCGCCGAGCGATTAGATTTCGGCTATCGACGGTTTATTCAATTACTGTCCCACATGTCAGTGAAATTGCAAGACATGTGTGTCCCCTCTGGTGAGCGGCGTGCGAGTCGGACTGTCGGGGGTGCGACGCGTATGAGTCATAAGTGTGCCGCCTTTTCCTTTAGAACTTGCGAAGCATAACATTTTCGCGTGATCGATCGATAGAAATCCTGAACAAAATGACGAGGGCGGTGCTTTCCCGCTTGTTTGGCGGGCTAGTTCGAGTGATATGACGTGCTACAGTGCCATCCACTTGCTCCATTTGTATGTAAGCAAGAGTTTACACTCTTACGCGGGAGGAGTGCGAAACACCGCGGATCTGATTCTGATCGAGGGATAACTGTTCCCTGCCAAATAATGGAGGACTATTAGTGATTATAGCATGATAGTTAGTGCATCTCCAGCGTTGTCCCACAAAATTACACCGGCATTTGTCCGAGGACACTGATGGATGCCATCCGATGCTGCTCGCATATATGAACTAACCGGACAAAATTCGTTCAAACAAAGAAAATTTCAAATTAACCGGATGAAATTAATTACATTTCGAAAACTTTTCCTACAAACTGGACGAAATTCATTACATATTTCGCACAAACCGTACTAAAACCTACTGTAAACCGAATCTAAACGATCGCCAGCGCCCTATCACCATGTCCGGCCATCAACCCGAGAAAGCCGTTCATTGCCTTTGCCTCCTCCTCATCCGCCTCGACAATCTCCTCCTCTGGAGCACAAGGTTCTAAAGATTTCCGCCTCCACATCGCCGTCAAGTGGCTAATCGGCCGCCGATATTTACACCACCAAGCTTGGCGTCGACTGAGTGTAGTAGCGGTGGCCTTCCTGGGACCAGAGCAGCGGCGACCTACAGTGTACTACTCTTCCTCGCTGCCGACTATGCCCGCGCACGTGCGCAGGCTTCGTGGTCGTGGCAGCCGGGGGGGGGGTGCCGGCGATCTCCTTTTTTTGCCTCTACGACAGTACATCGAAGAGAGCTTTGGAGCGCTCCCGGAGTGGAGCCGCGGATGTCCCTCGTCTGCTCCTGCGATAGTACGTCCAAGGGAGCTTCGGAGCGCCAGGAGGCCATGGTTGGTGTGGTGCCTACAAAAGGAAGGGACCGGATGAGAATAAGTGTGGGCCTTTGGCTGTGGCTGGGAGCTGGGGCTCAAGTTAATATAGCGGGCGAATGGCAATGAGTCGCGGCAGACAGATGCACAACTGGCGCGGGAGTAGGTTCGTCCGGCGTGAATGCGGACACTGCTTCAGTGACTTGACTGCATTTGCGTTGGGTTACTGACATGTGGGCCCAACGGGCATCTGGCCCCGCATGTCAGTGACACACCAATTGTACCTGCAGTTAAGTCTGGTGAATGCGGCATTGATATTCTGGAGAGATGGTGACTGTTTCAGGAGGGAAGCGCGCGCTAGACATGGAAGGGGTTTCGGTGTGCAGTGGCACTAAGATCGGTCGCTCACGATAGTACATACTCCGTGCCATACTACCATAGTACCCTCTCTAGCTAGGTTGTTTTATAGATTGTCATTGTGATGGACGATATACATGAGCAAGGTGCTCCGAGTATGACCATTGGTGTTGAGCCAGGTGAATACATGCTCGGCATTCGCGTAGGCCTCCATCAAATGTCTAAACAGTAATGTCAGGCACTGCGGGGCGCGTAGGTGATGGGCTCGCCGTTTGCGTTGCGCCATGAGCAGGACTTTGAGTTAGAGGGTGACGTGCATGTATTATCATGCTTTGACAGCGTGAGCATGAGTGTCTGACGCGAATTATTTCATTTTCATTTGGCTGACGAGGGTGCGTTACAGCGACGAGTCCGTGGTTTGATTCCCCACATACACATAATTTTGGTTTTTACGGTATTGAGAATCACATCTGGTGACTTTTAGTAGTGGCCAACACTCTAGCCAGATTGATTTCATCCTCTCGAGAAGAGAAGATAGGCGTGTGTGCCTAGACTGTAAGGTGATACCTGGGGAGAGTGTTGTACCCCAGCATAAGCTGATGGTTGCTGACTTCCGCTTTCGGATTCGTGTCCAGTGGGATAAGCGTGCCAAGGTCGCTAGAACGAAGTGGTGGAAGCTCAAGGGGGAGGTAGCTCAGGTGTTCAAGGAGAGGGTATTTAAGGAGGGCCCTTGGGAGGAAGGAGGGGATGCGGACAATGTGTGGATGAAGATGGCGACTTGCATTCGTAAGGTGGCCTCGGAGGAGTTTGGAGTGTCCAGGGGAAGGAGAAGCGAAGATAACGATACCTGGTGGTGGAATGATGATGTCCAGAAGGCGCTTAAAGAGAAGAAAGATTGCTTCAGACGCCTATACCTGGATAGGAGTGCCGACAACATAGAGAAGTACCAGCTGGCAAAGAAGGCCGCAAAGCGAGTTGTTGGTGAAGCAAGGGGTCGGGCATATGAGGACCTCTACCAACGGTTAGGCACGAAGGAAGGTGAAAGGGACATCTATAAGATGGCTAAGATTCGAGAGAGGAAGACGAGGGATATTGGCCAAGTCAAATGCATCAAGTACGGAGCAGGCCAACTCTTGGTGAAGGATGAAGAGATTAAGCATAGATGGCGGGAATACTTCGACAAGCTGTTCAATGGGGAGAATGAGAGTTCTACCATTGAACTGAATGACTCCTTTGATGAGACCAGCATGTGTTTTGTGCGGCGCATCCAGGAGTCTGAGGTGAAGGAGGCTTTAAAAAGGATGAAAGGAGGCAAGGCGATGGGCCCTGATTGTATCCCCATTGAGGTGTGGAAATGTCTCGGGGACGTAGCGATAGTATGGCTAACCAAGCTTTTCAACCTCATTTTTCGGGCAAACAAGATGCCAGAAGAATGGAGACGGAGTATATTAGTACCAATCTTCAAGAACAAGGGGGATGTTCAGAGTTGTACTAATTACCGTGGAATTAAGCTGATGAGCCATACAATGAAGCTATGGGAGAGAGTCATTGAGCACCGCTTAAGAAGAATGACAAGCATGACCGAAAATCAGTTTGGTTTCATTCCTGGGAGGTCGACCATGGAAGCCATTTTCTTGGTACGACAACTTATGGAGAGATATAGGGAGCATAAGAAGGACTTGCATATGGTGTTCATTGACTTGGAGAAGGCCTATGATAAGATACCGCGGAATGTCATCTGGTGGGCCTTGGAGAAACACAAAGCCCCAGCAAAGTACATTACCCTCATCAAGGACATGTACAATAATGTTGTGACAAGTGTTCGAACAAGTGATGTCGACACCGATAACTTCCCGATTAAGATATGACTGCATCAGGGGTCAGCTTTGAGCCCTTATCTTTTTGCATTGGTGATGGATGAGGTCACAAGGGGTATACAAGGAGATATCCCATGGTGTATGCTCTTTGCGGATGATGTGGTGCTAGTTGACGATAGTCGGATGGGGGTAAATAGGAAGTTAGAGTCATGGAGACAAACCTTGGAATCGAAAGGGTTTAGGCTTAGTAGAACTAAAACCGAGTACATGATGTGCGGTTTCAGTACTACTAGCTGTGAGGAGGAGGAGGTTAGCCTTGATGGCCAGGTGGTACCTCGGAAGGACACCTTTCGGTATTTGGGGTCAATGTTGCAGGAGGATGGGGGTATTGATGAAGATGTGAACCATCGAATCAAAGCCGGATGGATGAAGTGGCGCCAAGCTTCTGGCATTCTCTGTGACAAGAGAGTGCCACAAAAGCTAAAAGGCAAGTTCTACAGGATGGCGGTCCGACCCGCAATGTTGTATGGCGCGGAGTGTTGGCCGACTAAAAGGCGACATGTTCAACAGTTAGGTGTGGCAGAGATGCGTATGTTGAGATGGATGTGTGGCCACACGAGGAAGGATCGAGTCCGGAATGATGACATACGAGATAGAGTTGGGGTAGCACCAATTGAGGAGAAGCTTGTCCAACATCGTTTGAGATGGTTTGGGCATATTCAGCGCAGGCCTCTAGAAGCTCCAGTGCATAGCGAACGGCTAAAGCGTGCGGAGAATGTCAAGAGAGGGCGGGGTCGACCGATTTTGACATGGGAGGAGTCCGTTAAGAGAGACCTGAAGGATTGGAGTATCGACAAAGAGCTAGCTATGGACAGGGGTGCGTGGAAGCTTGCTATCCATGTGCCAGAGCCATGAGTTGGTTGCGAGATCTTATGGGTTTCACCTCTAGCCTACCCCAACTTCTTTGGGACTAAAGGCTTTGTTGTTGTTGTACAGTATTTCTTTCTCCATTGACAGGTAGGCCCGCATAGATAGATAAAGAACACGAGCTGATGAGGCGCATGAGGACTGTTTGACTGGTCAACCAGACAAATATGGAGCTATACACTGAGCCAGTGACCGTATAATCACCATATCTTGTATACAATGATCAAAGTGAGCTATCAAGACAAGTTCGATGAACGCCAATGCATTGTACTCGGTAATAAATGACCAGGATTAAAGGGGAATCCAAATTTCCTTCGTCTTCTATCCTTGAGCTCCTGACAAATCAATGCACTATATGGTTGTTCGGCCACTCCACCCTACAGCCATTACCAAGCGTCGTTCATGTCACCACGCCGCACACTAACCAGTAAGGCAGCGATGGTATCCCGCCGCGCCGAGTTCCTCGCCGCCCACGACCACACACAAAATGGTAAGGAAGCAATGGCATCCCGCCGTGCCGAGTTCATGGCCGCTCGCGACCTCACCACTATGTGTGTCGGAGTAAATGACCACGGGTAGCCTAGCCGGCTCCCTTTGGCCCTTCGAAAAAACAACAGGTCGATTGAGCCTTCGAGCACCCAAGATGTGGGGCCGCCTTCCTCCGGCCGGCTGCCTCACTAGCCGAATAAGGAAGGCGGCCGAGCCCTAAACTCTCATGGAGGAAGCCACGAAAGGACCGACTCCCAGAAGCCGGCCACGAAAGGACCGACTCCAAGAAGCCGGCACAAGAAGACTGACTCCAAGAGGCCGGCCCCTGGCAAGCGGCCAGGACCGTGCCCTCAAAGTCTGCACCCCCATAATGATGATGGGACAGGGCGTGGCAACAGTGAAGCCTGCCACCCCCGAATCTCGGAGCACGCATGGCTACAGTACGCCATACGGGGCAGCCATCACCCATCCGACGTGGCACTGTTGCCATGCTAATCATGACGCCCTCCACGACGGGCTGCCAGTACGGCCCGAAGGTGGCCTTGCCTCCCCTAGCCGGCCTGGGGCATGGCCGGCTTCCTATGACTGTCTTTCTCCCCTCCTCGGGGCGCGCGCACCATTAAGGAGACATGACGAGGTAAGGCTACAGTGAGAGCCCGCAAGGCGGCGGCACTGTAGCCATGCCTACCTCGACAAAGCCCTCGTCATCAGGGGTGAGGCAACAATAACCAGCCACCGACAAGACCCCCAAGCGGTAGGGCCGGCCTATCGAACAATGAGCCCGCTGCCGGCGGGACCGACCAGTCGGCGGGCCCCCGCAGCCGGCGGAGCAGCCGGCGGCCATAGACACTGACGGCTAGGGCCTGTGCCCAGCCGGATTACCGTTGTACCCCTGGGGGTAGGCCTATATAAACCCCCCAGGGCACCCATGCAAAGGGTTGATCTCGGATAGTTTTAGACACTACTAGAAGGAGAGAAGAGAGCTAGCCTTGCCCTTCTTCCTCCTCACACCGAACAGCTCAAGGAGCCTCTTGTAGCCACTTGTCGATATAGTGATCATGCAGAGACCCTGCAGAGCAGGAGTAGGGGTATTATCTCCATGGAGAGCCCCCAACCTGGGTAAGATCCGCCGGCGTGCATGTCTTTGCCTCATCCCGTTTCCAGGCACCGACGATGTCTTACTGGCTCCCACAATGATAAGCCACCCGTTGGCATATGTCGCACCTACCACCCAACATTTGGCGCCCACCGTGGGGCCAGGTGCACCATCGTCCGGAGACCTGCTCTGGACGGGAACCCTTTTCCTCCCCAGTGAGTGTAGACAGCCTGGCACGCCCGATGGCGCTTGCCCCGACGCGCTGCAAAGCGTCGACGACGCCTGCGCAGTGACCCGCCTCGCTGATCTTCTTGGAGAGGCTCGCATCTCCGACGAGCCCGCGTCCGACGCGAGCACATGCTACCCCGAGAGCCGCCTCGTCGGCCTCGTCGGCCAACTCCACATCTCCAGCGAGCCTACCGCGGACTTGGAGTCGGTTGGCTCCATCGACCCGATGCTTGTCGACTACGACACGACGTCGCTCGATGCCTTCCCCACCAACGTGATCAACTTCGACGACCCTCTTACTCGTGCCGACAGTGGCGGGAGCACCGTCACCGAGGTGCTGGTCATCAGCCACGGCGTCACCTCTGGAGAAAACGCCCACGACGTTCTGCAAGCCGCGCTGCACGACCTGTCCACCCCCATCTCGGCCGACGCTGACGCCAAAACGCTGGAGGCACGCCGCTTCACCCACCTTGCGGAGGGCCAGAGGATAGCCTCCATGAGATGCCTCACTGAAGCTCACCAACGCGAAGTTGACCGCGCCGCCTTCGGTACGCCGCCTCCTGAAGGGCCAAGCCGAGCAGGCATCGTCAAGAAGCGCGGCGCGGCCATCGCCAACATGTTGGGGGCAGATCGCCCAGTCTACGCCACGCCCCTCGACAACCTACGTGCCGCTCAGGTGGCCATAGACGAGCTAAATGGACTGGGGGCTGATGAGCTCCCCTACATGACCAGACGCATTCATCAGCTAATCTACGCGGCTGCAGAGTGGCACGAGGCCAACGCCCGCGCAGGAAGTGCTCCCCCGTGCTGAGAGCACGGCGCGACATCACGGACGCCCACTGCAGGCGGCGCCCGTGCGAGACAAGAGAAGGAGCCGGCTGCCAGCCACAGTCGGATTCAAATCACCATCGAGCGCGACGCAGAAGGCTGACCTCGAGGTGTGGAACGACGAGGCGACCCGCATCCTCCTCTGCCTTGTCGGGAGAGATATCCCACCCCACCGCCTACCACGCATCCGACTCTCAGCGGCCGACTGGGCCACCGAGAAGGAGTCGGCGAGAATGACGCCCGCCACCGGATCGACCGTCTAGCACGATCCCTGGCACTAGAAGAAGAAGATGATGTGGGCCCGCCCTGCTTCGCCCCCTGCATCTGCGACGAGCCCTTCATGCTCCCAAGAGACACGCCCAAGTACAACGGCTCCGTGAAGCCGAAAGATTGGTTGATCGACTAATCCACTGCAGTCCGCATAGCAAGCGGCAACAGGCGTGTTGCAGTGAAATACGCCCCCCTCATGCTCCAAGGCATGGCGCACACCTGGCTCAATAGCCTCAAGCCTTACAGCGTCAACAGCTGGCTAGATTTCACGGAAGTCTTCATCCGCAACTTCACCAGCACATACACGCGGCCTCCCAAGCCCCGCCAGCTTTCCTTATTTGTTCAAAAGCCCAATGAATCGACACACGACTACCTCACGCATTGGGCCGGGCTCCGCAACTCCTGCGAGTGGGTGCATGAGGTTCAAGCTATAGAATACTTCATCCTTGGGTGTAGAGAAGGCACCCTCCTCAAGTACCGACTTCTCTGCGACGAGCCGACTACCCTTGACGAGCTGCTGATCATAGCAGACAAGTACACCACGGCCGACTCCTCAATGAAGACCGAGCTCCGATTAGACGCCTCCGGAATGGTGCTAGCTCCGGCTCCCAAGACACCGGCTGGAGAATCCAGCCGATGCCCGTACCAGAACAACCACAAGCGCAAAGCCCCTATGCCGTCTTCCACCAGCCGGCAGGTGGCCACGGTCGAAGACGAACAACCCGAGGGGCGACCGGCACCCAAGAAGCAGAAGGGCGGCAGGCCGGCTTGGCAGCCGGCTTTCTCCTACAAGCAAACCCTTGATGCCACCTACAAGTTCCACAGCGGCGCGAAGCTGTCCAACCACACAACTCGGAAATGCCATTGGCTCACACGAATCTCCAAGGGCGAAGGGCTGTTGCCGCCTCCGCCTGCAGGCCAGCCGCCTCTAGCTCCTCAGCAGTCGGCCTCTCGGCCAACGGTCAGAGCTATTCAAGACGAATTCCCCGGTGAACATGCCGCCTACGTCGTCTTTACTAGCCAGACTGAGCACCGGCGCAGCCGGCGCCGACACCAGCAAGAAGTCAATGCGGTCACCTCCAACAACCCTGAGTTCATGCACTGGTCGGAGAAGCCTATCAGCTGGAGCCAGGCGGATCACCCAGAGGTGATGCCGTCTCCTGGCTCCTATGCTTTGGTGCTGGATGCCACCCTCGCGACACAAAGGCGAGCTGCCCGTTTTTCCCGCGTGCTGATAGACGGCGGGAGCAGTATCAACATACTGTACCGTGATACCATGGAGATGCTAAACATCAAGCCAAAGCAGCTCATGTCAAGTCGGACTGTGTTCCATGGCATCGTACCCGGCCTGTCCTGCTCACCAATCGTCAAGATCAAGATGGATGTCCTCTTTGGTGGCAATGATCATTTCCGCCGAGAAGTAATATGGTTTGAAGTAGTGGATCTGGATAGCCCTTACCATGCATTGCTTGGCCGACCTGCTCTGGCCAAGTTCATGGCTGTGCCTCACTACGCCTACCTCAAGATGAAGATGTCGAATTCCAAGGGCATCATCACCATAGCCGGAGACTACAAGAAATCCTCTGAGTGTGCAGCGGCTAGTAGCCGGCTGGCCGAGTCCCTCGTGATTGCCGAAGAGAACAAGATGTTGGATCCAGTCGTTGCCATGGATGGCAAGCAGCGGGCTCTATCCCCTGACCCCAAGGAATCTGATACTCAAGGTTCTTTCCAGCCGGCCAAAGAGATAAAAAGGATACCTCTGGACCCAGAGAACCCGGAGAGGTTTGCTGCCATTGGAGCAAACTTGGACAACAAATAGGAAGGCGAGAAAATCGATTTCCTCCGTGAGAATCGGGATATCTTTGCATGGTCCCCCAAGGACATGCCGGGTGTTCCAAAGGATTTCGCCGAGCACAAATTACATGTCCGAGCAGATGCAAAACCAGTCAGGCAACCCCTCCACCGACTATCAGAGGAAAAGAGAAGGATTGTAGGAGAAGAGATAGCCCGGCTTCTCGCGGCCGGCTTCATCATGGAAGTGTTGTTTCCAGAGTGGCTTGCCAACCCGGTCCTTGTATTGAAGAAGAATAACAAGTGGCGTATGTGTATAGATTATTCCAGCCTCAACAAAGCCTGCCCCGAAGATCCATTTGCCTTACATGAATCGATCAAGTGATAGACTTCATAGCCGGATGTGAGATGTTGAGCTTCTTGGATGCCTACTTAGGCTACCAGCAGATAAAGTTGGACCCAGCTGAACGCCTGAAGACCGCCTTCATCACACCATTCGGAGCTTTCTGCTACCTGACTTTGACATTTGGCTTGAGAAATGCTGGTGCCACTTTTCAGCGTTGCATGCAGAAATGCCTCCTCAAGCAACTTGGCAGAAATTCCCACGTCGATGTAGACGATGTCGTGGTGAAGACGGAGAAGCTCAGCACCTTGCTAGAAGACCTCAAGGAGACCTTTGAAAATTTGCGCAGGTTTCAGATCAAGCTCAACCCTGAGAAATGCGTGTTTAGGGTACCAGCCGGCCAACTTCTAGGCTTCCTGGTCTCTGAACGCGACATCGAATGCAACCCAGTGCAGATCAAGGCCATAGAGAGAATGACGATTCCTACCAAGCTACGAGACGTCCAAAAGTTCACCGGATGCTTGGCATCCCTGAATCGCTTCATCAGCCGGCTCGGAGAGAAGGCTCTCCCCCTCTACCGACTCGTGAAGAAGTCCACTCAGTTCGAGTGGAATGGCCAAGCAGACCAAGCTTTCCATGGGCTCAAGAAGATGCGGAATACGCCGCCTGTCTTGGCGGCACCGATTGAGAAAGAGCCCATGCTCCTTTACATTGTCGCCACTAGCTGGGTGGTCAGCACAGTTATCGTGGTTCAGCGCCCAGAAGAAGACCGAGCTCAGTTAATCCAGAGTCTGGTATATTATTTGAGCAAGGTACTATCCACCTCGAAGTAGAACTACCCGCACTATCAGAAGATGTGCTATGGTGTGTACCTCGCCTCCAAGAAACTCAAGCCCTACTTTCAAGAGCATCCCATCACAGTCGTATGCACTGCCCCGCTCGCCGAGATCATAGGTAGCTGGGATGCTTCCGGCCGGGTGGACAAATGGGCCATTGCGCTGGCTACTTACACAATCTACTACCAGCCCCGCACCACCATCAAGTCCCAAGCATTGGCCGACTTCCTCGTCGACTAGGCCGAGACCCAGTACCTGCCGCTGGCCCCCGACTCCAGTCATTGGCGGATGCACTTCGATGGATCCAATATGCGCACTGGCTTGGGAGTCGGCATCGTCCTCACCTCTCCCAAAGGCGACAAACTCAGATACACATTGCAAATCCATTTTGCCGCCTCCAACAATGTAGCCGAGTACGAGTCACTCATACACGGGCTCCGGATGGCCAAGAAACTTGGACTTGGTGGTCCAGCAATCATTTGGTGACTGGGACGCCAAGGACGCAAACATGGCAAGCTACCGTTTCCTCGTTTAGCAAATTAGCGGATACTTCGAGGGGTGCGAGTTCCTCCACGTGCCACGGGCTGACAACGAGCAAGCAGATGCCCTAGCATGAATTGGCTCCGCCTGGCAAGCTATACCAACCGGCGTCGCCCTCCAACGCCTCCTCAAGCTATCTATCAAGCAATCTAGTTCCATCTTCGTGACGCCTGACCCCGAGACAGTCGGATCGGCTCGGGGTCTTTGACAGCCAGCTCAGGGACTGCCATAGTCGAAACCGGCCCGGGGACTATTGCAGCCGACCCGGGGACTGCATCGACACAACAGGCGCTGGCCGACTCCAACTCTTCACCACCCAGCCCGCATGCCCTGGTTGTAGTAGCCGTTTTGGCAATAGAAGAAGTCACATCTCCATCATGGGCCAAGCCCATCCTCAACTTCTTGGTAAATGGAGAGCTGCTGACAGACGAGATCTTGGCAAGACAAGTACAATGCCGACCCAGAGCATACATAATAATGAACCGAGAGCTCGTTAGGCGCAGTGTCACTGGAGTCTTCCAGCACTGCGTCAAGCCAGCGAAGGGCATAGCAATCCTCGAAGACATCCACCAGGGCGAATGCGGCCACCATGCGGCCTCAAGATCACTCGTCGCCAAAGCTTTCCGCCACCGTTTCTTCTGGCCGACTGCTTTGGAAGACGCCAAGGAGTTAGTCAAACACTGCAAAGGGTGCCAAATCTTCGGCTCTAAGCAGCACCTGCCGGCTTCTGCACTCAAGACCATCCCCCTCACCTGGCCTTTTGCTGTTTGGGGACTGGACATGGTGGGCCCATTCAAGAGGGCACGCGGCAGCATGACACATCTGCTCGTCGCCGTGGACAAATTTACCAGGTGGATTGAAGCAAAGCCGATCAAGAAACTGAATGGGCCGACTGCCGTGACTTTTGTCGCAGATATTACAACCCGGTATGGAGTACCACACAGCATCATCACCGACAATGCCACGAATTTTGCCAAGGGAGCACTGGCACGTTTCTGCGCGACACAGGGCATCCGACTTGACTTAGAGTTCGTTGCCCACCCGCAGTGAAACAGCCAAGTCGAGCGAGCAAACGACCTCATCCTCTCCGGCATCAAGCCCCGACTGGTTGTGCCGCTGGAGCATTCGGCCGACTGTTGGCTCGACGAGCTGCCGGTCGTCCTCTGGAGTATGCGCACTACCCCGAACAAGTCAACCGGCTTCACCCCTTTCTTCCTTGTATATGGTGCCGAGGCTGTCATCCCAACCGACATTGAGTTCGACTCACCTCGGGTCACCATGTACACGGAGGCGGAGGCCAAGGAAGCACCAGACGACGGTGTCGACCTGCTGGAAGAAAGCCAGCTGTTAGCCCTTAGCCGGTCCGCCATATACCAGCAGGGCCTACGTCATTACCATAGCCGGAAGATCAAGCCAAGATCCTTCCAAGAGGGTGATCTTGTGCTCCGGCTGATCCAGCAAACAGCCGGCTAGCACAAGCTCTCAGCCCCTTGGGAAGGCCCCTTCATCATTAGCAGAGCCCTAGGCAACGACTCCTACTACCTGATCAATGCGCAGAAGCCGAAGGCACGCAAGAGGGATGATTCTGGCAAGGAGTCGGAACGACCATGGAACGCCAATCTCCTTCGAAGATTTTACAGTTAAAATGCAGTATGTACCACGCTACCTTTTGTATTAAGTACAAGACAACGGGTCCCACGAGGAGCACTCGGGGACTAGCCCTTTTTATCTATGTATGATAAGCACCATGCCTACGATTATGTTACTACCTTCCTTTTTCTTGTCCGGCACCGGGTTCGATCAGTCGGCCCGGGGACTTGCCGCCTCGTGTTATGTCCAAGTTCTACCTGCAGTCAGACAAGTAATGTGTCGGCACCCAAGCCCTCTCTTGTTGAAAGTCGCAGCTCGAAGAATCGGCTGTCCGACTGGCAAGATCCAAAGGCGGGAAAGGAGGCCCACATGAAAAACGGCTAAGGACTAAGGAACTTACATAACACAAGCTGGCTTCCCGCCCCGCCAACCGGCTGTCAAAACAGCCAGCTGGCCGGCTTTCCGTTCACCTTGCTACAATCTAAGAAAGCTCGAGTACTTGTCCTCCCAAACGGCCATGTCCTTCCACAGCACAGACCGCAGAGCAGCCGTCCGGCTGGGAAGGCAGCGACCAGGAGAGGGCGGCAAAGGAAACAACCAAAAAGATAAAAAGCAAATACGAATGGAAGCCAATCACATTAACAATTATAATTACATGAAAGGCCTTCGAAAGGCCAGCGTTCAACATAGTTTGAATACACCCCCAGTGGGTGGAACTGCGCAAATTTAATAAAAGTTGTTCAAAGGATAACGAGCAGGAAGGCACAGACGGCGAATCAGACTAAGGGAGCTGCAGGCGAGCCGGGCAGGTTGGTGGAGACGGTAGTGTGGGCTGGAGGAGTGGCCGGTTGGCGAATCTCGGCATGATCGTCAGCGGCTGCAGGTGGCGTGCTTGCACGCACCTCATTGCTGGAGGCACGATTAGGCTGAGGCTGGCTCGTCGCTCCGCCGTCTGGCGCGGCGTCTTCACCATCCTCCCCCTCCTCCTCTTCACCCTCGTTGCTAGAACCGATTTCCTCCGCTGAGTCTTCACCTTCTGCCGGGTTCAGCACGAACGATTCCTCCCGCTGAGCGATGCCATCATCATTTACCTCGGGGGCAATGACACTGGTGTCGGTGTAGTCGGTGATCACCGAGGCGCGATGCATGATAGTCGGCCGCACTACCTCCAGCTCCTCATTTGCCTGCTGCCGCCAGGTGGCCAGCTGAGCCCAGTCCAGCCCAGGATACCAAGCTCAGACGAACTCCAACACCCGCCTGGCGCCGGAGCGAGCCGTAGAGGCCTTCCAGGCCTCGAAGCGGCCGACTGCAACCTCCAGCCAGTCGGCAGTCTGACTGGGGGTGCGGGGAACCACTTCGCCGGGCCAGAGAGTGGCCAACACCTGCGCCATAGCATGCTGAAGACGACGGAGTGTGCGGTAAGCCGGCTGGAGGCGGGTCTGAATCGGCAGAAGATGCTCCTCAAGCGACTGGCCTGCGTCCGGAGCGATGTCATCCCCAGCCATCTGTCGTGCTTCGCGGTGGGCCTTGATGGCTTGGTTGGCGGAAACAGAGTAACCAGGGAAGTAATCTGCACAAAGAAGAAAAATGTAGCTCGAAGTTACAAGAAAGACCAGATGCCGAGTGGTGAGCAAAGGGACAAAGAAGAGGGCGGCCTACCATCAATCAGATCTTCAACCTGGCTGTAGCCTTCACTCAGCGCTTGCCTTGCCTCCACCCAGCTTGCCGCGTCGGTGTCATATTCGGCTTGAAGGGCGGCCTAGCTGTCCTACACCACCTTCAAGGCCGCCTTATGGCTCTCTTCCTGGTCGGCCAGCTTCTTGGCCAGGCGATCACGTTCCTGAGCCAAGGCGTCGCACTCGGTTTCCTTGGCACGAAGGGCAGTCTGGGCCACACCCAAATGCTCCCTCAGGTCGGCATTGGCTCCTGCAGATACAAAGAAGAAGAAAAGAAATAAGGTGAAGTCGGAAGAAAAGAACCGACCCGACTGCACAGCAGTCGGCCCGAATCTCATGGACTACACCTAGTGGGTGTGCTGACATGCCCCCACATGAGATAAAAATGAAGAACTTACTCCGGCTCTCCGTCAGATCGGTGGTCTTATGATTTAGCTCCTGGACTTGGGAGTTGAAGGCGGCCGCACGGTGGTTGTGGTAGTCCTGCCAATAGGGCAGAAGTGCGAATAAGAACAAGACATCAATCAAAGTTTACTAAGAAGTTCCAAGATGCCTGCTCAGCAGCTGACTCGAAACTCGGGGACTACACCCAGTGGGTGCACTGACGTGCCCCCACGGAAGACAACAAGAGCAATCAACGGAAAGTGAGAAGATTTACCCGAATGGTCGATCGCGTCACAAGAAACTCTAGGGTATATTGCATCAGCGCGGCGGCCTGGGACCGAAGCCGATCATGGATGTCTAGCGCCGCCACGTTCAGGACGGCCATCCCATCGCCCGGCGTCCACACTGCCAAGCTGGCGCTGGCCGTCTCTAGATCCTGGGCCGACGGGCCGGAGCCAGCAGCTGCCTGCAGGTCCGGCGCTAAAGTCGCCTTCCCCGCGCGCCGACGAGACGGCGATAAGACCACAATATCCACCCTCGCAGACGGCTCGCCTCCTGCCGGCTGCTCAGGCGGCATGTCAGGCCGGCCACCTCGGCCCGCTCCAGTCAGCAACGGCGGAGCCGCCCTCCTTTCTAGGACGAGTGCGTCGCCCTCCTCTCTCTCAATCACCGGCTGGTGGCGGCCGGCTTCCTCCGGTGGGGGTACTGGGATATCGAGAGCCATGGTGCGGAGGGGGATGACGAGTTGCGAAGGCTGATTCCGCAGGTCTTCCGCTGCCCTCTCCGCGGCCGCGGCCTCTGCTTGGGCCTTGGCCACCGCGTCGGCTCGTGCTTCCGCCGACTCCTCCGTCGCCTCCTGTGCCGCCCTGGTGGCGGCCGCCCTCTGCTCCTCCGCCTCATGCTCCTCCCGCACTTCCCGCGCGTTCCGCTCCGTCGCCGCTTGAAGAACGGCGTCGGGGTCCACGCGGCGGGAGCTCGCAGACCCTCCTCCCGCTCCAACTACGGAGGCGGCCGTGGCGCGTTCGAGAGAGAGCGGAGCCCTGTTTGATATGTCAAGAAAAAGGCTTAGAAGAAATACAACCGAAAGAAGAAACAAGAAAGACGTGAGAAAATTAACACTTACACCGAAACCACCTGTGGCTGCTTCACCACCTTGCGGAAGCGGGCTGCCTTCGCGGCCGCCTCGTCCCGTTTGGTCGCCGCCGTAGAACCCCTAGGCTTCTTCGATCGGCTGCCGAAGAGGGCCGGCGCGGCCCGACGTTTTGGCGCGCCGCCACGAGCCGCTGCCGTGGCAGATTAGCCCGCGCCCTGATGATCAGGCGCCGGCTGATGGTGCGGAACAACATCGGCCTCGTCATCGTCCGGCCAGTCCTCGAAGCCGTTCCTGAACCCCGAGCCGCCTGCCTCGCCGCCTCCGCCTACGCCGTCGTCGTCCAGGGCGGCCGCCCCCAAGTCGTGTTGGGGAATGTTGCAGAAAATAAAAAATTTCCTACGGTTTCACCAAGATCAATCTATGAGTTCATCTAGCAACGAGAGAGAGGAGTGCATCTACATACCCTTGTATATGAGTTGAAGCATTCAAGAGAACCGGGTTGAGGGAGTCGTAGTCGTCGTGATCCAAATCACCGGAGATCCTAGCACCGAACGGACGGCACCTCCGCGTTCAACACACGTACGGTCAGTGTGACGTCTCCTCCTTCTTGATCCAGCAAGGGGGAAGGAGAGGTTGATGAAGATCCAGTAGCACGACGGCGTGGTGGTGGATGCAGCAGGGATCCCGGCAGGGCTTCGCCAAGCGTCTGCGGGAGGAACAGGTGTAGCAAGGGGGAAGGGAGGCGCCAAGTTCAAGGGTGCGGCTACCCTCCCTCCCCCCACTATATATAGGGTCCCCAAGTGGGGGCGGCGGCCCTAGGAGATAGGATCTCCTAGGGGGGGCGGCGGCCAAGGGGGTGCCTTGCCCCCCAAGGCAAGTGGAGGTGCCCCCTCCCCTAGGGTTCCCAACACTAGGCGCAGGAGGGCCCAAAGGGGGGTGGCGCACCAGCCCACCAGGGGCTGGTTCCCCTCCCACTTCAGCCCATGGGGCACTCCACGATAGTTGGCCCCACCTGGTGGACCCCCGGGACCCTTCCAGTGCTCCTGGTACAATACCGGTGAACCCTGAAACTTTCCCGATGGTCGAAACTCGACTTCCCATATATAATTCTATACCTCCGAACCATTCCGGAACTCCTCGTGACGTCCGGGATCTCATCCAAGACTCGGAACAACTTTTCGTTTACTGCATACTCATATCTATACAACCCTAGTGTCACCGAACCTTAAGTGTGTAGACCCTACGGGTTCGGGAGACACGTAGACATGACCGAGACGGCTCTCCGGTCAATAACCAACCACGGGATCTGGATACCCATGTTTGGCTCCTACATGCTCCTCAATGATCTCATCAGATGAACCACGATGTCGAGGATTCAAGCAACCCCGTACACAATTCCCTTTGTCGATCGTCGGTATCCCAATACCTCGTTCAATCTCGTTACCGGCAAGTCACTTTAGTCGTACCGTAATGCATGGTCCCGTGACCAGACACTTGGTCACGTTGAGCTCATTATGATGATGCATTACTGTGTGGGCCCAGAGATACCTCTCCGTCATACGGAGTGACAAATCCCAGTCTCGATCCGTGTCAACCCAACAGACACTTTCGGAGATACCCGTAGTATACCTTTATAGTCACCCAGTTACGTTGTGATGTTTGGTACACCCAAAGCACTCCTACGGTATCCGGGAGTTACACGATCTCATGGTCTAAGGAAAAGATACTTGACATTGGAAAAGCTCTAGCAAACGAACTACACGATCTTGTGCTATGCTTAGGATTGGTTCTTGTCCATCACATCATTCTCCTAATGATGTGATCCCGTTATCAACGACATCCAATGTCCATAGTCAGGAAACCATGACTATCTGTTGATCAATGAGCTAGTCAACTAGAGGCTCACTAGGGACATGTTGTGGTCTATGTATTCACACATGTATTATGATTTCCGGATAATACAATTATAGCATGAATAAAAGACAATTATCATGAACAAGGAAATATAATAATAATCCTTTTATTATTGCCTCTGGGGCATATTTCCAACAGTCTCCCACTTGCACTAGAGTCAATAATCTAGTTACATTGTGATGAATCGAACACCCATGAGTTCTGGTGTTGATCATGTTTTGCTCGCGGAAGAGGTTTAGTCAACGGATCTGCGACATTCAGATCCGTATGCACTTTGCAAATATCTATGTATCCATCTTGAACATTTTCACGGATGGAGTTGAAATGACGCTTGATGTGCCTGGTCTTCTTGTGAAACCTGGGCTCCTTGGCAAGGGCAATAGCTCCAGTGTTGTCACAGAAGAGAGTGATCGGGCCCGACGCATTGGGTATGACTCCTAGGTCGGTGATGAACTCCTTCATCCATATTGCTTCATGTGCTACCTCTGAGGCTGCCATGTACTCCACTTCACATGTAGATCCCGCCACGACGCTCTGCTTGCAACTGCACCAGCTGACTGCTCCACGATTCAACATATACACGTATCCGGTTTGTGACTTAGAGTCATCCAGATCTGTGTCCAAGCTAGCGTCGACGTAACCATTTACGATGAGCTCTTCGTCACCTCCATAGACGAGAAACATGTCCTTTGTCCTTTTCGGGTACTTCATCATCGGGCAAGTCTGTCAAAGGCCATACTTTGTTTTCATACATGGATTCTATCTCGGATTGCATGGCTTCAAGCCATTTGTTGGAATCTGAGCCCGCCATCGCTTCTTCATAGTTCGAAGGTTCACCGTTGTCCAACAACATGATTTCTAGGACAAGGTTGCCATACCACTCTGGTGTGGAACGTGTCCTTGTGGACCTACGAAGTTCAGTAGCAACTTGATCCGAACTACCTTGATCATCATCATTAATTTCTTCTCCAGTCGGTGTAGGCACCACAGGAACATTTTCCTAAGCTGCACTACTTTCCGGTTCAAGAGGTAGTACTGCATCGAGTTCTACTTTCCTCCCACTTACTCCTTTCGAGAGAAACTATTTCTCCAGAAAGGATCCGTTCTTGGCAACAAAGATCTTGCCTTCGGATCAAAGGTAGAAGGTATACCCAATGGTTTCCTTGGGGTATCGTATGAAGACGCATTTTCCGACTTGGGTTCGAGCTTTTCAGGTTGAAGTTTCTTGACATAAGCATCGCAACCCCAAACTTTTAGAAACGACATCTTAGGTTTCTTCCCAAACCATAATTCATACGGTGTCGTCTCAACAGATTTAGATGGAGCCCTATTTAAAGTGAATGTAGCTGTCTGTAGAGCGTATCCCCAAAATGATAGCGGTAAATCGGTAAGAGACATCATAGATCGCACCATATCCAATAGAGTGCGATTACGACGTTCGGGCACACCGTTACGCTGAGGTGTTCTAGGCGGCGTGAGTTGTGAAATGATTCCACATTTCCTTAAGTGTGTACCAAATTCGTGACTTAAATATTCTCCTCCATGATATGATCGTAGGAACTTTATCTTTCGGTCACTTTGATTCTCTACCTCATTCTGAAATTCCTTGAACTTTTCAAAGGTCTCAGACTTGTGTTTCATCAAGTAGACATACCCATATCTACTCAAGTCGTCAGTGAGAGTGAGAACATAACGATATCCTCTGCGAGCCTCAATGCTCATTGGACCACACACATCAGTATGTATGATTTCCAATAAGTTGGTTGCTCGCTCCATTGTTCCCGAGAACGGAGTCTTGGTCATTTTGCCCGTTAGGCATGGTTCGCATGTGTCAAATGATTCATAATCGAGAGACTCTAAAAGTCCATCAGCATGGAGCTTCTTCATGCGCTTGACACCAACGTGACCAAGGAGGCAGTGCCTTAAGTATGTGGGACTATCGTTATCAACTTTACATCTTTTGGCATTCACACTATGAATATGTGTAACATCACGTTTGAGATTCATTAAGAATAAACCATTGACCATCGGGGCATGACTATAAAACATATCTCTCATATAAATAGAACAACCATTATTCTCGGATTTAAATGAGTAGCCATCTCTTATTAAACGAGATCCATATACAATGTTGATGCTCAAACTTGGCACTAAATAACAATTATTGAGATTTAAAACTAATCCCGTAGGTAAATGTAGAGGTAGCGTGCCGACGGCGATCACATCAACCTTGGAACCATTCCCGATGTGCATCGTCAACTCGTCCTTCGCCAGTCTCCTCTTATTCCGCAGCTCCTGTTTTGAGTTACAAATATGAGCAACGGCACCGGTATCAAATACCCAGGAGCTACTATGACACTAGTAAGGTACACATCAATTACATGTATGTCACATATAACTTTAGTGTTGCCGGCCTTCTTGTCCGCTAAGTATTTGGGCCAGTTCCGCTTCCAGTGACCCTTCCCTTTGCAATAAAAGCACTCAGTCTCAGGCTTGGGTCCATTCTTTCACTTCTTCCCGGCAACTGGCTTACCGGGCACGGCAACATCCTTGCCGACCTTCTTGAATTTCTTCTTACCCTTGCTTTCTTGAACTTCGTGGTTTTATTGACCATCAACACTTCATGTTCCTTCTTGATTTCTACCTCTACTGACTTCAGCATTGAAAATACTTCAGGAATAGTTTTCACCATCGCTTGCATATTGTAGTTCATCACAAAGCTCTTGTAGCTCGGTGGGAGCGACTGAAGGATTTTGTCAATGACCTCCTCGTCCGGGAGGTTAATGTCTAGCTAGGACAGGTGGTTGTGCAACCCAGGCATTTTGAGTATGTGCTCACTGACAGAACTATTTTCCTCCATCTTAGAACTATAAAACTTGTCGGAGACTTCATATCTCTCGACCCGGGCATGAGCTTGGAAAACCATTTTCAGCTCCTCGAACATCTCGTATGCTCCATGTTGCTCAAAACGCTTTTGAAGCCCCGGTTCTAAGTTGTAAAGCATACCGCACTGAACGAGGGAGTAATCATCAGCACGTGGCTGCCAAGCGTTCATAACGTCTTGGTTCTCTGGGATGGGTGCTTCACCTAGCGGTCCTTCTAGGGCATATGCTTTCTTCGTAGCTATGAGGATGATCCGCAGGTTCCGGACGCAATCCGTATAGTTGCTTCCATCATCTTTCAGCTCGGTTTTCTCTAGGAACGCGTTGAAGTTCATGTTGACATGAGCGTTGGCCATTTGATCTACAAGACATTTTTGCAAAGATTTCAGACTAAGTTCATGATAATTAAGTTCATTTAATCAAATTATTTAATGAACTCCCACTCAGATTAGACATCCCTCTAGTCATCTAAGTGTTACACGATCCGGGTCGACTAGGCCGTGTCCGATCATCATGTGAGACGGACTAGTCATCATCGGTGAACATCTCCATGTTGATCGTATCTTCCATACGACTCATGTTCGACCTTTCGGTCTCTGTGTTCCGAGGCCATGTCTGTACATGCTAGGCTCGTCGAGTTAACCTAAGTGTTTTGCATGTGTAAATCGGTCTTACACCCGTTGTATGTGAACGTTAGAATCTATCACACCCGATCATCACGTGGTGCTTTGAAACAACGACCTGTCGCAATGGCGCACAGTTAGGGGGAACACTTTCTTGAAATTATTATGAGGAATCATCCTATTTACTACCGCCGTTCTAAGTAAAAAAGATGCATAAACATAATAAACATCACATGCAATTAAATAGTAGTGGCATGATATGGACAATATCATATAGATCCTTTGATCTCCATCTTCGGGGCTCCATGATCATCATCGTCACCGGCATGACACCATGATCTCCATCATCATGATCTCCATCATCGTGTCTCCATGAAGTTGCTCGCCAACTATTACTTCTACTACTATGGCTAACGGTTTAGTAATAAAGTAAAGTAATTACATGGCATTAAATCATTGACACGCAGGTCATACAATAATTAAGACAACTCCTATGGCTCCTGCCGGTTGTTATACTCATCGACATGCAAGTCGTGATTCCTATTACAAGAACATGATCTCATACATCACAATATATCATTCATCATTCATCACAACTTTTGGCCATATCACATCACAAAGCAATTGCTGCGAAAACAAGTTAGACGTCCTCTAATTGTTGTTGCATATTTTACGTGGCTGCAATACGGTTGTAGCAAGAACGTTTTCTTACCTACGAAAAACCACAACGTGATTTGTCAACTTCTATTTACCCTTCATAAGGACCCTTTTCATCGAATCCGCTCCAACTAAAGTGGGAGAGACAGACACCCGCTAGCCACCTTATGCAACTAGTGCATGTCAGTCGGTGGAACCTATCTCACGTAAGCGTACGTGTAAGGTCGGTCTGGGCCGCTTCATCCCACAATATCGCTAAAGCAAAATAAGACTAGTAGTGGCAAGAAAATTGACAACATCTACGCCCACAACAGATTTGTGTTCTACTTGTGCAAAGAGAACTATGCATAGACCTAGCTCATGATGCCACTGTTGGGGAACGTTGCAGAAAATAAAAATTTTCCTACGGTTTCACCAAGATCATTCTATGAGTTCATCTAGCAAAGAGAGAGAGGAGTGCATCTACATACCCTTGTAGATCGAGTGGAATCATTCAAGAGAACGGGGTTGAGGGAGTCATACTCGTCGTAATCCAAATCATCGGAGATCCTAGCGCCGAACAGACGACACCTCCGCGTTCAACACACGTACGGTCAGTGTGACGTCTCCTCCTTCTTGATCCAGCAAGGGGGAAGGAGAGGTTGATGAAGATCTAGTAGCACGACAGCGTGGTGGTGGATGCAGTAGGGATCCCGGCAGGGCTTCGCCAAGCGTCTGCGGGAGGAAGAGGTGTAGCAAGGGGGAAGGGAGGCGGCAAGTTCAAGGGTGCGACTGCCCTCCCTCCCCCCCACTATATATAGGGTCCCCAAGTCGGGGCGCCGGCCCTAGGAGATGGGATCTCCTAGGGGGGGGGGGCGGCGGCCAAGGGGGGTGCCTTGCCCCCCAAGGCAAGTGGAGGCGCCCCCTCCCCTAGGGTTCCCAACCCTAGGCGTAGGGGGGAGCCCAAGGGGGGCGCACCAGCCCACCAGGGGCTGGTTCCCCTCCCACTTCAGCCCATGGGGCCCTCCGAGATAGGTGGCCCCACCCGGTGGACCCCCGGGACCCTTCCGGAACTCCTCGTGATGTCCGGGATCTCATTCGGGATTCCGAACAACTTTCGGTTTGCTGCATACTCATATCTATACAATCCTAGTGTCACCGAACCTTAAGTGTGTAGACCCTACGGGTTCGGGAGACACGTAGACATGACCGAGACGGCTCTCCGGTCAATAACCAACAACGGGATCTGGATACCTATGTTTGGCTCCTACATGCTCCTCGATGATCTCATCGGATGAACCACGATGTCGAGGATTCAAGCAACCCCGTACACAATTCCCTTTGTCAATCGGTATGTTACTTGCCCGAGATTCGATCGTCGGTATCCCAATACCTCGTTCAATCTCGTTACCGGCAAGTCACTTTACTCGTACCGTAAAGCATGATCCCGTGACCAGACACTTGGTAACATTGAGCTCATTATGATGATGCATTACCGAGTGGGCCCAGAGATACCTCTCCGTCATACGGAGTGACAAATCCCAGTGTCGATCCGTGTCAACCCAACAGACACTTTCGGAGATACCCGTAGTATACCTTTATAGTCACCCAGTTACGTTGTGACGTTTGGTACACCCAAAGCACTCCTACGGTATCCGGGAGTTACACGATCTCTTGGTCTAAGGAAAAGATACTTGACATTGGAAAAGCTCTAGCAAACGAACTACACGATCTTGTGCTATGCTTAGGATTGGGTCTTGTCCATCATATCATTCTCCTAATGATGTGATCCCGTTATCAATGACATCCAATGTCCATAGTCAGGAAACCATGACTATCTGTTGATCAACGAGCTAGTCAATTAGAGGCTCACTAGGGACATGTTGTGGTCTATGTATTCACACATGTATTACGATTTCCGGATAATACAATTATAGCATGAATAAAAGGCAATTATCATGAACAAGGAAATATAATAATAATCCTTTTATTATTGCCTCTAGGACATATTTCCAACAAGTCGGGATCATCAAGGTCGTTCGTCGCTCGGTCAGGGACAAACTGGCGCTCCACCCACGCGGCCCCGGCGGCCTGTCGGAGAAGGGGGCTCTGTTAAAACATGCCGACTGGTCAAGAGCCAGCCAGTGGGAACTCGGAAACAATAGAAGAAAAAAAGAAGGGAAGCTTACCGAAGGAGTAGGATTAGTGCGAGAGTACGGCTCCTTGCCGAACTGCCACTCCTCGGTGAGCTTGTAGTTGGCGATGTAATTTACCATGTAAGATACCTCAGCGTGAGGCATCTCCTTGGTGCTTAGCCGACTCGGGTCGAATCGGTTAGTCATCTGGCAAATCATGTGAGGGCGGCCTTGAAGAGGGAGCACCCGGCGCTCCACGAAGGCGGCTATCAGGTCGGGCCCGGTTAGGCCCTCCAATTGGACAATCACCCGAAGCCGGGCGACGGCGGCAGCTCCAGTCAGAGACAGCGACCTGGCCTGGAAGGACCATGAAGCCGGCCTCCCAGCCGGCGGGCCGGCTGCGTAAGCCGACAGATTGACGAAGTCACCTTGCAAAGCGACATTCTTCACATAGAAGTAAGATTTCTGCCAAAGCTTCACCGACTGGATCAGACCGATGGGCGGAAACGGGTTGTCGGCCGTCGATCTCCGCACGACGATGAAGGCGCTGCCGGGAGTGGGCATGCCCGCGACGACAGTGCCAAGTTTGCACTGGAAGAACTCCCCCCAAAGATCGAGGGTGGAGAGGATGCCCAGAAAGCCTTCGCACAGAGTGACAAAGTCCGATAGCAGCACCACCGCATTTGGATTGAGGTGGTGCATGATGGAGGTGATAAAAGTCGAGGAAGGAGCGGAAGAAACCACTCGCCAGCAGGCCGATGCCGCGCAGGCAGTGCGAGCGGAAGATCACCCGCTCGTCTTCCTCTGGCGCCAGCGAGATATCCCTCTCCGGCGCAAGACGGACCCGCACGTAATCCTTGTCGGGAAACCGCCGCGTCTTGCGGAGAAAATCTACGTGATCCTCATGGACGTTGGAGCCGTCCCAGGAGCTGCACCGCGCCATGAGGACGAAGAAGCGACAGAGAAAGCTCGGCGGCGGAAGGCGCGCGGTTCTGCCGCCGCTAGACCACGGCACACCGAGAAGATTGGCAAAGGCGCGTGCTGCGACAGGCAGCTGTGGCGACGGAGAGGAAGAAGAAGAGGAAGAAGAGAATGGCGGAGCAAGGGAGAGCATGCGAGCATTTGCCTCTCCCCCTCAACGCCCCTACTTATAGCCTCGTGCGGTGAAGCCGAGGGGGCGAGGCGTGGGGGGACGTGGGATTAACTACGCCCATTCCCCCACGTTCCGCGATTATTACGCCCTAAACGGCGTGCGGAACCTGCCGTCGGGAGACGAGCGGTCCGTTCGGGCTGCATAAGATCCGCACTTGGGCCGAGGCAAGGAGGTGGCGGGCCCCAGACTGCGACGGCGTCCCTTCGCGCGCGTGGGCTGCCAGACTCCTCCAGCCGAAGGGCGCCATGTGGCGCATGGGCGGAGGGCGGCCAGCCCGCAGCCTGCCGGGCGCGCCAGCTAGTTCCCGCCTTCAGGCTTCAAAAAGCCCCGCCAAGATGGAATGACTGATCAAGGCCGGCTTCTAGCTGCCGTCTCTTCAGGATAGGAAGCTGACTGAGCTCCTCGTTCCCCTTTCAGCCGCGAAGCCCAACCAGCTTCGGGGACTACTATCGGAGTAAATGACCACGGGTAGCCTAGTCGGCTCTCGTTGGCCCTTCGAAAAAACAATAGGTCGATCGAGCCTTCGAGCACCCAAGACGTGGGGCCGCCTTCCTCCGGCCGGCTGCCTCACTAGCCGACTATTGGAAGGCGGCCCAGCCCTAAACTCTCATGGAGGAAGCCACGAAAGGACCGACTCCAAGAAGCCGGCCATGAAAGAACCGACTCCAAGAAGCCGGCACAAGAAGACCGACTCCAAGAGGCCGGCCCCTGGCAAGCGGCCAGAACCGTGCTCTCAAAGTCTGCACCCCCATAACAATGATGGGACAGGGTGTGGCAACAGTGATGACTGCCACCCCCGAATCTTAGAGCACGCATGGCTACAGTATGCCGTACGGGGCAGCCATCACCAATCCGACATGGCACTGTTGCCATGCTAATCATGACGCCCTCCATGACGGGCTGCCAGTATGGTCCGCAGGCGGCGGGCCCCTTCGGTCAGAGAGACGCCCGAAGGCAGCCTTGCCTCCCCCAGCCGGCCTGGGGCATGGCTCGCTTCCTATGACTGGCTTGCTCCCCTCCTCGGGGCGCGTGCACCATTAAGGAGACAAGACGATTGAGGTAAGGCT
The DNA here is from genome assembly GCF_002162155.2 of Triticum dicoccoides. Lineage (NCBI taxonomy): Eukaryota > Viridiplantae > Streptophyta > Magnoliopsida > Poales > Poaceae > Triticum > Triticum dicoccoides. The sequence goes on from NC_041391.1 coordinate 123,576,860, forward strand.
ACAGTGAGAGCCCGCAAGGCAGCAGCACTGTAGCCATGCCTACCTCGACAAAGCCCTCATCATCAGTGGTGAGGCAACAGTAACCAGCCCCTGACAAGACCCCCAAGCAGTGGGGCTCGTGTAACGCCCCGGATTCAATGCGTCGGGTGTCTGCCAGTTATTCGCCGTCGTTGCCATGTCATTTTCTCGTGTGTTGAATTTTGCCATGTCATCATCTGCCTTTCATCTGCATGTTTTTCAAAACTTGCATCCGTTCGGGTTCTCCCGTTTCTCTCTGTTGTCCGTTCGGAGTCCGGACCTTTAGCGCGCGCCCGTCGCCCCCTCTCAGACCTTGTTTCATGTGTGGGTGTTAAACTTTCTCGGAATGGACCGAGTCTTGCCAAGCGGCCTTGGTATAACACCGGTAGACCGCCTCTCAAGTTTCGTGCCATTTGGAGTTTGTTTGATACTCCAACGGTTAACTGGGTAACCGTAAAAGCCTCCTTCTCTTTGCAGCCCAACACCCCTCCAAAGTGGCCCAAAACCCATCTAAGTCTCTTCCATGCTCTCGGTCATTCCATCACGATCGTGTGGGCGAAAAACGCTCCCCATTTGGACTCTCCTAGCTCCCAGAATCTATATATATGCCCTCCCCCCGAAAAATTTGCAGACGAAACCCTAGCAAACTTCCCCGCCGTCGCCGGACATGTCCGCCTCCGCACCGGACGTGGCCACTGCCACCGCCACGTCGCTCCGACGAATCGGATGATGCCACGTCACCCCGTCGCCGCCCGTAGCCAGTGGCGCGCCGCCACGTGGCACGCTGCCGTCTCTCTCCTCCGCGCGGCCCATTGGACCCGGATCGGGCCCGCGCGAGCCCGCACGAGCCCGCGCCTTTCAGCCCGCGCCTCCGCGCCCGGCCCACAGCTCCGCCTCCCCTCGCCGGAGCTTCGCGCTCCGCCGCCCGCAGCCACCGTGGCGTCTCGCCATCGCTGACCTCGTCGCCGTGCGCCTCACTGACGCTCGCCCACGCCCTCCGCCCCGCGCCGACGTCCCTCCACCCGCCGGCCACCTGTCCGCCGCCTCCGGCCGGCGCAACCTTCGGCCGCCTCGCCGCGTCCTGCTGGCCGGAGCCCGAAGCTCCCTGCCGCCTCCTCGCTCGCCGGGCTCCGGCGCCGTCCGCGCCCCGTGCCCGGATCCGCCGGATCTCGGCCGGAGGAGCTCGCCGGCCGGCCAGATCCGGCCCTCCCGAGCTCCCTCGACCTCGCCGGTGACTTCCCCGGCCACAACTCCGGCGAACAGCCGCCTGCCTCGTTTTTCTTGCCGCGGTCAACCCTAGATCCGGAGTGGTAAAAACGCCCAAGTCCCCGAAGTTTTTTACATTATCATGCCATGTTCATCGCATCATATCTCTGCATCCGTAGCTCCGTTTTGTGCGTGTAATATGTCAAATTGTTCACCTCGATGAGTAATTCATTTCATTCCATTGCATCATGTTCATTTGAGCTCATCTTGATGCCCGAATCATCGTTGCAAGAGTGCATGATAATGTTGTCTGCTCTCTGTTAACAAAACTTACTCATTTGTCATTTTTGCCATGATTGATGTGTGCATCCTATGAGGTTGATGTCTAAATGTGTTTTGATCTATGCCATGTCTTGTTTACAGAGGTGCTTACCATGTATTTTTGTGATCAATGTGGTGACTAGCACAAGCATGTAAACTAGGCTTTGTGATGTTGCTGATTTTAGTCCTTGTTCTGCTGTTATTTTGATGCCATGTAAACATAATGCTACAGAGAGATCCATGCATATTTTGAGATACTTCAGGAAGGATGGTTTGAACATATGGTTATTCTCTATCCATTCAGGCCCCTATTTGCAATTATGGAGTAGTCTAGCATGTCATTTTTGTGCTCTACTTTTGCCTTAAATTGTTTCCTGGCAGATTGTTTACTTGTTATTCAATTTTGCCAAGGTTGTTGTAGTTGATCGTTGCATCCTATGAACTTGTTCTTGCCTTGGTTAGTTTCATAAACATGTCTTCTTGCTAATGCTATGCTTATCTTGTCATGCAATGCTTTGTGGTGAGTGAATCAAGCTTGTTAAGTAGTGTACTTGCTGTTGCTGTTTTGCTAGGCTGAATCTGTTATTTCGTGATGCTATATAAACCTGCTGCTACAAGTCATTCTATGCATAATCTGGAGATGATCACTAAATATGTTTTGTTCTACATGCTATGCTCTATCCATCCATGCCCCTGGTTGAATTTATATCTGCTTGTAGTTGTCGTAATCTTGCTCCAAAGTTGCTAAATAATGTTGTTGTCAGCCTGTTAACATTAAGTTCAGTTGTTGCCATGATTGTTGCTAGTGTTCCATGCACCCTATGAACTTGCTCTTGCCATGCTTAGCTTCATAAATATGTCTTCTTACTGTTGGTTGCCTTGCCATGCCATGTATTTCTCTGTGGTGAGTGGTACAAGCTCACCAACATGCCTTCATAATTCTGTTCCTGCCATGTATGAATCTGTCATATAATTTGCTATGTTTACATGGGTGCCATCATATTTTCTGTTCCTTTTTGGCTTATGGTCAGTAAAGGAAATTTGATCTATGCATTTAGTAGGATCATGCCATGCCTTTGCTTGCCATGTTAAGTTCCTGTAACATGTTGTTTGGTAGCTCTGAACATTGCAACCTGATGTTATTTTCTGCAAAGTCTGAACTGTTATTATATGCAATCTTTCCATGTGTGTTTGAGCATGTTCTAGTGATTTCTGGAGATAGCTCAGTGTTCATGTTTTGTTATGCTTTACATGTTCATCATGACCATGCCTTTTGTTTTCTTGTTGAGGTTATGTAGCATGTTGTTTTGATGCTTTCAATATGCCTAGTTGCTGTTTTGGACAGATTGTTATTATAACTTGTATAGTGTGTGTGTTGAACCGTTGCTCCGTTTTGAGTGTGCTTTATACGAAACATGTTTAGTTTTGCATGTAGTTTCATATTATCATGTTGAATCCTTGTTTAGAGGTGTTCTCTTGATGTTGAATGCATTTTGCATCAATGCCATGTTTAACTTGTTTTGCTCATATCTTCTAGGCCGTAGCTCCGCACTAAATGAACTTTATATGTAATTTGACTAGAATCTCGTGTAGATCATCTTGGTGCACCTTAAGTTTCTGTTTAACAACTCGAATATAAGGTTTATTCAGATCAGGACCAACTTCGAAATTTGCATATGAGGACTTACCGGATTTGTTATATGTTGTTCCCGGCCTCATTTAAACTTGCTTTGATGTGTTGCTCTTGTTTGCATCATCTCTTGCCATGAGTAGCTTCATGTAGCCTTGTCATGCATCATGATTGTTGTGCATCATGTCATGTTCATGTGTGGTGTGTTTACCATGTTGTGTGCTTCTTTCGATAGTTCCTGTTTCGTTGCGATCGTGAGGATTCGTTCGTCTACGCTTGGTTCGGCTTCATCCGTTCTTCTTCTTCATGGACTCGTTCTTCTTCCTAGCAGGATTTCCGGCAAGATGACCGCTACCCTGGATCTTAGTACTATCATTGCTATGCTAGTTGCTTCGTTCTATCGCTTTGCTGCGCTACCTATCTTTTGCTCATCAAGCCTCCCAAATTGCCATGAACCTCTAACCTTTGACACTATTCCTAGCAAACCATTGCTTGGCCATGTTACCTCTTTGCTCAGCCCCTCTTATAGCATTGTTAGTTGCAGGTGAAGTTGAAGATTGCCCCATGATGGACAGGTTTATGTTGGGATATCACAATATCTCTTATTTAATTAATGCATCTATATATTTGGTAAAGGGTGGAAGGCTCGGCCTTATGCCTGGTGTTTTGTTCCACTCTTGCCGCCCTAGTTTCCGTCATACCGGTGTTATGTTCCCGGATTTTGTGTTCCTTACGCGGTCGCGTGATTTATGGGACCCCCTTGACAGTTCGCTTTGAATAAAACTCCTCCAGCAAGGCCCAACATTGGTTTTACCATTTGCCTCACCACCACCTACATTTCCCTTGGGAGTAATTAACCCAAGGGTCATCTTTATTATTGCCCCCCAGGCCAGTGCTTGTCTAAGTGTTGGTCCGAACCAGAGCCACTTGCAGCGCCACCTCGGGGAAACTCGAGGTCTGGTTTTAGTTGTACATAGTGTGCATCCGGTGTTGCCCTGAGAACGAGATATGTGCAGCTCCTATCGGGATTGTCGGCGCATCGGGCGGTCTTGCTAGTCTTGTTTTACCATTGTCGAAATGTCTTGTAAACCGGGATTCCGAGTCTAATCGGGTCTTCCTGGGAGAAGGTATATCCTTCATTGATCGCGAGAGCTTATCATGGGCTAAGTTGGGGCACCCCTGCAGGGTATAGGCAGATGGGGATTTGTTAATGTCCGGTTGTAGATAACTTGACACCTGATTCGAATTAAAACGCATCAACCACGTGTGTAGCCGTGATGGTCTCTTTTCGGCGGAATCCGGGAAGTGAACACGGTTTCTGGGTTATGTTTGACGTAAGTAGGAGTTCAGGATCACTTCTTGATCATTGCTAGTTTCATGACCGTTCCGCTTGCTCTTTTCTCGCTCTTATTTGCGTATGTTAGCCACCATATATGCTTAGTCGCTGCTGCAACCTCACCACTTTACCCCTTCCATTCCCTTTTGGCTTTGCTAGTCTTGATACCCATGGTAATGGGATTGCTGAGTCCTCATGGCTCACAGATTACTACAACAATAGTTGCAGGTACAGGTTATGCGATGATCATGACGCGAGAGCGATGCTTGCTTGTTTGGGAGTTCTTCTTCTGCTTCTTCTTCGGTCATGGGATAGGTTCCAGGTCGGCAGCCTGGACTAGCAGGGTGGATGTCGTTTGAGTTTCTATTTGTGTTTCATCCGTACTCGGATGTGGCTCTTGTGTATGATGATGTTTTATTCATGTGGCATTGTATGCCTTATGTATGTATCCCCATCTATTATGTAATGTTGATGTAATGATATCCACCTTGCAAAAGCGTTTCAATATGCGGGTCTATCCTTGGTGGGACCTTCGAGTTCCTTTTGGATAGGGTCGCATATTGGGCGTGACAAGTTGATATCAGAGCCTCGCCCGACCCTAGGAGCCCCCTTGACTGATCGTGTAGTTTGGCCGTTGTTGAGTCTAGAAGAAAACTATTTTAGGAGTCTAGTTATATCGGAGAGTAGGAATTCTTTTTACTCCTCAGCCCCTTCGTCGCTCTGGTGAGTAATCTTGACGTAGGTGTTTTGAATTACTTCTCTTCCCTTTCAAATTTTTCTTTAGGATCACACAGTTGGTTTTTCGATCGTTGGTTCTCATCTCTTTTCATCCGGTGCATTTCTCGTCAAGTTGACTCGACCCTCTTCATCTTTGCAAGTTCAATCCTCAGTTCGCTCTCAACAAAGTTGTTTCTCTATCCTCAGTTGTTTTATTTTCCCACCCGCCCACCCTTCTTCTTCTTGGAACCGGAGTCCGTAATCGAGTATCCATCCTACCCGTGCAAAGTCTTCGTTTTCTTTCCTCAATGATTTCAACCGGTGTTTTCCCTTCAAGATATTCGTCGATATCCCCTTCCAGGTTGCCTTTGTTTTCCCGCCCTCCCACCCTCTTCTTCCCGGAGCCTGAGTCTATTTCGAGCATCAAATTAATTCGTGTGGAGGCTCTTCAGTCTTCCCTCAATTGTTTCAACCGGTGAATTCTCGCTTCGTTCGTCATTCTTCATCTCTTTTCTTTTCCGGTGGACTCAATTCAAGTTTTTGGTAGATTATATTCGTTCCCTCGGCTCAAGTGTTTTCCTTGCTCGTTTGCCTCTCGCTATTTAATCATTCCGGAGTTCAAGAAATCTCAGGAGATTCGTCTGTGTTCCAATTAATTCGAGGTTGTCACCTCATTCAAATATTTCAATTGTTCCGGTGCTTCATCTAGCTTTTCAATAACCTTTTAAAACGGTGTTTTCTTTTAGTGGGCCCTAACCCACAGGTCTTTTTTCAGGATCTTACCCGACTCTTCTAATTATTCCCCGGAGTTATTCTCAATTCTTTTCAAGTGTGACGTAAGAATGAATTTCATCAGTCAGATGCTTTTCCAAGATCGATTTCCAAGCACTTCATTGTTGGCTCAACCTCTTCGCTTGTCATTTTTCACGGAGCATCTCAGTAATTTTGGTGCTGTTTCTCGTCATCATTTGAAGACTGAAGAAGAGTTTTTCCTCTAAATCTTGTCCGTTCTCTCAAATATTCGTGATTCTAGCTTCATGCCATCCTCTCAAATTATTCAAATTGTCAGATATTCTTTTCTTGTCCATCCGGAGTATGTGAGGAGTTGTTTTGCCATTTTGTTTCACCGGAGGCCATCATTCTAGAAGAATTCTTCGTCCTCACATTTCAGCTATCATTATCCAATTATCCCGGTGATCCATTTTCTTTCATCAATCATTTTCTAATTCTTACGGTGGTTCATTCAAGATTCTTTTTCTTTGTTTATCATTTTAATTCACTCGTTCTTTCCAATCCTACCGGTGGTTCAGGAAGACCATCTCAAGTTTGCGACATGTCATTTCTCAATCCTTTCAAGAAGAATAAGTAGTATGATAAATCCATTGCTTGTCATCAATTTGTTTTGATGAAGGGTAAGCACACAACAAATCTTATTCTTATTTGATCCAAGTGAGTAATCCCTTCCTTCGGAGTTTGTTCTTGATGAATAAATTCTAGTTCAAGTCTTTTCATCTTTTCTTTTCCGGAGTTCATTTTCCTCGACCATTTTGTCGGAACCCCCATCTAAATCATCGCAAGGCTCATCTTATTCTTTCACCCTTCATTCTATCTCATTATCCTTTTGTCACCGGAGTTCTTCATGGTGGTTCTTCATGATTTAATTCTTTCTTCAAGAGTTCATCAAGATTTTGTTGGAGGAGTTCAAGTATCTTTCTTCTCGCGTCTCGAAGTGCAATTAATTCTTCCTTTTCTTCTGAAGTGGAGTTTTGCATTTCTTTATTCCTCTCAGCTTTTCAATCATTTCCGTTTGCGGCTGGTTATCACCTCATAATTTCTGAGATGTTATCCATAAGTCCACAACAAGCTTATTCTTTTTCGTTGTTGAATTTTCTCAGCAACTCCATTCAATCTTTTCTTCTAAGGTTGTTTTCTATTTCATTCGTGGCACAAGTTGTCATTTTCTTCTCCGTTCTTTTCATTCAATTATCTTTCAATTCTTTCCGGAGTTTTGTGTCATGTCTTCGTCAAGTATCCTCTCTAGTTCATATTCTAGTCTTTCCATGTTTCAGCCGGAGTCCTGCCTAAATCATTTCAATCTTATTCGTTTCTTATCTCATTCTAACCGGAATGGTTTCATAGTCTATCTGATTCCGTGAGCTATCGATTCTCGTCATTCTCGTCGTTCATCTCTTCTTCTCGGGTGCTCTCGATTCTTTGCTTCTTCTCTTGAGTTCTCGTTTCACCTCATCCGTTTTCCCTTCCGTCTCGGTCTTAAGATCTCAGGACGAGATCTCTTGTTAGTGGAGGAGTGTTGTAACGCCCCGGATTTGATGCGCCAGTTGTCTGCCAGTTATTCGCCGTCGTTGCCATGTCATTTGCTCGTGTGTTGCATTTTGCCATGTCATCATCTGCATTTCATCTGCATGTTTTTCAAAACTTGCATCCGTTCGGGTTCTCCCAGTTCTCTCCGTTGTCCGTTCGGAGTCCGGACCTTTCGCGCGCGCCCGTCGCCCCCTCCCAGACCTTGTTTCATGTGCGGGTGTTAAACTTTCTCGGAATGGACCGAGTCTCGCCAAGCGGCCTTGGTATAACACTGGTAGACCGCCTGTCAAGTTTCGTGCCATGTGGAGGTTGTTTGATACTCCAACGGTTAACCAGGTAACCGTAAAAGCCTCCTTCTCTTTGCAGCCCAACACCCCTCCAAAATGGCCCAAAACCCATCTAAGTCTCTTCCATGCTCTCGGTCGTTCGATCACGATTGTGTGGGCGAAAACTGCTCCCCATTTGGACTCTCCTAGCTCCCAGAATCTATATATATGCCCTCCCCCCGAAAAATTCGCAGACGAAACCCTAGCAAACTTCCCCACCGCCGCCGGACATGTCCGCCTCCGCACCGTATGTGTCCATCGCCGCCGCCACGTCGCTCCGACGAATGGGAGGACGCCACGTCATCCCGCCGCCGCCGCAGCCAGTGGAGCGCTGCCACGTGGCACGCCGCCGTCTCTATCCTCCGTGCGGCCTGCGGGACCCGGATAGGGCCCGGGCGAGCCCGCGCCGCCGCCGCTGTTCGGCCCGCGCCTCCGCGCCCGGCCCGCAGCTTCGCCTCCCCTCGCCGG
>NC_041391.1:123585458-123595407 GCF_002162155.2 Triticum dicoccoides
TCCGGCCGGCGCAACCTTCGGCCGCCTCGCCGCCTCCTGCTGGCCGGAGCCCGAAGCTCCCTGCCGCCTCCTCGCTCGCCGGGCTCCGGCGCCGTCCGCGCCCCGCGCCCGGATCCGCCCGATCCCGGCCGGAGGAGCTCGCCGGCCAGCCAGATCCAGCCCTCCCGAGCTCCCTCGACCTTGCCGGCGACTTCCCCGGCCACAACTCCGGCGAACCGCCGCCTGCCTCATTTTTCGTGCCGCGGTCAATCCTAGATCTAGAGTGGTAAAAATGCCCGTCCCCGAAGTTTTTGACATTATCATGCCATGTTCATCGCATCAGATCTCTACATCCGTAGATCTGTTTTGTGCGTGTAATACGTGAAATTGTTCGCCTCGATGAGTACTTCGTTTCATTCCATTGCATCATGTTCATTTGAGCTCATCTTGATGCCTGAATCATCGTTGCAAGAGTGCATCATAATGATGTCTGCTGTCTGTTAACAGAAATTACTCATTTTGTCATTTTTGCCATGATTGATGTGTGCACCCTATGAGGTTGATGTCTAAATGTGTTTTGATCTATGCCATGTCTTCTTTACAGAGGTGCTTACCATGTATTTTTCTGATCAATGTGGTGACTAGCACAAGCATGTAAACTAGGCTTCGTGATGTTGCTGATTTTAGTCCCTGTTCTGCTGTTATTTTGATGCCATGTAAACATAATGCTACAGAGAGATCCATGCATATTTTGAGATACTTCAGTAAGTATATTTTTAACATATGGTTATCCTCTATCCATTCATGTCCCTGTTTGCAATTATGGAGTAGTCTAGCATGTCATTTTCGTGCTCTACTTTTGCTTCAAAATGTTTCCTGGCAGATTGTTTACTTGTTATTCAATTTTGCCAAGGTTGTTGTAGTTGATCCTTGCATGCTATGAACTTGTTCTTGCCTTGGTTTGTTTCATAAACATGTCTTCTTGCTGATGCTATGCTTATCTTGACATGCGATGGTTTGTGGTGAGTGAATCAAGCTTGTTAAGTAGTGTACTTGATGTTGCTGTTTTGCTAGGCTGAATCTGTTATTTCGTGATGCTATATAAACCTGCTGCTACAAGTCATTCTATGCATAATCTCGAGATGATCACTAAATATGTTTTATTGTACATGCTATGCTCTATCCACCCATGCCCCTGGTTGCATTTATAGCTTCCTGTAGCTTGTCGTAATCTTGCCCCAAAGTTGCTAAATAATGTTGTGGTCAGCCTGTTAACATTAAGTTAAGTTGTTGCCATGATTGTTGCTAGTGTTCCATGCACCCTATGAACTTGCTCTTGCCATGCTTAGCTTCATCAATATGTCTTCTTACTGTTGGTTTCCTTGCCATGCCATGTATTGCTCTGTGGTGAGTGGTACAAGCTCACCAACATGCCTTCATAATTCTGTTCCTGCCATGTATGAATCTGTCATATAACTTGCTATGTTTACATCGGTGCCATCATATTTTCTGTTCCTTTTTGGCTTATGGTCAGTAAAGGACATTTGATCTATGCATTTAGTAGGTTCATGCCATGCCTTTGTTTGCCATGTTAAGTTCCTGTAACATGTTGTTTGGTAGCTCTGAAAATTGCAACCTGATGTTATTTTCTGCAAAGTCGGAACTGTTATTATATGCAATCTTTCCATGTGTGTTTGAGCATGTTCTAGTGATTTCTGGAGATAGCTCAGTGTTCATGTTTTGTTATGCTTTACATGTACATCATGCCCATTCCTTTTGTTTTCTTGTTGAGGTCCTGTAGCATGTTTTGATGCTTTACATGTACATCATGCCTAGTTGCTGTTTTGGACAGATTGTTATTATAACTTGTATAGAGTGTGTGTGTTGAACCGTTGCTCCGTTTTGAGTGTGCTTTATATGAAACTTGTTTAGTTTTGCATGTAGTTTCATATTATCATGTTGAATCCTTGTTTTGAGGTGTTTCCTTGATGTTGAATGCATTTTGCATCAATGCCATGTTTAACTTGTTTTGCTCATATCTTCTAGGCTGTAGCTCCGAACTAAATGAACTTTATATGTAACTTGACTAGAATCTCGTGTATATCATCTTGGTGCACCTTAACTTGCTGTTTAACAACTAGAACATAAGGTTTATTCAGATCTGGACCAACTTCGAAATTTGCATATGAGGACTTACCGGATTTGTTATATGTTGTTCCCGGCCTCATTTAAACTTGCTTTGATGTGTTGCTCTTGTTTGCATCATCTCTTGCCATGAGTAGCTTCATGTAGGCTTGTCATGCATCATGCTTGTTGTGCATAATGTCATGTTCATGTGTGGTGTGTTTACCATGTTGTGTGCTTCTTTCAATAGTTCCTGTTTCGTTGCGATCATGAGGATTCGTTCGTCTATGCTTGGTTCAGTTTCATCCGTTTGTCTTCTTCATGGACTCGTTCTTCTTCCTAGCAGGATTTCTGGCAAGATGACCGCTACCCTGGATCTCAGTACTATCATTGCTATGCTAGTTGCTTCGTTCTATCGCTTTGCTGCGCTACCTATCTTTTGCTCATCAAGCCTCCCAAATTGCCATGAACCTCTAACCTTTGACACTATTCCTAGCAAACCATTGCTTGGCCATGTTACCGCTTTGCTCATCCCCTCTTATAGCGTTGTTAGTTGCAGGTGAAGTTGAAGATTGCCCCATGATGGACATGTTTATGTTGGGATATCACAATATCTCTTATTTAATTAATGCATCTATATATTTGGTAAAGGGTGGAAGGCTCGGCCTTATGCCTGGTGTTTTGTTCCACTCTTGCCGCCCTAGTTTCCGTCATACCGGTGTTATGTTCCCGGATTTTGCGTTCCTTATGCGGTCGAGTGATTTATGGGACCCCCTTGACAGTTCGCTTTGAATAAAACTCCTCCAGCAAGGCCCAACATTGGTTTTACCATTTGCCTCACCACCACCTACATTTCCCTTGGGAGTAATTAACCCAAGGGTCATATTTATTATAGCCCCCCCGGGCCAGTGCTTGTCTAAGTTGAGGTCTGGTTTTAGTTGTAGCGCCACCTCGGGGAAACTTGAGGTCTGGTTTTAGTTGTACGTAGTGTTCATCCGGTGATGCCCTGAGAACGAGATATGTGCAGCTCCTATCAGGATTTTCGGTGCATCGGGCGGTCTTGCTGGTCTTGTTTTACCATTGTTGAAATGTCTTGTAAACCAGTATTCCGAGTCTGATCGGGTCTTCCTGGTAGAAGGTATATCCTTCGTTGATCGCGAGAGCTTATCATGGGCTAAGTTGGGACACCCCTGCAGGGTATAAACTTTCGAAAGCCGTGCCTGCGGTTATAGGCAGATGGGAATTTGTTAATGTCCGGTTCTAGATAACTTGAGACCTGATTCGAATTGAAACGCATCAACCGCGTGTGTAGCCGTGATGGTCTCTTTTCGTCGGATTCCGGGAAGTGAACACGGTTTTTGGGTTATGTTTGACGTTAGTAGGAGTTCAGGATCACTTCTTGATCATTGCTAGTTTCACGACCGTTCCGCTTGCTCTCTTCTCGCTCTTATTTGCATATATTAGCGACCATATATGCTTAGTTGCTGCTGCAACCTCACCACTTTACCCCTTCCATTCCCTTTAAGCTTTGCTAGTCTTGATACCCATGGTAATGGGATTGCTGAGTCCTCGTGGCTCACAGATTACTACAACAACAGTTTCAGGTACAGGTTATGCGATGATCATGACGCGAGAGCAATGCTTGCTTGTTTTGGAGTTCTTCTTGTGCTTCTTCTTCGATCAGGGGATAGGTTCCAGGTCGGCAGCCTGGGCTAGCAGGGTGGATGCCCTTTGAGTTTCTGTTTGTGTTTCATCCGTAGTCGGATGTGGCTCTTGTGTATGATGATGTTGTATTCATGTGGCATTGTATGCCTTATGTATGTATCCCCATCTATTAGGTAATGTTGATGTAATGATATCCACCTTGCAAAAGCGTTTCAATATGCGGGTCTATCCTTGGTGGGACCTTCGAGTTCCTTTTGGATAGGGTCGCATATTGGGCGTCACAGCTGGCCTGTCGACCAATGAGTCGGTAGCCGGCGGGACCCACCAGTCGGTGGGCCCCCGCAGCCGGCGGAGAAGCCGGCGGCAATAGACACTGACGGCTAGGCCCCGCGCCTAGTAGGATTACCATTGTACCCCTGGGGGGTAGGCCTATATAAACCCCCTAGGGCACCCATGCAAAGGGTTGATCTCGGATAGTTTTCGACACTACTAGAAGGAGAGAATAGAGCTAGCCTTGCCCTTCTTCCTCCTCACACTGAACAGCTCAAGGAGCCTCTTGTAGCCACTTGTCGATCTAGTGATCATGCGGAGACCCCACATAGCAGGAGTAGGGGTATTATCTCCATGGAGAGCCCCCAACCTGGTAAGATGCACCGGCGTGCATGTCTTCGCCTCATCCTGTTTCCAGGCACCGGCGATGTCTTACTGGATCCCACAATGATAAGCCACCCGTTGGCATATGTCGCACATACCACCCGACAAAGTGGGAGGAATTTGAAGATGCCAAGGCCGAATGGGCGGTAGAGCAAGCGGCGGCCAAAGTCACACAAAGGGAGCGGAAAAGTCAGAAAGCACTCAAGAAAAGAGAAGCCCGCCGCAGCAAGAAAGAAAAGGACGCACACGCTGCTGTAGAGAGATCAGCGGAGATCCAAGCACGGTGGGGTGTCGCCGACAAAGCCGGGAAGGAGAACGACGGCGTCTGGCCAGCATGTGAGAAGTAGTAGTACTAGTAGTTAGTGTGTGTGTTTGTGTCTGAGTACGAGCATGTACTAGTACTACTAGTTACTACTATAGTTTTTAGAGCAAATTACCAGTACATTACCCTAGACTAAATGGAAAAATTCCTATCCTATGCATCAAATGGCATCTCTTTCTCTATAGGAATTGAGATGCATGTCATCTCACTTCCTATGATTTTCATATTCCTATAAAATTCCTATCCTATGATCGAAAGGAGGCCTCTGTTGGAGTAACTACTGTAGCTAGCAGTACTGCTGGTACAGTAGTGTCGGGGGTTGGGTGCGACATATGCCAAGGGATGGCTTATCATTGTGGGAGCGAGTATAATGTCGCCGGTGCCTGGAGGCGGGATAAGGCGTAGCCACGAACGCCGACATACTTTACCCAGGTTGGGGGCTCTCCTCGGAGATAACACCCCTAGTCCTGCTATGCGGGGTCTCTGCATGATCACTAAGGCACTAGTGAATACAAGGTGCTCCTTGAGCTGTATGTTAGAGGTTGAAGGAGGCAGGGCTAGCTCTCTTCTTCCTCTAGATATGAGTCTAGTTCTACCAGGTTCGGAACCCTTTGCATGGGTGCCCTCGGGGGTTTATATAGGCCTGCCATCCAGGGGTACAATGGTAACTTGGCTGGGTGCTGGGCCCGGCTGTCAGCGTCTCTGGTCGTCGGCTTCTCCGCCGGCAGCTGGGGCCCGCCGCCTGGCGGGCCCTCTGACTGGTCTGGTACGGAGCCGATAGGCCGCGTCCGCCGCTAGCTGGTCTGGTTGGTGGCTGATCACTGTAGCCACGGTGCTAATGTCGCACGCTTGGTCAGGGGAGCCTGGCTACAGTCCATCGCTTGGTGGGAGATCACAGTAACCACACCGCACCCCATCTGGTTGATGGCATACTGCCTTGGGAGGGTCTGGCCGCTTGCTAGGGGCCGGCCTCCCGTAATTTCGGCTGGTCCAGCTTCTGCCGCCTTCCGAGCTCTCTCTGCCCGGTAGGGCCTGCCGCCTGATGGCCGTACCGACAGGCCGTCGTGGGAACAGGGCTCCGTCGGTCATTAGTGGCATAAAGGGGGAATGGCAACAGTGCCACGTTGTGCGGAGATCTCCGCCTATACGGGGCATTGTAGCCATGTCAAGCCCTGGATCTGGGTGTACGGGGCTATGTTGTAGCCTCACCCGGTCTTGTATTCTTGATGAGGGGCGCGGACTCTGAGGGCGCCTGGCGGCCTCCTGCTAGAAGCCGGCCTCTCTAGAGGCCGCCTGCTAGGAGGCCGCCTGTCTTGGTGCCGTCTGCTGGTGCTAGGCCGCCTTCGGGCAGCCGGCCACCAAAAGGCGGTGCTCCATTCGGGACGCTCGAGGGTTGAAGCCTGCCCAGAGTCTTAAAAGGCTCAATGACTCGGGTTAGCCTACCCATGGCCCATTCCTCTGATAAGTAGTTTTCTTTAAGAAGCGGAAGTCAACAAAGTCATGATGGTTCCTTCGTCCGAGCAACTTCAAAGTGGGAAGTGGGCCTATGATTTGATGGCTCATTATTCATTGTTACTGCATCGCGACGACCTGGTTGACTCTCCCTTGGAGTTCTGCGTGCATGGAAAGTGGACCAGGATGGTCGACATCCCACATGTTGGCGAACGGAAGTATTCTTTCCGATATCGAGGAGCAAGGAAACCACATGGTATAGTATCACAGCTGATTGGTTCTCAAAAAATAGTATCACTGCTGATTTATAATTATTTTTTATTTTTGATGAATGCTAGCATTTCAACTCTTACGACAAAGGGTTCCAAACACGGCACGTGCTGGATGTCCCACACATCACCAAAAGGAGTGGGACATGAACAGCATGGTAGAGCCCATCATAAAAAAACAGCCTGGTAGAGCGTCTCCACTTCTTCCACTTCTGGGTCGGAGACCACACGTAGTAGTACTTAGTGGTATGAACGATACAAAATGCGACCTAGAAAGAAAGACACGTCTAGTTGGAAGGTCTCGGGGCATACATGTAAACAAATATAGAAGTTAATATGTGCCTCGAACTAATATAGTAGTAGTGGAGTACTTAGGCACGTACTCCATAACATCACCGTGCATTGCACGTACAACATTTAGTGGTAGTACATAGTAAGAGACAAATGCCTCCTGTCAGTGTCAAAACCGGTGGATCTTGGGTAGGGGGTCCCGAACTGCGCATCTAAGGCTAATGGTAACAGGAGACTAGGGACATGATGTTTACCCAAGTTCGGGCCCTCTCGATGGAGGTAATACCCCACTTCCTACTTGATTGATCTTGATGATATGAGTATTACAAGAGTTGATCTACCACGAGATCGTGGAGGCTAAACCCTAAGAGCTAGCCTACGATCATGATTGTCCTTGTCCTACGAACTGAACCCTCTGGTTTATGTAGACACCGGAGGGGGCTAGGGTTACACAGAGTCGGTTACAGAGAAGGAGATCTAATATCCGAATCGCCAAGCTTGCCTTACACGCAAAGGAGAGTCCCATCCGGACATGGGACGAAGTCTTCAATCTTGTATCTTCATAGTCCAACAGTCCGGCCAAAATATATAGGCCGGCTGTCCGGATACCCCCTAGTCCAGGACTCCCTCACCGCCCAAGAGTTCCCTTCTCGACCTACTTTTGGGTGTTTGGTAGAGTGTATGGAGGGTGCATGAGTCCACACTAGTTTAGCACAAATACACTAGAAGCATGCATGAAGAGGGGTGTTGAGTTGAGCATGCATGAAGATGTAACAACTATGCTGAGACGAGAACGCAACCAAACACACCCTATATTTTTTTCCTTCGAAAAGGTGGTACACCCCAGCCTATATGCCACACATGTTCATACCATTTGTGCCTTTCTACTTCACTTACTGCGCTACATTACTCAGGTTCGTACGTCCACTCCTGGGTACATGTCCATTTCGTAGTTCCAGTCCCACGTGTTCTTCATATAGATGGAACGATCCTTGCATAACACGTGCACCTTGATACTAGATGTCTCGCGTGTTGGCAAAAGGATGAACAAAGCTCATGTAAAAAAAAGAGAGTGGAAGAACATAGATTCCCGACGACCGAGAAGGAGCAACGAACCTCGTGGTGGAGCATCTGCGCTCATAATATTTAATATTATTCAGTGATATAAAATCAACCAATCATCTCCAGAGTGGACTGGAAGAGTACGAAACACGGCAGCCCAGTGTAGTTACATCATACTAGTACATGGCTAACCCACGCTATCACCATATTTCTTGGCTTTTGTGCAACCTGTATTGCTTCTCCCTCCTTGTCTCTATCAAAGTGTGGCGGGCTGAAAATTTTGTCGTCTATTGAGGTCAGTTAACTCATCACATGCTAGAGACATGCCAAGAGCATTCTAAAAAAATCCTTTCAAGTTCCGTTTTCAAATAGAAAAAAATGTTTCACGTACGAATTTGACTCTATGCTTTGAGCAACTTGCATGTCCTATATGGCTCCTGTTTGATACTCTAACTTAGCTAGAAGTTAGAGTAACTGATGACTAACCCTGAACTAACTGTAACCAAAGAGGTGTTTGGGTGACAGGGTTAGATTGACAATAAATGCACTTGATGGAGAGAGAAAAGTGATTTTTTAGTGGTCCCAATGAGAACTATCTCCAGTTAGCACCTCTTGGGTGGGATTTTTTTTTGGTGGGTTCAGTGCAACTTGCTCCAATTTAATCCCTCATGCTTGGATACTTTAGAGCTATTTGAGCCCCATCTAGCTCAAACTAACTCTAACCCATGGATCCAAAAAGGGCCTATGGCCAGTCTCGACGCGGAGCAGTCGCATGCACCGGGAAGCGGCGGTCTCTCGACCATTGCGCCACTTCAAAGCCGGTGCCAGTGAGAGGTCACCTCTGCTCTGGCCGGGCATTAATGCGGCACTGACGCTCTAGGGCGACGCTAACCGTTTCACGCGGGAAGAGCGCGCTGGCAAGGGAGTATAGGTTTTGAACCATTTCTGGTGTAGTACTGGTAGTTTGCAAAACTACTCAATTATTGCACTCAGTTTCCAAAGAAATTGTGGTAAAAAACTTCACTCCACAGCCCGCTTCTGTTCTCCTTCCTCTTCCACCGCCCGCGCACGTCCGGGGGAAGCGACCGGTCAACCCTTATATAGGAGTGCTAGCACAAAAAGATGCATGCATGGCCATAAAAATTTCCATATTAAAGCGACGCTCCGGCGGGAGTATGGCGTATGTTTTCGGCCGGGCCATGGCTACGAGGCGACAACGACCAAAGAAGAGGCGACGGGAGGGGAATGAATGCAGCTACTATTTGGGTTCGCCTTCCGGCTTAAATAAATGCACAACATCACGTGTACCCGCAAGTGCACAAATTGTAACATACGTGTCTGCTTAAGTGGGCGTCACGTAACTGGTGTGTGTGTGAGAGAGATTTTGAGAGACAGAGTGTGTGTGTGTGCGACTCTACTCTTCGGACATGTACTCAACCTTTTGCATCGGGATATAAGTATAATGGTATTTACTTTAGCTAGTGATTTACCTGGCCATGTTAACGTGGTTGTGTCAAAAAAATGTCACTTCCTGCTCATGATTTGCGTTATAAAATTACAAGCAAGATTCTCGTGCATTGCACGGAACATCAATATGCATTTTTTTACAGAACACCTGTTGTGATTGACCCATGCAGGAGTAATCCCATGTGTAAAAACTAATGATATCTCGATAATTTTATCGGAAATCTGGTATCTCGAGAATGTCATCGAAAAAATGAAAGATGAGAGATAAGGTGAGGAGGAGTGTAGCATGGTGGTGACTGGTGGTCAGAATGGGCGGAGGCATGGGGACGGACAGCGCCGGTAGGCGACAGCGGGCACCATGCATGCTAGATTGTTCCAGAGACTTATTCCTTTTTAAATTGCTGAGCAATGAGGTTGTGGGAGATAATTATGTGGAGAGAGGTGCGGGTATCTTTCGTAAAATTATCATAGTTTGCTTTCTATCCTTCAGACATAGATCATACGATATGTATTACAATATGGCAGGTACACCATCATCGCCAACTCGTTTTTTATAAGGGTACAGATGATAAGTTTGCTTACTACTAAAGTAAACATATGTGTGTGTTTGTGTGTGTGTGTGTGAGAGAGAGAGAGAGATGAAGTTTTTGTGTGTGTGTGTGTG
>NC_041391.1:123595757-123605471 GCF_002162155.2 Triticum dicoccoides
GTGTGCATGTGTGTGTGTGTGTTTGTGTGGGTGTGAGAGAGAGAGATGGAGTCTTAGTGTGTGTGTGTGGCAGGGGGGTGCGCGTGTGCGTGTGTGTGTTTGTGTTTGTGTGTGTGTGTATGTGTCGCGGGGTCCTCGGTGGCGGATGTAATTTAAGTGTGCATGGCTTCATCAGAGAGTGGTGATGTGTATGGCAGAGGCCACCAACAATGGGGTGCGAAAGAGAAAATGCCCGTAGAGAGGGAAGAGAAGGTGTGTGCGCGTGAGAGGAGTCGACATCGAGAGAACGTGTTTGTTCAAGAGACACCTTGGAAGACTACTATATATCGATGGTTCATGTAGGCGGGAATTAAACAAAGGCATGGTCTTATTGGTTTCGAGGATATAGGGGAAGAGGGAGTGGGGGGTTGCTAGAAGGAGATTGTTAAGTGTGAGTGTGTGTTTTACCCATCCAGGCGGGAGTTATGTGCACACAAGAGGAGAACGATTCGATGTGGCGTTAGGGTTGAGGGTAATTAAGTACGTATGGAGACATAGAGACCTTGAACGTGCATGTGTGAGAGGTATACATGTATACGTGGGATGTCTGTGTGTGTGCGCGCGCATGATCGAGATAAAATAAAGAAGACATAAGTCATAAGATCAACGACATGGGAGAGACGGATCGGTATGACAATATGCATGCATGTGAGAATGCATGGAAGAAGGCCCGATAATTGAGCATTTGTTTTTGTCTTTAAGAGATAGTGGCGTGGGCTGGAGCATGCATATATGGCGAGCAGAGGGGGTGAGGCACAACTATTGTGCAAAACAGATCAACCTATAAATGCATATGTATGGAGAGACATATATAGTGTGGGTGATAGGAAGCAATACTCCGTGCGAGAAATAAATGATGACGAAGAAACTACAGATAGATACAGAGATGGAGATGCTAGCTAGAGGGACATCGGCCAGTTTGGGTGTTGGAGATGACCACCGGGTGGTTCAGAGGGTGAAGTTATATATGTGTGTGAGAGGGCACTTGACTGCATGTAGAGAGAAACATATGTAGTGTGCGTGATAGGAATCAAGAGTGAGCGCGAGAAAGATGGTTGATGGAGAAACAGATAAATAGAAAGATAAAGATGCTAGCTAGTGTGCGTTAGAGATAGGAGTCGAGTGGATCAAAAGGCTGAGTTATGTGTGTGGGTGTGAGAGAGATAGAGAGAGGGTGCATGTGAGTCACATACAAACACATATCAGAGAGAAATGAGATCCCGAGAGACGGAGTTTTGTGTCTGCGAGAGAGAAAGATATTTCACAACGAGAGTGATAGCTAGGGAGACATATGAGGGAACGCAAGATATATCTAGGGAGAGAGAGAGTGTGTGTGAGTGACATACAAGAGAACAATGGAGAAATATGAGACCCTCGGAGACAGAGTTTGTGTTTGTGTGTGAGAAAGAGTTATTTAAGAGGAAGAGTCATAGGTTCTCATATCTAAGGAGCAAAAGACATCTCTATGTGAGGGGTGTGCGAGTGGCACACATGGGAATAGTAGAGAGAAATGAGACCCCGGGAGACAAAGTTTTGTGTTTGTGTGAGAGAAATAGATTCCACATGGAGAATCATAGTTAGAGACCCATAGCAGTGAGCGAGATATACTTGGAGAGAGATAGAGTGATGAAGGTCGAGGGAGAGAGTACCGTCAGTGTGTTACGAAGATAAAATATCATTGTCGACCTACAGGTAGCACGAGAGATCCCTGAGAGACGATGAACGCGTATAGGTCCAGACAGATAGTCCTATATAAGCATGAGCGACAGCTATATGAGACGAATATCTGGATTAAAGGGGATTCAAATATTTAAACTGGAGATCACGACATCGATAATATCATAACGGAAATTGGTGTACCAAACATGCATATTCATTTGAATTTGGGCACACATGTAATGTTATATAGTTTATCAATATTGGTGATCCATATATTCTTTAATTACAAACAATGCATGGTTTATATGCAATTAATGTCTAAACAGGATTACACTATATGTTGCGTGTGTGAAACACATTATACATGTTTGTGAAGTAAAAGAAACCCGAACGAAACACACATTAATTGGAGACAATTAGCGAGGAATACATACATTGGATTTCAACATAAAGTGGTTTCAAGTATTTGAAAATACAAATTGATGGATACAACCTTATGAATCTAAGATCATGCCATTTGTAAACCATATTTATGTATAAATGGTGTTGTGCTTTTGAAATTATATATCAAAAAAATGATGTATATAGAATGTAATTCCAATTGTAAATGGACCCCTACCCAAAAAAATAGAATACAAACGGGATTCGAATTGAGTTGGCACGGTAAACGTGCACTCTACAAAATTTGAACAAAGCGGAGAAAGTCGCAGTAACCGCCCGAAACCAAAATCTGCGAGATGGAAATTACTACTGCCTATCCCTGCCACGCAAAAGCCTATCTGCTGGATTTTTGTAGGTTTCGATAGGGGTAGGTTTGTAATTTCACCCAAACGTGACGTAACCGCCTCTCACCCGAATTCATACACGGTGGGCACCAAAACACAGTGTGTCCTCGGCCGAAATCGACTCCCTCCCCGGTTCATATTCATACACGGTGGGCGCCAAAAACAAACTCTCGTCGGCAAATATTCTGTGTATGCGAGATTACCGTCCTATCCCCAACCGACTAATATTCCTGTGATCTATTAGAAATTTGAAACCTGGGCTAAGTTTATAAATTTCCTGCATTTGAGAAAAACGCGTCCTGAATACATGGTTCCCCCTTCCTCTCTACCTCCCTTTTCCCCATTCGTACTCCGTGGGCGCCAACAACACCCTCTCCACCCCACCCTCCTATGTCCGCCGCCGTCCGCCACCCCATCCACCGCCGTCCTTCTCAACCATGCCGGAGCTGATACCCCGACGCCGCCATCCATTACAAGAGATCGACCTATCTCATCCACGGCTTCGGACAGGGATCCTTGCATCCTGTCCTCTCACTTCATCCCCGCCGTCATCCACCTTGCAGCGCCACTCCTACGACCATCTCGTCCATCGCGCCCCGCCACCACCGTCTACCCTCCAAGATTTGGTTCCACGCTGCCGACAGCCATCGTTACTGCAGCACCATCAAATTCTCAGCAGATGCGTACACAGCGCCGCACCAGAGGCGGTACTCTTTCGTATCTGCTCAACTTATTTATTGCAGCAAGAAAATAGATCGCCACTGCTTTACTCTGATTTCTTGTCTTGGTTGCGAAGTTGCCTTTGTCCGGTTTGCACCTTCAGATCCGCCATGGCATGCTCAACACTATACTCCCAATTATTATGGTTTTTCCCTTTTATATTCCACAATAGTTAAATCACAGTAGACTAAATTTCAAAATTGGGTCAGTCAATTTTTTAGAGCTCGCCAGTGTTCGCCCGTGGGAACAAAGTGGCTCGGGTGGTCGTGGGGCCTCGCCGAACAAAAAAAACTCGACGTGGGTGGGGTTTGGGGCGGGGGTGGGGTGGGGGTGGCGGAGGAACACAGGCCTTGGGGGCCGGTGGTCCGGCCGGTTGCCCGTGTGGCGTTCTGTATGGGAAGAATCAGAGACGAGGAAGAAGAAGGGTTAGGAGACGTAGGATCTTCATCCAACTGCCTGAAATGGTTGAGAGACAGCTGGGAGTTGCATTCTTAATGCACTCTGGTTCATCATGTGTGGGCACTGCGCAACCAACATTTTATTATCCAAAATCTGCTTGCTCTTCTTTACCATGTTCCTCTTCCGTTCTTCTTTAATATGTACTCTCTCCGTTCCTAAATACAAGTCTTTGTATAGATTCCACCATGGACTACATATGGAGCAAAATGAGTGAATCTACACTCTAAAATGTATCTCGATACATCTGTATGTGATCCATAGTGGAAATCGCTACCAAGACTTATATTTTGGAACGGAGGGAGTATGATAGTAGTACACTATGTTTCTTGTACTGAAGATGAGCAGGGACATTTGTAGTGTAGAGGTCTATACGGTCGGTTGTGATGCACACTTTGAGCCTCTTTGATTCGTAGGATTTTGTAAACATAGGAATAGGATTTGTAGTGACCTGCCCACTTGAATCCTATAAGAATAGCAAGGAAATGTGGGGAGCTCTGTCGCCTTTGAGAGTTACACTAATATTAACAGTACCAAAACTTCAATTGAAGAGAACTGGTATCCGAAGCCTTTCTAGCCGTACCAGCAGTACTAGCACATATATTCCAGCAAGTTCCACTTTGCTGATTTTACTGTAATGCTTAACGTTTTCCCGTTATATCTACACTATGATCTGTGTAGCTGCTTTGTGTCGCACTAGCAGCAGTCCACTCTTGAAGCTAAACATTGCAATGACTTATACAAAATTGGCACCAAGGCATTGCGTGCCATTCTGGATGCAATCAAACTCCTACGCTCCCCACCTGTTGACTCTTGTTCAAAAAATGATCCTAATGACTCTTGTTCGAAATTGCCACATATAGAGAGACAACATGGAATTGCATTTCTTTGGGCGCTGTGATTCATCATGAGTGGGCAACCAAAATTGTATGCAATGAAGCGGAACCTCAAGAATATGCTTCCTCTTCTGTTCTTTAACATGTTCCTCTTTTTTATTCTGTATTTAGTATGTACAGTATGATCCTTGTCAGGAAGGGGCGCAGGGACATCTGCAGTCAACAACTGATAGAGCTGGCCTGTACGTGATCGATATGCTTTCAATTACTAGCGGCAATAGAACACCGTACTTTCAAGCCAGTTCCACTTTAGCGATTTATATATTGTGGTTATGGTGTACCCCTGTTATGTACACGATGATCTGCCTAGTTGTTGTGTGCTCTTGTTACCATGGTTTGGCCATAAACTCTCTATACAGTATATTATGAACCTATCATCTGCCAACTATCCTTACTTCTGGAGCCTATTTTTTTGTACTTGTGCTAGATTATATAAATGCATGCACCATATTACAGCACACATGAGCTCTCTCATCAGAATGGAGTGATAGCACACAAGTGTTTACAAGGGCGCCCCTATATTACAATATCATCTGCATTACAAAGATAATCTCACAACTATCTATGTTTTCATGGTTCTTAGATATTATATGCAATTATAGTGAATAACAAAATCCGCGCATCAGAAGAATATTATGGAACACTGCAATGACTTACAAATTTGGCACCAAGGCATTGAGTGCCATTCTGGATGCAATGAAACTCACACGTTCCCCACCTGTTGATTCTTGTTCAGAATATCATCCTAATGACTATTCTAACCTCGAGGAGTCAAAGGCAGATGGCCTATCCTATTCACCCATCAAGGTGCATGTTCTAATTTGGCAAGATTTTATTGATTGCACGTATCTTGCATATGTTGTCTTGCATTTTTTCTACTTTGTTGCACCGCCATCTACTTAGTTTACTCATCATATAACCCAAGATGCCATGCTCATCCATTATCAATACATATTCCATCTATCATCATACCATGTTTTTCCACTCAAATGTTGTTCTTGTGCATCAGACATCAAAAAGGAAGATGGTGATTTCCGAACCTGAAGGAGCACCAGCAAAGTCCTTGAAAAACGTGGTGGTGCCGGAGAAATCAGATAGCGCCCCACTTATATTGGCTGTACAACTAGTGACACAAAACGT
Organism: Triticum dicoccoides; assembly: GCF_002162155.2. NCBI lineage: Eukaryota > Viridiplantae > Streptophyta > Magnoliopsida > Poales > Poaceae > Triticum > Triticum dicoccoides. The sequence continues at coordinate 123,601,453 of NC_041391.1, forward strand.
AGGACCGACTCCAACAGACTGTACCCATACTTCACTGGCCACACCACTAGCCCCAACACACAGGACCTGCACTCCAGCAAGAGGTATACTGATTTCATTTGCCATAGCACTAGCCGTACCACTGAAAACCCCCAATTCAGCAAAAAGTACAGCAAGTCCACGGGCCGAAGACCTATCCCAACTACAGAGACGACCAATTCCTGCAGGTTGGAACCCCATTCCATTTATTCCTAGTTTAAAAGACAATACTTTCAATGTTGTTAGGGACTACGTGCATATATTCCCACCATGGGAAGATTATAGTGAAGACAAACACCATTTTCATATCTTCCTGTCCAACTTACGTGCAAGTGCTATTATTAATGGTTATTATTTTCCTGTTTTCTGCTGATTGAACACATCAATGATTTACATTACGTTGTTGTAACTAGGCGAGGGTCAATCTGGATAGTCATGACGAGCAAAGCTTGCTTGTGCTTTTCAAGGAAGCATTGCAGCAGTATTGGTGTGTTGGGGAACGTAGTAATTTCAAAAAAAATCCTACGCACACGCAAGATCATTGTGATGCATAGCAACAAGAGGGGAGAGTGTTGTCCACGTACCCTCGTAGACCGTAAGCGGAAGCGTTAGCACAACACGGTTGATGTAGTCGTACGTCTTCACGGCCCGACCGATCAAGCACCGAAAGCACTGCACCTCCGAGTTCTTGCACACATTCAGCTCGATGACGTCCCTTGAACTCCGATCCAGCCGATTATCAAGGGAGAGTTCCGTCAACACGACGGCATGGTGACAATGATAATGTTCTACCGACGCAGGGCTTCGCCTAAGCACCGCTACGATATTATTGAGGAGGACTATGGTGGAGGCGGGCACCGCACACGACTAAGAGATAAATGATCAATTTTTGTGTCCATGGGGTGCCCCCTGCCCCCGTATATAAAGGAGAAAGAGGAGGCGGTCGGCCTAGGAGGAGGGCACGCCAAGGGGGGAGTCCTACTCCCACTGGGAGTAGGACTCCTCCTTTCCTTGTGGGAGTAGGAGAAGGGAAGGGAGAAGGAGAAGGAAGGAAGGGGGCGCCCCCTGTCGGTGTCAAAACCAGTGGATCTCGGGTAGGGGGTCCCGATCTGTGCGTCATAGGCTGATGGTAACAGCAAGCAAGGGACACAATGTTTACCCAGGTTCGGGCCCTCTCGATGGAGATTAAACCATACTTCATGCTTGATTAATATTGAAGATATGAGTAGTACAAGAGTAGATCTACCACGAGATCGTAGAGGCTAAACCCTAAGACCTATCCTATGATGGTATGATTGTAATTGTGATCGGTCTTCTAAGGACCATCCTCTCCGGTTTATATAGACACTGGAGAGGGCTAGGGTTTACATGGAGCTGGTTACAAGGAAGGAAACATAATATCCGAATCGCCAAGCTTGTCTTCCACGCAAAGGTGAGTCCCATCCGGACACGGGCCAAAGTCTTGAGTCTTGTATCTTCATGCTTCAATAGTCTGGACGATATATATAGTCCGGCTCTCTGGATACCCCCTAATCCAGGACTCTCTCAGTAGCCCCTGAACCAGGCTTCAATGACGATAAGTCCGGCACGCAGTCTTGTTTTAGGAATTGCAAGGCGGGTTCCCTCTCTGAATACTCCGATATACCCATCATGACGTACAGTGTCCGGCGTCTCATCAATGTTGTACTCCTTGGCTTCAGTGCTTCAATAATGACCATTTCCACGTGTCGCGCGAGTGCGAGGAGTCAAGGCATTTTTGCATTTGCCACCCTCGGTCCTTCGGGCTATCCGTCTATTTAAAGAGACAAGGATTCCCAGATCCAAACCTCACTCTCCCACCTCGAGCAAGCATCCAATCAGGGCGACCGGAAAAAACCATTCCAACATGTCCGGTCGTCGCAGCTCCTCTACTCGTCCCCCCTGCCCATATGTATACTCAGTTTAAAACTATCAGGCGCACATATGTATACTCAGTACAAAGTCTAGAAGGAGGAACACAGAAGAACTGATGAACAGCGGCGGACAAGGATGAACTCGAAAACCCTAATGAAGATCTAGGGTTACGGGACATGAACTTACCAGGGCCACTCGGCGGCGGAGGAGCGCGGCAGGGTCTCTGGAACAAACAGGTTGATGCAGCGGCCTTGGTCTGAGTAGATCCGAAGAGCGATGGCGGCGGCGACGCGGAGGTCCTTCGGGTCGCGAGGAGGAAGATGAGAAGAAAGGGGAGAAAAATGAAAGGGCCCATCAGGCTTATTTATAATAAGGCAGAGGATAAAGTGACAGGCGCGAGAATCGAGGAGACCAAAGCGGCAAGTGGCGCAACTGTCGCCTTGATTTTTAGGATGGCATTAAATGAAGGGAATCTTTTTATTCATTCTTTTACAGAGATGACGACATGATACTCCATTGCTGTGTCCAGAGGATGACGTCACGGCAGTTTAACAAGATTTATAAAAGGTAAGACATCATGGCGGTTTATGAGAAATAAAAGGAAGATGTTTACAGGATTTTTCTAAGTGTTGAAGATTGACATGAACAGGTTCAAATCAATCTAGGGCCTAATGTTGGGGATATAACTACTGAGTGTAAACCTCCCAGGAGGGGCCGGTTCACCCTCGACTATATTGAAGCCCGCGAAGACTCTCAAGATGGCGTTTTACTATGAAGCTTAGAGGGCCGGAGCCCAAAGGCGGATTAGGGCCCATAGTGGTAAACCGCCATAGTCATGCAACTTGTGTTGTAAGATAAGGAAGGGAGAGACCTGTTGGAAATATGCCCTAGAGGCAATGACAAATTAGTTATTATTATTATATTTCCTTGTTCATGATAATCGTTTATTATGCATGCTATAATTGTATTGAAAGGAAACTCGGATACATGTGTGGATACATAGACAACACCATGTCCCTAGTAAGCTTCTAGTTGACTAGCTCGTTGATCAATAGATGGTTATGGTTTCCTGACCATGGACATTGGATGTCGTTGATGACGGGATCACATCATTAGGAGAATGATGTGATGGACAAGACCCAATCCTAAGCCTAGCACAAAGATCGTAGTTCGTATGCTAAAGCTTTTCTAATGTCAAGTATCATTTCCTTAGACCATGAGATTGTGCAATTCCTGGCTACCGTAGGAATGCTTTGGGTATTCCAAACGTCACAACGTAACTGGGTATCAACATACCAACGATCGAATCTCGGGCAAGTACAATACTGCTAGACAAAGGGAATTGTATACGGGATCGATTGAGTCCTTGACATCATGGTTCATCTGATGAGATCATCATGGAACATGTGGGAGCCAACATGGGTATTGTAACGCCCCGAGTCCGATGCGCCATGTGTCTGTCAGTTATTTTCCATCATTGCCATGTCATTTGCTTGCGTCTTGCATTTTATCATGTCATCATGTGCATCTCATCTTGCATACGTGTTTGTCTCATGCATCCGAGCTTTTTCCCCATTGTCCGTTTTGCAATCCGGCGCTCCTATGTCCTCCGGCGTCCCCCTCTTCTCTCTTTTCATGTGCGGGTGTTAAACGTTCTCGGAATGGACCGAGGCTTGTCATGTGGCCTTGGTATACCACCGGTAGACCGCCTGTCAAGTTTCGTGACATTTGGAGGTCATTTGGTACTCCAACGGTTAACCGGGTAACTGTAAAGCCCCCTTCTCTTTGCAGCCCAACACCCCTTCAAACTGGCCCAAAACCCAGCTAACTCCCCTCCATGCTCTCGGTCTTTCGATCACGATCGTGCGGCCGCAAACCTCTCCTCATTTGGACTCTCCTAGCTCCCAGAAATCTATTTATAGCCCCCTCCTCCGAAATTCGCGGTCTAATTCTTCCCTAACCCTAGATCGAATCGCCCCCGCCGCACACGGACCAATCCGGGGACGCCACATCACCCTGCCGCCGCTCTCCTCCAATGCCGCAGCGCCACGTGGCCAGCCGGCCTCCTCTCTCCTCCACGCGCACGCCGCGGCGCGCCGAGGCCCGGG
>NC_041391.1:123605931-123610234 GCF_002162155.2 Triticum dicoccoides
AAGTCCCTGATATTTTTGCAATAATCATGCCATGTTCATCATGCCGTATCTCTGCATCCGTAGCTCCGTTTCGTGCGTGTAATATGTCAAATTGTTCGCCTCAACGAGTACATCATTTCGTTCCATTGCATCATATTCATTTGAGGTCATCTTGATGTTTGAATTATCGTTGTAAGAGTGCTTCTTAATGTTTTCTGTTGTCTGTTATCAGAACGAGCACTTTTGTGATTTTCGCCATTATTGATGTGTGCATCCTATGAGGTTGATGTCTACATGTATTTTGATCTATGCTATGTCTGCTTTACAGAGGTGCTTACCATGCATTTTTGTGATCAATGTGGTAATTAGCACAAGCATGCAAACTAGGCATCGTGATGTTGCTGATTTTAGTCCCTGTTCTGTTGTTATTTTGATGCCATGTAAACTTGATGCTACAGAGAGATCCATGCATTATTTGAGATACTTCAGTAAGGGTGTTTTGAACATATGGTTATTGTCTATCCGTTCATGCCCTTTGTTCCAATTATGGATTAGTCTAGCATGTCATTTGAGTGCTCTACTTTTGCTTCAAAATGTTTCCTGGCAGATTGTTTACATGTTATTCAATTTGGCCAAGCTTGCTATAGTTGATCCTTGCATGATAAGGACTTGTTCTTGACTTGGTTTGTTTCACAAACATGTCTTCTTGATGATGCTATGCTTATCTTGACATGCAATGACTTGTGGTGAGTGAATCGAGCTTGTTAAGTAGTGTTCATGATGTTGCTGTTTTGCTAGGCTGAATCTGTTGTTTCGTGGTGCTATATAAACATGTTGCTACTAATCATTATATGCATAATCTGGAGATGTGCTCTAAATATGTTTTGATCTACATGTCATCCTCTATCCATCCATGCCCCTAGTTGCATTTATAGCTTGATGTACCTTATTCATATCTTGCTCCAAAGTTGCTTCATAATGTTGTTGTCAGCCTGTTAACATTAAGGTCACTTGTTCCCATGTGTTTTGCTAGTGTTCCATGCTCCCTATGGACTTGCTATTGCCATGCTTAGCTTCACAAACATGCCTTATTACTGTTGGTTGCCTTACCATGCCATGTATTGCTCTGTAGTTTGTGGTTCAAGCTCATTAACATGCCTTCATAATTCTGTTTCTGCCATGTTTGAATCTGTAATATAACTTGTTATGTTTACGTGGGTGCCATCATATTTTCTGATCGTTTTTGGCTTATGGTCAGCAAGGGACTTTTGATCTATGCAATAAGTAATTTATTCCATGCCTTTTTTTGCCATTATAAGTTCCTATAACATGTTGTTTGATAGCTCTGAACATTGCATCGTGATGTTATTTTCTGCAAAGTCTGTAATTGTTATAACTTGCAATCTTACCATGTGTGTTTGAGTATGTTCTAGTGATTTCTAGAGATAGCTCACTGTTCATGTTTTGTTGTGCTTTACCTGTACATCATGCCCATGCCTGTTTTTTCTTGTTGAGGTCCTGTAGCATATTGTTTTGATGCTTGCAATATGCTTAGTTGCTGTTTTGGACAGCTTGTCCTTATAACTTGTATAGAGTGCATGTGTTGAACCGTTGCTCCGTTTCGAGTGTGCTCTATATGAAACTTGCTTAGAATTGCATGTAGTTTCATGTTATCATGTTGAATCCTTGTTTTGAGGTGTTTGCTTGATGTTTGGGTGCATTTTGCATCAATGCCATGTTTGTCTTGTTTTGCTCATATCTTCTAGACCATAGCTCCGAACTAAATGAACTTTATATGTAACTTGACTAGAATCTCGTGTAGATCATCTTTGTGCATCTTAACTTGATGTTTAACAACTTGAACATAAGGTTTATTCAGATCTGGACCAATTTCGAAATTTGCATATGAGGACTTACCGGAATTGTTATATGTTGTTCCCGGCCTCATTTAAACATGCCTTGATGTGTTGTTCTTGTTTGCATCATCTCTTGCCATGAGTAGCTTCATGTAACCTTGTCATGCATCATTCTTGTTTGTGCATCATGCCTTGTTCATGTGTGGTGTGTTTACTATGTTGTGTGCTTCTTCTCGATAGTTCCTGTTTCGTTGCGATCGTGAGATTCGTTCGTCTACGCTTGGTTCGTCTTCGTGGCTTCATGTTCTTCATGGACTCGTTCTTCTTCCTAGCGGGATTTCAAGCAAGATGACCGCTACCCTGGATCTCAATACTATCTTTGCTATGCTAGTTGCTTCATTCTATCACTATGCTACGCTACCTATTACCTGTTTATCAAGCCATCCCAAATTGCCATGAACCTCTAACCTTTGACACCTTTCCTATGCAAACCGTTGTTTGGCTATGTTACCGCTTTTGCTCCGCCCCTCTTATAGCGCTGTTAACTGCAGGTGAAGTTGAAGATTTCTCCATGGTGGACAGGATTTTGGTTGGGATATCACAATATCTCTTATAATATTAATGCATCCATATACTTGGTAAAGGGTGGAAGGCTTGGCCTTTTGCCTGGTGTTTTGTTCCACTCTTGCCTCCCTAGTTTCCGTCATACCAGTGTTATGTTCCCGGATTTTGCGTTCCTTACGCGGTCGGGTGATTTATGGGACCGCCTTGACAGTTCGCTTTGAATAAAACTCCTCCAGCAAGGCCCAACATTGACTTTTACCATTTGCCTCACCACCACCTACTTTTCCCTTGGGAGTCGCTCTCTCGAGGGTCATCTTTATTATAGCCCTCCGGGCCAGTGCTTGTCTAAGTGTTGGTCCAAACTAGAGCACCGTGCGGGACCATTTCCTTGGCAACTTGGATTCGTCGGTTCCTGTACGCTTCGCTTATCCGGTGTTGCCCTGAGAACGAGATATGTGCAGCTCCTATTGGGATTGTCGGTTCATCGGGTGGCTTTGCTGGTCTTGTTTTACCATTGTCGAAATGTCTTGTAAACCGGGATTCCGAGTCTGATCGGGTCTTCCTAGGAGAAGGTCTATTCCTTCATTGATCGCGAGAGCTTGTCATGGGCTAAGTTGGGACACCCCTGCAGGGTATAATATTTCGAAAGTCGTGCCTGCGGTTATAGGAAGATGGGAATTTGTTAATGTCCGGTTGTAGATAACTTGACACCAGATCCGGATTAAAACGCATCAACCGTGTGTGTAGCCGTGATGGTCTCTTCTCGGCGGAGTCCGGGAAGTGAACACGGTTTCTGGGTTATGTTTGACGTAAGTAGGAGTTCAGGATCACTTCTTGATCATTGCTAGCTTCACGACCGTTCCATTTGCTCTCTTCTCGCTCTTATTTGCGTATGTTAGCCACCATACTTTCTTAGTCGCTGCTCCAACCTCACCACTTTACCCCTTCCTTTCCTATTAAGCTTTGCTAGTCTTGATACCCATGGTAATGGGATTTCTGAGTCCTCGTGGCTCACAGATTACTACAACAATAGTTGCAGGTACAGGTTATGCGACGATCATGACGCGAGAGCGATGCTTGCTTGCGTTGAGTTCTTCTTCTGCTTCTTCGATCAGGGGATAGGTTCCAAGTCGGCAACCTGGGCTAGCAGGGTGGATGTCGTTTGAGTTTCTGTTTGTGATTCATCCATAGCCGGATGTTTCTCTTATGTATTGTGATATTGTATTCATGTGGCATTGTATGCCTCTTGTATGTATCCCCATCTATTAGGTAATGTTGATGTAATGATATCCACCTTGCAAAAGCGTTTCAATATGCGGGTCTATCCGTGGTGGGACCTCCGAGTTCCTTTTGGATAGGGTTGCATATTGGGCGTGACAAGTTGGTATCAGAGCCTCGACCGACCCTAGGAGCCCCCTTGATTGATTGTGTAGTTTGGCCATTGTTGAGTCTAGAAGAAAACTGTTTTCGGAGTCTAGTTTATCGGAGAGTAGGAATTCTTTTTACTCCTCTGTCCCTTCGTCGCTCTGGTAAGGAATCTTGACGTAGGTGTTTTGAATTACTCCTCTTCCCCTTCAAAATTTTTCTTTAGGATCACGCAGTTGGTTTCCGATCGTTGTTCCTAAGCTCTTTTTATCCGGTGCATTTCTCGTGAAGTCGACTCGAGCCTCTTCATCTTTGCCAAGTTCAATCTTCAGTTGTTTTCTTTTCCCACCCACCCACCCTTCTTCTTCTCGGAACCGCAATCCGTAATCGAGTATCCATCCTACTCGTGTGAAGCCTTTGCCTTCTTTTCAACCGGTGTTTTCTCTTCAAGATATTCATCGGTTCCCCCTTCCAAGTTGCCTTTGTTTTCCCGCCCTCCCACCCTTTTTCTTCCCGGAGCCTGAGTCTCTTTCAAGCAT
>NC_041391.1:123610538-123613176 GCF_002162155.2 Triticum dicoccoides
TCAAGCATCAATTTCATTCGTGTGGAGCCTCTTCAGTTTTCGTCAATTGTTTCAACCGGTGAATTCTCATTTTGTTCGACATTCTTCAGCTCTTTTCTTCTCCGGTGGATTCAATTCTAATTTTGGTAGTGATTATATTCTTTTCCTCGAAGTGTTCTCCCAGCTCGTTCGTCTCTCGCCAGTTTACCCTTCCGGAGTGCTCAAGACGTCTCAGGAGATTCGTCTGTGTTCCAATTAATTCGAGGTTATCACCTTATTTCAAATATTTCAATTATTCCGGTGCATCATCTACCTGTTCAACATCCCTTTCCAACGGTGTTTTCTTTTAGTGGGCCCTAACCCATAGGTCTTTTTCCAGGATCTTACCTGACTCTTCTAATTACCCCGGAGTTATTCTCAATTCTTTTCAAAGTGTGATGTAAAAATGGATTCCATCAGTCACATGCCTTCTTCGAGTTCGATTTCAGATCATTTCATTTTTGGCTCAACCTCTTCACTTTTCATTCTACCGAAGTATCTCACTAATTTTGGTGGTGTTTCCCGTCATCATTTGAAGATCGAAGAAGAGTTTTCCTCTCAATCTTGCCCGTTCTCCCGAAGATTCGTGATTCTAGCTCTTCTCATACTCTTGAATTATTCCAATAGTCAGATATTCTTTTCTCACCGATCCGGAGTATGTCAGGAGTTGTTTTCCATTTCTTTTCACCGGAGGCCATCATTCCAGTTATCATTCTCTATTTATCCTGGTGCTTAGTTCAAGTATTCTTTATCAGCTCGTTGTCTCTTTGTTCTTTTGCATCTAAATCCCCTCCAGCTTATTTGTTCTTCTAATTCTCCCTGGTGATTCATTCTCTTTCATCAATCATTTTCAAATTCTAACGGTGGTGCATTCAGATTCTTTTTCCTTTGTCATCATATTAATTCATTCGTTCTTTCCAATCTTACTGGTGGTTCATGAGGACTTTCTCAAGTTTTGTGCTATGTCACTTCTCAATCCTTTTCAAGAAGAATAAGTAATATGCGAAATCCATTGCTTGTCATCAATTTAATTTGATGAAGGATAAGCATACAATAAATCTTATTCTTATTTCATCAGAGTGAATAATCCCTTCCTTCGGAGTTTGTTCTTGATGAATAAATTCTCGTTCCAAGCGTTTCCCATCTTATCTTTTCCGGAGTTCAAATTTCCTCGGTCATTTCGTTGGAACCTCCATCTAAATCATCGCAAGGCTCATCTTATTCTTTCATCCTTCTTTCTATCTCATCAGCCTTTTGTCACCGGAGTTCTTCATGGTGGTTCTTCATGATTTAATCTTTTCTTCAAGAGTTCATCAAGATCCTTGTCGGTGGAGTTCAAGTATCTTTTCTTCTTGCATCTCAAAGTGCAATTAATTCTCCATATTCTTTTGAAGTGGAGCTTTGCATCTCTTCGTTCCTCTCAGCTATCCAATCATTTCTGTTTGTGGTCGGTTATCACCGCATATTTTTCTGAGAGGTTATCCATATGTCCACAACAAGTTTATTCTTTCGTTGTTGATTTTCTAAACAACTCCATTCAATCCTTCCTTCTAAGTTCTTTTCATTCCATTCTTTCAATTCTTCCGGAGGTATTGCGTTGCTTATGTCGTCAAGTGTCATTCCATCTTGTGAAGTTCCTGTTCTATTCTTTCCTTGTTCAGCCGGAGTGCTGCCTAAATCCTTTTAGTCTTTTTCATTTCTTATTTCGTTATAACCGGAGTGCTTTCATAGTATATCTGATTCAGTGAGCTTTTGATTCTCGTCATTCTCGTCGTTCCTCTCTTCTTCTCGAGTGCTCTCGATTCTTTGCTTCTTCTCTTCAGTTCTTGTTTCACCTCATCCCTTTTTCCCTTCCGTCTCGGTCCTAAGATCTCGGGACGAGATCTCTTGTTAGTGGAGGAGTGTTGTAACGCCCCGAGTCCGATGCGCCAGGTGTCTGTCAGTTATTTGCCGTCATTGCCATGTCATTTGCTTGCGTGTTGCATTTTATCATGTCATCAAGTGCATCTCATCTTGCATACGTGTTCGTCTCATGCATCCGAGCTTTTTCCCCGTTGTCCGTTTTGCAATCCGGCGCTCCTATGTCCTCCGGCGTCCCCCTCTTCTCTCTTTTCATGTGCGGGTGTTAAACGTTCTCGGAATGGACCGAGGCTTGTCAAGTGGCCTTGGTATACCACCGGTAGACCGCCTGTCAAGTTTCGTGCCATTTGGAGGTCGTTTGGTACTCCAACGGTTAACCGGGTAACCGTAAAGCCCCCTTCTCTTTGCAGCCCAACACCCCTTCAACTGACCCAAAACCCAGCTAACTCCCCTCCATGCTCTCGGTCGTTAGATCACGATCGCGTGGCTGAAAACCGCTCCTCATTTGGACTCTCCTAGCTCCTAGAAATCTATTTATAGCCCCCTCCCCCGAAATTCGCGGTCTAATTCTTCCCTAACCCTAGATCGAATCACCCCCGCCGCACCCGGACATGTCCGCCCGCTGCCGGACAAAGTCCGCCACCTGCCTCCACGTCGCCCGGACCAATCCGGGGATGCCACATCACCCCGCCGCCGCTCTCCTCCAATGTCGCAGCGCCACGTGGCCAGCCGGCCTCCTCTCTCCTCCCCGCACCCGCCG
>NC_041391.1:123613561-123755609 GCF_002162155.2 Triticum dicoccoides
GCCCTCCGCGTCCCGAGCCGAGGCTCCTTTAGCACCTCTCCCTGCACGGCTCTGCTCCGCCGCCGCCCCGCGTTCCCACCGGCGCCGCAGCCTCGCCCCGCTTCCGTCCGGTCGCTGCCGGCCCCCGTGGCCGCGTGCGCCGCTGCCTTGCCCGGATCCGGCCGGATCCGGCCCGATCCTGCCGGGAGCACCTCGTACCGGACCTCTTCGGTGCTTCTCCGGCCATCTCCATCCTTCTCCAGCGAGTCTCCGGTCGCTGCTTCGAAATCCGTGCACGAAGGTTGACTTTCCCCCCCTCCGTTTTCACTAAGTCCCTGATATTTTTGCAATAATCATGCCATGTTCATCATGCCATATCTCTGCATCTGTAGCTCCGTTTCGTGTGTGTAATATGTCAAATTGTTCGTCTCAACGAGTACATCATTTCATTCCATTGCATCATATTCATTTGAGGTCATCTTGATGTCTGAATCATTGTTGTAAGAGTGCTTCATAATGTTTTCTGCTGTCTGTTATCAGAACGAGCTCTTTTGTCATTTTTGCCATGATTGATGTGTGCATCCTATGAGGTTGATGTCTACATGTGTTTTTATCTATGATGTGTGTTCTTTAAAGAGGTGCTTACCATGCATTTTTGTGATCAATATGGTGACTAGCACAAGCATGCAAACTAGGCATCGTGATGTTGCTGATTTTAGTCCCTGTTCTGGTGTTATTTTGATGCCATGTAAACTTGATGCTACAGAGAGATCCATTTATATTTTGAGATACTTCAGTAAGGGTGTTTTGAACATATGGTTATTGTCTATCCATTAATGCCCTTTGTTGAAATTATGGATTAGTCTAGCATGTCATTTGAGTGCTCTACTTTTGCTTCAAAATGTTTCCTGGCAGATTGTTTACATGTTATTCAATTTGGCCAAGCTTGCTATAGTTGATCCTTGCATGCTATGGACTTGTTCTTGACTTGGTTTGTTTCACAAACATGTCTTATTGATGATGGTATGCTTATATTGCCATGCAATGACTTGTGGTGAGTGAATAGAGCTTGTTAAGTAGTGTTCATGATGTTGCTGTTTTGCTGGGCTGAATCTGTTATTTCGTGGTGCTATATAAACATGTTCCTACTAATCATTCTATGCATAATCTGGAGATGTGCTCTAAATATGTTTTGATCTACATGTCATCCTCTATCCATCCATGCCCCTGGTTGCATTTATAGCTTGCTGTACCTTGTTCATATCTTGCTCCAAAGTAGCTTCATAATGTTGCTGTCAGCCTGTTAACATTAAGTTCACTTGTTCCTATGTGTTTTTCTAGTGTTCCATGCTCCCTATGGACTTGCTATTTCCATGCTTAGCTTCACAAACGTGCCTTCTTACTGTTGGTTGCCTTGCCATGTCATGTATTGATCTATAGTGAGTGGTTCAAGATCATTAACATGCCTTCATAATTCTGTTTCTGCCATGTTTGAATCTGTAATATAAGTTGCTATCTTTACGTGGGTGCCATCATATTTTCTGATCCTTTTTGGCTTATGGTCAGCAAGGGACTTTTTATCTATGCAATTAGTAGATTCATGCCATGCCTTTGTTTGCCATTATAATTTCCTGTAACATGTTGTTTGATAGCTCTGAACATTGCATCGTGATGTTATTTTCTGCAAAGTCTGTAATTGTTATAACTTGCAATCTTACCATGTGTGTTTGAGTATGTTCTAGTGATTTCTGGAGATAGCTCACTGTTCATGTTTTGTTGTGCTTTACCTGTACATCATGTGCATGCCTTTTGTTTTCTTGTTGAGGTCCTGTAGCATATTGTTTTGATGCTTGCAATATGCTTTGTTGCTGTTTTGGACAGCTTGTCCTTATAACTTGTATAGAGTGCATGTGTTGAACCGTTGCTCCGTTTCGAGTGTGCTCTATATGAAACTTGCTTATAATTGCATGTAGTTTCATATTATCATGTTGCATCCTTGTTTTGAGGTGTTTGCTTGATGCTTGGGTGCATTTTGCATCAATGCCATGTTTGACTTGTTTTGCTCATATCTTCTAGACCGTAGCTCCGAACTAAATGAACTTTATATGTAACTTGACTAGAATCTCGTGTAGATCATCTTTGTGCATCTTAACTTGATGTTTAACAACTTGAACATAAGGTTTATTCAGATCTGGACCAATTTCGAAATTTGCATATGAGGACTTATCGGAATTGTTATATGTTGTTCCCGGCCTCATTTAAACTTGCCTTGATGTGTTGTTCTTGTTTGCATCATCTCTTGCCATGAGTAGCTTCATGTAGCCTTGTCATGCATCATTCTTGTTTGTGCATCATGCCTTGTTCATGTGTGGTGTGTTTACCATGTTGTGTGCTTCTTCTCGATAGTTCCTGTTTCGTTGCGATCGTGAGGATTCGTTCATCTACGCTTGGTTCGTCTTCGTGGCTTCATCTTATTCATGGACTCATTCTTCTTCCTAGCGGGATTTCAGGCAAGATGACCGCTACCCTGGATCTCAATACTATCTTTACTATGCTAGTTGCTTCTTCGTTCTATCGCTATGCTGCGCTACCTATTACCTGTTTATCAAGCCATCCCAAATTGCCATGAATCTCTAACCTTTGACACCTTTCCTATGCAAACCGTTGTTTGGCTATGTTACCGCTTTTGCTCAGCCCCTCTTATAGCGCTGTTAGCTGCAGGTGAAGTTGAAGATTTCTCCATGGTGGACAGGATTTTGGTTGGGATATCACAATATCTCTTATATTATTAATGCATCTATATACTTGGTAAAGGGTGGAAGGCTTGGCCTTTTGCTTGGTGTTTTGTTCCACTCTTGCCGCCCTAGTTTCCGTCATACCGGTGTTATGTTCCCGGATTTTGCGTTCCTTACGCGGTCGGGTGATTTATGGGACCCCCTTGACAGTTTGCTTTGAATAAAACTCCTCCAGCAAGGCGCAACATTGACTATTACCATTTGCCTCACCACCAGCTACTTTTCCCTCGTGAGTCGCTCTCTCGAGGGTCATATTTATTATAGCCCCCCCAGGCCAGTGCTTGTCTAAGTGTTGGTCCAAACTAGAGCACCGTGCGGGACCATTTCCTTGGCAACTTGGATTCGTCGGTTCCTGTACGCTTCGCTTATCCGGTGTTGCCCTGAGAACAAGATATGTGCAGCTCCTATCGGGATTGTCGGCGCATCGGGCGGGTTTGCTAGTCTTGTTTTACCATTGTCGAAATGTCTTGTAAACCGGGATTCCGAGTCTGATCGGGTCTTCCTGGGAGAAGGTATGTTCCTTTGTTTATCGCGAGAGCTTGTCATGGGCTAAGTTCGGACACCCCTGCAGGGTATAATCTTTTGAAAGTCGTGCCTGCGGTTACACGCAGATGGGAATTTGTTAATGTCCAGTTGTAGATAACTTGACACCAGATCCGAATTAAAACGCATCAACCGTGTGTGTAGCCGTGATGGTCTCTTCTCGGCGGAGTCCGGGAAGTGAACATGGTTTCTGGGTTATGTTTGATGTAAGTAGGAGTTCAGGATCACTTCTTGATCATTGCTAGCTTCACGACCGTTCCGTTTGCTCTCTTCTCGCTCTTATTTGCGTATGTTAGCCACCATACTTGCTTAGTCGTCGCTGCAACCTCACCACTTTACCCCTTCCTTTCCTATTAAGCTTTGCTAGTCTTGATACACATGGTAATGGGATTGCTGAGTCCTCGTGGCTCACAGATTACTACAACAACAGTTGCAGGTACAGGTTATGCGACGATCATGACGCGAGAGCGATGCTTGCTTGTGTTGAATTCTTCTGCTTCTTCGATCAGGGGATAGGTTCCAGGTCGGCAGCCTGGGCTAGCAGGGTGGATGTCGTTTGAGTTTCTATTTGTGATTCATCCGTAGCCGGATGTTGCTCTTATGTATTGTGATATTGTATTCATGTGGCATTGTATGCCTCTTGTCTGTATCCTCATCTATTATGTAATGTTGATGTAATGATATCCACCTTGCAAAAGCGTTTCAATATGGGGGTCTATCCGTGGTGGGACCTTCGAGTTCCTTTTGGACAGGGTCGCATATTGGGCGTGACAGGTATCCAGATCCCGCTGTTGGTTATTGACCGGAGAACGTCTTGGTCATGTCTGCATGATTCCCGAACCCGTAGGGTCTACACACTTAAGGTTCGATGATGCTAGGGTTATAAAGGAAGTTTTTATGTGGTTACCGAATGTTGTTCGGAGACCCGGACGTCACGAGGAGTTCTGTAATGGTCCGGAGGTAAAGATTTATATATGGGAAGTCCTGTTTTGGTCATCGGAAAAGTTTCGGGTATTATCGGTAACGTACCGGGACCACCGGGAGGGTCCCGGGGGTCCACCAAGTGGGGCCACCAACCCCGGAGGGCTGCATGGGCCAAGTGTGGGAGGGGACCAGCCCCAGGTGGGCTGGTGCGCCCCCCACAAGGGGCCCAAGGCGCAGGGAAGAGTGGGAGGGGGCAAACCCTAGGGCAGATGGGCCCTAAGGCCCACCCCTGGTGCGCTTCCCCTCTCTCCCCCTCTGGCCGCCTCCCAGATGGGATCTGGGGGGCTGGCGCCACACCTGGGGACGATACCCTAGAGGGGGCGCAGCCCCTTCCCCTCCCCCTATAAATACATGAGGTCTGGGGGCTGCCCAACACATGAGTTTTCTCCCTCTTGGTGCAGCCCTACCTCTCTCCCTTCTCCTCTCCCGCGGTGCTTGGCGAAGCCCTGCAGGATTGCCACGCTCCTCCACCAACACCACGCCGTTGTGCTGCTGCTGGACAGAGTCTTCCTCAACCTCGCCCTCTCTCCTTGCTGGATCAAGGCGTGGGAGACGTCACCGGGCTGTACGTGTGTTGAACGCGGAGGTTTTGTTCGTTCGACACTAGGATCTCCGGTGATTTGGATCACGACGAGTACGACTCCTTCAACCCCGTTCTCTTGAATGCTTCCGCTTAGCGATCTACAAGGCTATGTAGATGCACTCTCCTTCCCCTCGTTGCTGATTTCTCCATAGATAGATCTTGGTGACACGTAGGAAAATTTTGAATTTCTGCTACGTTCTCCAACGGTGGTATCCGAGCTAGGTCTATTGCGTAGATTCTTTGCACGAGTAGAACACAAAGTAGTTGTGGGTGTTGATTGTGTTCAATATGCTTATCGTTACTAGTCCAATCTTTTTTGGACGGTATTGTGGGAAGAAGCGGCCCGGACCGACCTTACACGTACACTTACGTGAAACAGGTTCCACCGACTGACATGCACTTGGTGCATAAGGTGGCTAGCGGGTGCCAGTCTCTCCCACTTTAGTCGGAACGGATTCGGTGAAAAGGGTCCTTATGAAGGGTAAATAGCAATTGGCATATCACGTTGTGGTTTTGCGTAGGTAAGAAACGTTCTTGCTAGAAACCCATAGCAGCCACGTAAAACATGCAAACAACAATTAGAGGACGTCTAACTTGTTTTTGCAGGGTACGCCATGTGATGTGATATGGCCAAGAAGAATGTGATGAATGATATGTGATGTATGAGATTGATCATGTTCTTGTAATAGGAATCATGACTTGCATGTCGATGAGTATGACAACCGGCAGGAACCATAGGAGTTGTCTTTATTTATTGTATGACCGGCGTGTCATTGAACAACTCCATGTAATTACTTTACTTTATTGCTAACCGGTAGCCATAGTAGTAGAAGTAATAAGTTGGCGAGACAACTTCATGGAGACACAATGATGGAGATCATGATGATGGAGATCATGGTGTCATGCCGGTGACGATGATGATCATGGAGGCCTGAAGATGGAGATCAAAAAGGAGCAAAATGATATTGGCCATATCATGTCACTGTTTGATTGCATGTGATGTTTATCATGTTTATACATCTTATTTGCTTAGAACGACGGTAGTAAATAAGATGATCCCTCATTGAAATTTCAAGAAAGTGTTCCCCCTAACTGTGCACCGTTGCGAAAGTTCGTCGTTTCGAAGCACCACATGATGATCGGGTGTGATAGATTCTTACGTTCACATACAACGGGTGTAAGCCAGATTTACACACGCGAAACACTTAGGTTAACTTGACGAGCCTAGCATGTACAGACATGGCCTCAGAACACAAGAGAGCGAAAGGTCGAGCATGTGTCGTATAGTAGATACGATCAACATGAAGATGTTCACCGATGATGACTAATCCGTCTCACGTGATGATCGGACACGGCCTAGTTGACTCGGATCATGTAATCACTTAGATGACTAGAGGGATGTCTATCTGAGTGGGAGTTCATGAGATGAACTTAATTATCCTGAACATAGTCAAAAAGATCTTTGCAAATTATGTCGTAAGCTCACGCTTTAGTTCCACTGTTTTAGATATGTTCCTAGAGAAAATATAGTTGAAAGTTGACAGTAGCGATTATGCGGACAGTAGAAAGCTTATGTCCTTAATGCACCGCTTAGTGTGCTAAACCCCAATCGTCGTCTGTGGATGTTGCGAACATCGGACATACACGTTTTGATAACTACATGATAGTTCACTTAAACGGTTTAGAGTTGAGGCACCAAAGACATTTTTCAAAACGAAGCGGAACATATGAGATGTTTCGAGGGCTGAAATTGGGATTTCAGGCTCGTGCCCACGTCAAGAGGTATTAGACCTCCGACAATTTTCTTAGCCTGCAAACTAAGGGAGAAAAGCTCAATCATTGAGCTTGTGCTCAGATTGTCTGAGTGCAACAATCACTTGAATCGAGTGGGAGTTGATCTTCCAGATGAGATAGTGATGTTTCTCCAAAGTCATTGCCACCAAGCTGCTAGAGCTTCGTGATGAACTATAACATATCAGGGATAGATATGATGATCCTTGAGATATTCACGATGTTTGACACCGCGAAAGTAGAAATCAAGAAGGAGCATCAATTGTTGATGGTTGGTCAAACCACTAGTTTCAAGAAGGGCAAGGGCAAGAAGGGACACTTCATGAAACGGCAAATCAGTTGCTGCTCCAGTGAAGAAACCCAAGGTTGAACCCAAACCTGGGACTAAGTGCTTCTGTAATAAGGGGAACAACCACTGGAGCAGAATTACTCTAGATACTTGGTAGATAAGAAGGCTGGCAAGGTCGATAGAAGTATATTGGATATACATTATGTTAATGTGTACTTTACAAGTACTCCTAGTAGCACCGGGGTATTAGATACCGGTTCGGTTGCTAAGTGTTAGTAAATCAAAATAAAAGCTACGTAATAAATGGAGACTACTTAAAGGTGAGCTGACGATACGTGTTGGAAGTGTTTCCAAGGTTGATGTGATCAAGCATCGCACGCTCCCTCTACCATCGAGATTGGTGTTAAACCTAAATAATTGTTATTGGTGTTTGCATTGAGCATAGACATGATTGGATTATGTCTGTCGCAATATGGTTATTCATTTAAGGAGAATAATGGTTACTCTGTTTATTTTCAATAATACCTTCAATGGTCTAGCACCTAAAATGAATGGTTTATTGAATCTCGATTGTAGTGATACGCATTTTCATGCCAAAAGGGATATAAGATAGTAATGATAGTACGACTTAGTTGTGGCACTGCCATGTAAGTCATATTGGTGTAAAACGCATGATGAAGCTCCATGTTGATGGATCTTTGGACTCACTTGTTTTTGAAAAGTTTGAGACATGCAAACCATGTCTATTGGTGTATACGCATGAAGAAACTCCATGCAGATGGATCGTTTGGACTCACTTGATTTTGAATCACTTGAGGTATGCAAATCATACCACATGGGCAAGACGACTGAAAAGCCTCATTTTCAGTAAGATGGAAGAAGATAGCAACTTGTTGGAAGTAACACATCTTATGTGTGCAGTCTAATGAGTGCTGAGGCATGCAGTGAATATCGTTATGTTCTTACTTCACAGATGATTGGAGTAGATGCTGTATATTTACTTGATTAAACACAAGTCTGAGTTATTGAATGGTTCAAGTAATTTCAGAGTGATGTTGAAGATCATCGTGACAAGAGGATAAAATGTCTATGATATGAATATAGAGATGAGTATCTGAGTTACGAGCTTTGGCACGCAATTAAGACATTGTGGAAATTGTTTCACAATTAATACCGCCTGGAACACCATAATGTGATGGTGTGTCCGAACATCATATTTGCACCCTATTAGATATGGTGCGTACCATGATGTCTCTTATTGAATTACCACTATCGTTCATGGGTTAGGCATTAGAGACAACCGCACTCACTTTAATAGGGCACCACGTAATTCCGTTGAGACGACACCATTTGAACTATGGTTTGGAGAAACCTAAGTTGTCGTTTCTTAAAAGTTTGGGGCTGCAACGCTTATGTGAAAAAGTTTCATCATGATAAGCTTGAACTCAAAACGGATAAATACATCTTCATAGGATACCCAAAATGATTGGGCATACCTCCTATCTCAGATCCGGAAGCAAAAGTAATTGTTTCTAGAAACAGGTCCTTTCTCGAGGAAAAGTTTCTCTCGAAAGAATTGAGTGGGAGGATGGTGGAGACTTGATGAGGTTATTGAACCATCACTTCAACTAGTGTGTAGCAGGGCACAGGAAGTTGTTCCCGTGGCGCCTACACCAATTGAAGTAGAAGCTTATGATAGTGATCATGAAGTTTCGGATCAAGTCACTACCGTACCTCGTAGGGTGACAAGGATGCGTACTACTTCAGAGTGGTACGCAATCCTGTCTTACAGGTCATGTTGCTAGACAACAATGAACCTACGAGCTATGGAGAAGCGATGGTGGGCCCGGATTCCGACGAATGGATCGAGGCCATAAAATCTGAGAAAGGATCCATGACTTTGGAAGAACTACTTGATGGTCGTAAGGCTATTGGGTACAGATGGATTTTAGAAGAAGACAAACAATGATGGTCAGTATCACCATTAAGAAAGCTCGACTTGTCGTTAAGATGTTTTCAGACAAGTTCAAGGAGTTAACTACGATGAGACTTTCTCACTCGTAGCGATGCTAAGAATCTGTTGGGATTATATTAGCAATTACTGCATGATTTATGAAATCTTGCAGATAGGATGTCAAAACATTGTTTCCTCGATGTTATACTTGAGGAAAGGTTGTATGTGATACAACCAGAAGGTTTTGTCAATCCTGAAAGACGCTAATAAGTATGCAAAGCTCCAGCAATCCTTCTTAGGACTGGAGTAAGCATCTCCGAGTTGGAATGTTCTCTTTGATGAGATGATCAAAGATTTTGGGTTTATACAAAGTTTGTGAGAAACTTGTATTTCCAAAGAAATGAGTGGGAGCACTATGGAATTTCTGATGAGTATATGTTGTTGACATATTGTTGATCAGAAATGATGTAGAATTTCGAGAAAGCATATAGGGTTGTTTGAAAAGTGTTTTTCAATGGAAATCCTGGATTAGGCTACTTGAACAATAAGCATCACGATCTATAAGATAGATCTAAATGTTTAATAATACTTTCGAATGAGCACATACCTTGACATGATCTTGAAGGTGTTCAAGATGGATCAGTCAAAGAAGGAGTTCTTGCCTGAGTTGTAAGGTATGAAGTTAAGAGGTAAAGCTCGACCACGGTAGAAGAGAGAGAAAGTACGAAGGTCGTCCCCTATGCTTCAGACGTAGGCTCTATAGTATGCTATGCTGTGTACTGCACTAGAAGTGTGCCTTGCCATGAGTCAGTCAAGGGGTTCAAGAATGATCCAGGAGCGGATAATTGGACAGCTGTCAAAATTATCCTTAGAGGAATAAGGAAATGTTTCTCAATTATGGAGGTGATAAAGAGTTCAGCATAAAGGGTTACGTCGATGCAAGCTTTAACAATTATCCAAATGACTCTGAGTAGCAAACCGGATACGTATAGTGGAGCAACCATTTGGAATAGCTCCAAGTGGAGCGCGGAAGCAGCATTTACAATATGACATAGAGAATTGCAAAGTACATACAGATCTGAATACTGCAGACCCATTGACTAAAACTTCTCTCACAAGGAAAACATGATCAAACCCCAAAACTCATTGAGTCTTAATCACATGGTGATGTGAACTAGTTTAGTGACACTAGTAAACTCTTTGGATGTTGGTCACATGGCGATGTGACCTATCAGTGTTAATCACCTAGCGATGTGAACTAGATTATTGACTCTAGTGCAAGTGGGAGACAGTTGGAAATATGCCCTAGAGGCAATGCTAAATTAGTTATTATTATTATATTTCCTTGTTCGTGATAATCATTTATTATCCATTCTATAATTGTATCGAAAGGAAACTCAGATAGATGTGTGGATACATAGACAACACCATGTCCCTAGTAAGCTTCTAGTTGACTAGCTCGTTGATCAATAGATGGTTACGGTTTCCTGACCATGGACATTGGATGTCGTTGATAACGCGATCACATCATTAGGAGAATGATGTGATGGACAAGACCCAATCCTAAGCCTAGCACAAAGATCGTAGTTCGTATGCTAAAGCTTTTCTAATGTCAAGTATCATTTCCTTAGACCATGAGATTGTACAACTCCCGGATACCGTAGGAATGCTTTGGGTGTACCAAACATCACAACGTAACTGGGTGGCTATAAAGGTGCACTACAGGTATCTCCGAAAGTGTCTGTTGGGTTGGCACGAATCGAGACTGGGATTTGTCACTCCGTGTAAACGGAGAGGTATCTCTAGGCCCACTCGGTAGGACATCATCATAATGTGCACAATGTGACCAAGGGGTTGATCACGGGATGATGTGTTACGGAACGAGTAAAGAGACTTGCCGGTAACGAGATTGAACAAGGTATCGGCATACCAACGATCGAATCTCGGGCAAGTACAATACCGCTAGACAAAGGTAATTGTATACGGGATCGATTGAGTCCCTAACATCGTGGTTCATCCGATGAGATCATCGTGGAACATGTGGGAGCCAACAAGGGTATCCAGATCCCGCTATTGGTTATTGACCGGAGAACGTCCCGGTCATGTCTGCATGATTCCCGAACCCGTAGGGTCTACACACTTAAGGTTCGATGACGCTAGGGTTATAAAGGAAGTTTGTATGTGGTTAACGAATGTTGTTCGGAGTCCCGGATGAGATCCCGGACGTCACGACGAGTTCCGGAATGGTCCGGAGGTAAAGAGTTATATATGGGAAGTCCTGTTTTGGTCACCGGAAAAGTTTCGGGTTTTATCGGTAATGTACCGGGACCACCGGGAGGGTCCCGGGGGTCCACCAAGTGGGGCCACCAACCCCAGAGGGCTGCATGGGCCAAGTGTGGGAGGGGACCAGCCCCAGGTGGGCTGGTGCGCCCCCCACAAGGGGCCCAAGGCGTAGGGAAGAGTGGGAGGGGGCCAACCCTAGGGCAGATGGGCCCTAAGGCCCACCGCAGGTGCGCCTCTCCTCTCTCCCCCTCTGGCCGCCACCCAGATGGGATCTGGGGGCTGCCGCCACCCCTGGGGAGGGAACCCTAGAGGGGGCGCAGCCCCCTCCCCCCCCTATAAATACATGAGGTTTGGGGGCTGCCCAACACCTGAGTTTTCTTCCTCTTGGCGCAACCCTACCTCTCTCCCTTCTCCTCTCCCGCAGTGCTTGGCGAAGCCCTGCAGGATTGCCACGCTTCTCCACCACCACCATGCCGTTGTGCTGCTGCTGGATGGAGTCTTCCTCAACCTCTCCCTCTCTCCTTGTTGGATCAAGGCGTGGGAGTAGGAGAAGGGAAGGGAGAAGGAGAAGGAAGGAAGGGGGCGCCCCCCCTTGTCAGTGTCAAAACCGGCGGATCTGGGGTAGGGGGTCCCGATCTGTGCGTCTTAGGCTGATGGTAATAGGAAGCAAGGGATACAATGTTTACCCAGGTTCGGGCCCTCTCGATGGAGGTAAACCCCTACTTCCTGCTTGATTAATATTGAAGATATGAGTAGTACAAGAGTAGATCTACCACGAGATCATAGAGGCTAAACCCTAGAAGCTAGCCTATGATGGTATGATTGTAATTGCGATCGGCCTTTTAAGGACCATCCTCTCCGGTTTATATAGACACCGGAGAGGGCTAGGGTTCACATGGAGTCGGTTACAAGGAAGGAAATATAATATTCGGATCGCCAAGCTTGTCTCCCACGCAAAGGAGAGTCCCATCCGGACACGGGCCGGAGTCTTGTGTCTTTTATCTTCACGCTTCAATAGTCCGGACAATGTATATAGTCTGGTTGTCCGGATACCCCCTAATCCAGGACTCCCTCAGTAGCACCTGAACCAGGCTTCAATGACGATGAGTCCGGCGCGCAGTCTTGTCTTCGGCATTGCAAGGCGGGTTCCTTCTCCGAATACTCCAAGGTAATTATCAAACACGTAGACTTGTCCAGATCTGCAAAATGATCTTCACATACCTCCGTAGAGAGAATGATACTTCAGCTGACAACTTTTTAGACGACGTGATATGTCATCACGGTCAGGTCATTATTCGAACCGTTTTCACACAACCAGCCAAAGCGCGTATTGCGATGTGGTTTCCTTGACACCTCTTGTCAAAGCAGAGATCGTGTCCCCTTATCATGGGATTCTCATCAATACGGGTATGGGTAATCCCACCGTGCCATCAATCGTAGCCCTTGGGAAGTAAGCGATTCCCAACGAGCAAGTGGGGAAGCGCACCGCTTCTGTCGCCTCTATAAAGGGATAAGAGTTCCCCATTTTTACCCACGCCTTCTTCCTCCTTTGCCCACTCTTGCACCCTCGAGCTCCAGCGCCCTAGTCCAAGTCTTCTCCGCACAGTTAAACATGTCCGGAGCAGGAGGTAAGTGGGTGGCTTCCACCGTGAAGGAGAAGAATATCGCGAATCTTCAGGCGGCCGGATACTTTGCCGCAGACATAGCGCACCGGCTACCAGACAACGAGCAAGTCATTCGAACTCCAGGACCCCACGAGATGGTCATGTTTCTCACCCACTTCTTCCATGGACTGGGGTTTCCACTTCACCCCTTCATCAGCGGGCTCATGTTCTACTACAGGCTAGATTTCGATGATCTAGCCCTGAACTTCATCCTCAACATCTCGGCGTTCATCGTCATATGCGAGGCCTTCCTCCGCATCAAGCCTCATTTCGGCTTGTGGCTGCAAATCTTCTGCGTGAAGCCGAAGATTGTGAGCGGCCAGCATGTGGAGTGTGGAGGAGCCATGGTGGGCAAGATGCCTAACGTCACCTGGTTTGACGGCTCCTTTGCGGAAACCGTGAAGGGGTGGCAATCGGGGTGGTTCTACATTACCGAGCCGCCCGACGCCAACTGGGCGGCGGCCCCCGAGTTCCGATCCGGAAACCCCATGCGGCTCACCTCCTGGGAATAGAAGGGCCTATCCTGGGGCGAATCTATAGAGCTGACCGTACTCCAAAACTGCATCAAGGTCATGAAGGACAATAACATCAAGCTTGTCAACGTGATCCAGGTCATGCTCATTCACCGGATTCTGATGTGTCAAAGGCGTGTATTCAATCTGTGGGAGTTCTTCCCGGCCGATCACCAGACGCTTCAGAGGCTCTACGGCATGAAGCACAAAAACACGTGGAAGGCATTGTTCAAGGCCTCTGAAGTACCTCCTCCCATATCCGAGGACCGTGGGCTCCACGCCGCGCGGCCTCCTAGTCAGGTGAGTTCTCAGGCTGCCACCGGATTCGGTTCTTCCCAATATATTCATAGGGGAGCCTTAAGTAATTGTGCATATTTGTTTAGGATTATGTGAAGACAGCGCAGTAGATTGACTGTCCGGCTCCGCTGCCAGAAAGCCCAGGTAATGCCCTCCTGACGGAGATGCTGGTCCCTGCGCCCTACAAGGGGCCGGAGAAGAAGGCCGATACGAAGGCCCCGGGGATCCAAAAGGGTCTCCGACGTAAGGTTGCGCCAGAAGCCTCGTCCAAAGACGACGAGGCACACTCCTCCCCCGAAGGGGAAGAAGAAGAAGAGGAGGCCGCCCCATCCGGAAAGGACGAGGGGCCTGAGAGGGCGGACCAGGGGGCCAGGAGAGGCCCCCGGCGCAAGGCCGTCATACCCTCGTCGTCCGATGACGACGAGGAAGATTCCTCCTGCGGAGGCGGGGGGAAACAAGAAGAAACTCCACCTCCCTGTATTGTGGGGGGGGGGAGAAAAAGAGGAAGAACGCCCCGGAGGGGGAGGCTGGGATGTCCAAGAAGGGAAAGGCGTCCCTTCCGGACTACTCCGCCACCACCGCCGATAGCGAGGAGGGGTGGTTGCCCAGGAAGAAGCCCCTAGTGCGATCGTAAGTATCAGCACTCCATCGTAATTTTGCTTCATATTTTTTTATAACGCCAAACTTGTATGCAGTCCGGCTAGGGTCCATCCTGAGGTGTCGTCTTCGTACGAGTCCTTGAGTGATTCGGCTATGAACTCACTTCCAACGGCCACTACTCCTCAACCTGCGGATGACATGGAGGTGTTGTCCTAGAGCAGGGGGAGGTGGATATGGAGACGCCCCAAGGCGGCATTCCAAACATCAGACACGCGGGGTTCAAGATCCCTGCGGATCGTGTTGATGAGAGCCGCGGTAAGCTGGAATCTCAGCCAAACACTATTTCGGGACCTCCCGTGTGTCCGGACTTAGGCGGACAACCCCTCGTTAAGGAGAGCGAGCCTTCTGTGCCGAGGACATCCGCTACGCCCGAGGCACCGGATTGTCTGCTAGAAGCGCTTCGGGGCGCTTCCATGGATGAAGAGCACCATACTCTTATGAGTGCGGTGATTCAGAAGGTTTTGTCCGCCAAAAGCGAACTAACCGAAGCTTGCACCAGCCTCCTAACAGGCCTTGAGGTAAGTAATAAAAATGTGTGAAATTACCACCTGATAGGTAGTAGCCTATGATACTCTGTTTGGTGTTCGGAAAGAAAGACCAGACAGAGGGTCAATTATAATCCACAGGAGTCTAACAAGAAGTTTGAATGTGAATAAACAAGCTGTGCTGCTTGTCGCTGCTGTCCGTACGGCCGACATCGCCGGCCTAAAATAGGACTTGGAGCAGGCACAGGGAGAGCTTGACCTCACGAGGAGGCAGCTCGAAGAGAGCAAAGGTGAATGATTCCCCTCTCTCATATCATGAAGGATAGATAAAATTGGTTATACTAACGATGAAGCATCGTGATTTTGTAACAGAGCCCACCACCGAAGTGGCGTCTCTGAAAAAAGCATTGTCCGAGGCCGAACACAAGGCAGCCTTGGAACACAAGGAGTGCAAGAAGCAAGATGCCCGAGTGGGCGAGGTACAACAAGAGCTCCAGGAGCTCGGCAAAAAGTTTGAGT
The DNA here is from genome assembly GCF_002162155.2 of Triticum dicoccoides. NCBI lineage: Eukaryota > Viridiplantae > Streptophyta > Magnoliopsida > Poales > Poaceae > Triticum > Triticum dicoccoides. The sequence goes on from NC_041391.1 coordinate 123,628,900, forward strand.
CCGTGGAGCATGAGCTTAAGGCGATAGACGCCGAGATTGCGAAGGCCCTTGCAAGTATAAAAGACGCCAAGGCCGAAGCCGAGAAGGCACAACAGGAAATCCAGGAGGCCAAAAAGATAACGGCGCATAAGAAATTCTTTATGCAAAGCAAACATGTGGAGGAGGCGTTTCTTTTACTTACCCATGTCGGAGCTCTCCAGGGGCATTCACAGATCTGCCATGCAGCATATCAGATGCCGTGTAGTTCTACCGTGCTGAGGAGGGGAGCTCAACGGAGAAGCTGTTCTGGTCCCAGTATGCTGGGGCCGAACATCCAACGCCTCTGAGTGACCAACTGAAGCAGTTGGTCGAACTCCACAGTGCGGCCGAAGTGGTTATGAAGGGTTTCATAGTCCGGGTGTCGCTTGGTGAGCCCCTGCCACCAGCTACTTCGGCCAGATTAAGCGGGTGGTGAATGCCTATCCGCGACTGGAAGTCATCAAGCAATCCGTTTGCATTGAGGGTACCCGCCGGGCCTTTGCCCGTGCGAAGGTGCACTGGGGCAAGCTGGATGCGGAGAAGCTGGTGAAGGACGGGCCACCGGAGGGCAAGGCGCATCGCTATCCAGAGAAGTATTATGATGGCGTTATGAAGGGTGCTCGCCTCGTGGCCGATGAATGTACCAAGGACATAATTTTAGAATGAATTCACTTATGTCATGTTTGTAATTTAAAGACGAAGTTACTTGCACTATGTAGCGCTTTTGTTATTTAAAATATTACCTTCTGTGCGGCTGTTTATAAAATTCTGAATGTAGGCCAGTCGTCGGCTTCCGCCCCCATGTAACTAGTACTGGGGTGTTCGTGGAAAACCCGGACACTCTTTATCCAAATTTTTGTTCCCTTAAGGAGGTGTCCGGCGCAGCGAACAAGGCAATCAGACTATGCGGTTTTATAACCTTCACTTAGCCATAGAAGTCTAAAATTTTATATTTCGGCGAAGCCCCTAGAATCCGGAAGACCGAATTGGGGCGCTATATACACCTAAATCGGACGAAGCCGAATTATCGCCTAAAGAAGAAAAATCTTTAAGGATTTTAAGACCTCTCGAACAGCGACCAGCTTTCGCCACATCATGCCGGTCAGTTTTCGGCTTTCTCTACTGAGGTGCTCGTCCGGAAGAACCGGGACACAATCCTAGTAGTTCTCCCTGCGTTACCTTAGCCGATATAATGGAACGTAAGGCACAAAAACAAGGGAGTCGGGCTATCCCTACTGTAGACCCAAGACATGATTCGGAGCTGATGCATATAATGCTATAAGTTTGGGGTGCCGCACTGTTGAAAGTGTTCGGACTTGTCTTGCCGTATTATGGGGCGCCGTAAGAAGCCCTTGGCAAACTGAACGTACCAAGGTGTATGGATGCAATATCAAATAGACATTTGTAAGAAAAAATGCTCAAATAAGAATAATAAGCTGACGCTATATATGATCTCCCATTGATGAATAATACGTTTAAGCGTATGTTTACAATGAATGCATTAAGCAGAGATAAATAGGATTATTTGACATACCCTATCCAGGGGCAGGCTACGTACAGATACATAAAGCAGGTATAACGATCGTAAATAGATTCCACCTGGGTATTTCCTTCTGTGCGCAAAGCCTATTGCCTCCTTGGTTTTCTCTCCTATGTAAGTCTGACAATCCGGCACTTCTAGAGAGGTTGTACTAAAGAAATGTCCTGAAAGGTGAAAGGAAAGGTTATGAAGGTATGTGGCGGTGATACCACACTGTTGACTGAGCCACTGCTGCGCCTCTGCCTGTGCCCATGGTATTTTAAGTGCGTAATTGTGTACGCGTGGCACGAATGCTTCTCTGATGGGCTTTGAGCGGAGGCCGGACTGCTAGTCGTGCTCTTGGCGTGCCTGGTGGTCCTGTTGCGTGGTGCTCCGAACTCGCTTGATGGTTCTTGAGGTTGTCGTTGCCGGATTAGTGGTTTGCCGGAGGAGGCCGCATTGTACTTCTGCCACGAGGGCTGCAGTATGCTCTTCTGTACGGAGAGAGCGGTCCATGTTTCCGTTGAATGTTATGACCCCACGCGGGCCTGACATCTTGAGCTTGAGGTATGCATAGTGTGGTACCGCATTGAATCTAGAGAATGCGGTTCTCCCAAGCAGTATGTGGTAACCACTACGGAAAGGGACGATATCGAAGATTAACTCCTCGCTTCGGAAGTTGTCCGTAGATCCGAAAACCACTTCCAATGTTGTAGAGCCCGTACAACGGGCCTCTACTCCGGGAATTACACCTTTAAAGGTGGTTTTGGTGGGCTTGATCCTTGAAGGATCGATGCCCATTTTGCACATTGTGTCCTGGTAAAGCAGGTTCAGGCTGCTGCCGCCGTCCATAAGGACTCGCGTGAGGTGGAATCCGTCGATGATTGGGTCTAAGACCAATGCGGCCGAGCCGTCGTGGCGGATGCTAGTAGGATGATCCGTACGATCAAATGTGATCGGACAAGCTGACCATGGGTTGAATTTGGGGACGACTGGCTCCATCGCGTAGACGTCTCGTAGTGCTCGCTTCCGTTCCCTCTTCGGGATGTGAGTGGCATAGATAAGGTTGACCATTTTCACCTAGGGGAAATTTCTTCTGTCCTCCCGTGTTCGGACGACGAGGCTCCTCGTCATCGTCCCTGTGCAGCCCCTTGTCCTTGTTTTCAGCATTTATTTTGCCGGCCTATTTAAATACCCAGCAGTCTCTATTGGTGTGGTTGGCTGGCTTGTTCGGGGTGCCATGGAATTTGACACGAGGGCTCTAGTATACGGTCTAGACTAGACGGTCCCTGATTGTTTTTTTTGAATGGGTACTTCCACTAACCAGATTTAGATCCGCTAAATCCGGCATCTAACCAGATTTAGCTTGCCATTATTGTCACGAACATCTGACATGCCAGAATGTGGCGTAGTGCTACTGCGAGCCAACCAGCTGTACTCGCCTGCGCAAAAGCTGGTCATTAGTGTCGTGAGTGCTGCCATGGACTTGGGTTTCTCCTGGCCGAGGTGTCGGGCGAGCCACTCGTCGCAGATATTATGCTTGAAGGCCGCCAGGGCTTCAGCATCCGGACAGTCAACTATTTGGTTCTTTTTAGTTAGGAACCGGGTCCAGAATTTCCTGGCTGATTCTCCGCGCTGTTGAGTGATGTGGCTCAAGTCATCGGCGTCCGAAGGTCGCACATATGTGCCTTGGAAGTTGTCAAGGAATGCATCTGCCAGGTTTTCCCAACTGCCAATGGAATTTGCTGGCAGGCTGTTAAGCCAGTGCCTGGCGGGTCATTTGAGCTTAAGGGGAAGATACTTCGTGGCATGTAGATCATCTCCGCGGGCCATGTGGATGTGGAGAAGGAAGCCTTCAATCCATACCGAGGGGTATGTTGTGCCATCGTATGATTTGATGTTTGCGGGTTTGAACCCTTCTGGGAATTCATGATCCATCACTTCATCAGTGAAGCAGAGGGGGTGTGCGGTGCCTCTGTGCTGGGCTATGTCACGACGCAGTCCGGCCAAATCTGGCTGGTTGTGTTCGGGCCGGCCGGATTTACTGTTAGTGTATCTGGTATGACGGCCATCGTCATGTGCTACAGCGCGCCCCCGTGATTCGTAGATCGATCTTGGTTGCCCTGCGGTGCTATCCAATGTACCACGCAGGTCCTGAGTATTGCCCCGGGCCGTAGTAAACTGGCGCGGGGATGCGGGCTGGTATTCGGGCCGATATGCCGTTTTATCCCGACCTCGAGGCGGCCGGTCAGTCGTGTGGCGCTCGAGTCCATATTCCTCGGCTGCCAGGACTTCCGTCCATCTGTGTGTGAGCAGATCTTGATCAGCTTGAAGCTGCTGCTACTTCTTCTTCAGACTCCTCGCAGTGGCAATAAGCTGGCGCTTGAAGCGCTCCTGCTCCGTGGGGTCCTTAGGCACGCCGAACTCGTCGTCGTTGAGGCTAATCTCGTCTTCGAAGGGGGGCATGTAGTTGTCCTCCTCCAGATACCCGTCCGTCGCCTGTTCATCTAGGCTGTCCTTCCTATCCTCCTGCTCGGCCTACTCGAAGGCGGGTTGATCGGGGTTGTATTCATCTTCGGCACCGTCCGGATTGTTTTCGTCTCCGGTGCCGGTATTGCCTTGGCGAGGCTTGTAGCGGCGCTGGCGACGCCCATGTTTTGCTTTCTTCTTGGAGGGGTTATCCTCCATTGCCTCATCGCCATTTGTTTCTTTCGGAGTGTCCACCATATATATATCGTATGAAGAGGTGGCTGTCCACCGCCATGTGGGCGGTGCGTCCTGTGTGTCTCCTGCATCGTCGTCCATACCGTCGATGTCTTTGGAGTCGAAGTCAAGCATGTCGGTTAAATCATCGACCGTGGCAATGAAGTGGGTGGTGGATGGGCAGCGAATTCCTTCGTCGCCTGCTTCCCACTCAAGCCGGACATAGTTCGGCCCAGAGCCTCCTGACAAAGAGAGAGACTTTAATGAGTTTAGCATGTCGCCAACGGGCAAGTGCTAAAAGATGTCCGGAGCAGTAAAGTCCATTACCGGAGCCCAACCTGGCTTGGCTGGCTCAAGGGTATACGGACCGGAACCAACAACCGGATACGAGTACGAGGGCCCGGGGTTACAGGCCTCCATAGAGGTGAGACCTGTGTTCGGCTCCACCGCCGATGAGTATGCGGCTTGCGGGGTGGGGTCCACCCCTCCGTCCTTGGGCAACGCAACCTGTTCCAGATTTAGATCCGGGGCTACTGCAGGGATGATGTCCCGAGCATTGTCCGATACCAGGTCTAGGCCGTGCTCGTCGTGAATGTCCGGTGCTCCTGGCACAGGCCCAAATCCGTTGAAGATCAAGTTTCCGCGAATGTCCGTAGTGTATTTCAAGTTTCCGAACCTCATCTGGTGGCCAGGGGCATAGATGTCGATCTGCTCCAACTGACCAAGCGAATTGGCCTGCAGTGCGAAGCCGCCGAACACAAAGATCTGTCCGGAGAGAAAAGTCTCGCCCTGGACCGTGTTGTTGGCGATTGAAGACGCCTTCAAGCCTCGAAGCGACGACACAGAGGAACTCTCAATGAAAGCACCAATGTCGGTGTCAAAACCAGTGGATCTCGGGTAGGGGGCCCGATCTGTGCGTCTTAAGCTGATGGTAACAGGAAGCAAGGGACACAATGTTTACCCAGGTTCGGGCCCTCTTGGTGGAGGTAAAACCCTACTTCCTGCTTGATTAATATTCAAGATATGAGTAGTACAAGAGTAGATCTACCACGAGATCGAAGAGGCTAAACCCTAGAAGCTAGCCTATGATGGTATGATTGTAATTGTGATCGGCCTTCTAAGGACCATCCTCTCCGGTTTATATAGACACCGGAGAGGGCTAGGGTTTACATGGAGTCAGTTACAAGGAAGGAAATATAATATCCGGATCGCCAAGCTTGTCTCCCATGCAAAGGAGAGTCCCATCCGGACACGGGTCGGAGTCTTGTGTCTTGTATGTTCACGCTTCAATAGTCCGAACGATGTATATAGTCCGGCTGTTCGGAAACCCCCTAATCCAGGACTCCCTCACCCCTCCCTATTCCAATTCGGAATAGTTCATGGGGAGGGGTGCGGCCGCGCTTTGGGGCCTTTCTCTCCTTTCCCGTATGGCCCATTAAGTCCCAATACGAATTCCCGTAACTCTACGGTACTCCGAAAAATACCCGAATCACTCGGAACCTTTCCGATGTCTGAATATAGTCGTCCAATATATTGATCTTTACGTCTCGAGCATTTTGAGGTTCCTCGTCATGTCCCCGATCTCATCTGGGACTCCGAACTCCTTCGGTACATCAAAACACATAAACTCATAATATAAACGTCATCGAACTTTAAGCGAGCGGACCCTATGGGTTCGAGAACTATGTAGACATGACCGAGACACGTCTCCGGTCAATAACCAATAGCGGAACCTTGATGCTCATGTTGGCTCCCACATATTCTACGAAGATCTTTGTCGGTCAAACCGCATAACAACATACATTGTTCCCTTTGTCATTGGTATGTTACTTGCCCGAGATTCGATATTTGGTATCTCAATACCTAGTTCAATCTCATTACCGGCAAGTCTCTTTACTCGTTACGTAATGCATCATCTCATAACTAACTCATTAGCTGCATTGCTTGCAAGGCTTATAGTGATGTGCATTACCGAGAGGGCCCACAGATACGTCTGCGACAATCGGAGTGACAAATCCTAATCTCGAAATACGTCAACACAACAAGTACCTTCAGAGACGCTGTAGAGCACCTTTATAATCACCAAGTTATGTTGTGATGTTTGGTAGCACACAAAGTGTTCCTCCGGTAAACGGGAGTGTCGGTGCGAGGATGACACCTATGGGATCACGAGAATCCCTACTACGGTTGCGGGGCGCGCGGTTGGTGAGAAGGGCGGATCAAACAGATAGCACACGAGTTCTTTATCCAGGTTCGGGCCGCGAGGATGCATAAAACCCTACTCCTGCCTTGATGATTTGTTTATCTGTGTTCTTGAGCTAGCAATGGGGCGTGAGGAACTCCAAAAATCCGGATCCTCCTCCTGGTCGCCTTGGGCCTCCTTTTATAGGGAAAGAGGGGTTGCCACAGTGGCACACAGGAGGTGGAAAGGGCACAGTGATACGAGTTTATCCCTCGCATTACATGACAAGGCGCATTTAATGCGTCGCGCTTAGGTGTCCCTGCTTTATCGGGGACGGGGGAGAGTCCAGTCTTGTCCGTCACCGATCCCTTTCGCGTCGACACGCGCCCTGGCCAGCGGTACCCGTGGCGCCATGTAGGCAGGCAGGTAGCTGAGGTGGTGCAGCGGTGGGTCTCCACGAAGATCCGCTTGCTGCCACGCAGGTGCCTGCCAAACTGGTTGGGGCGGCAGCTGCATGCGAACGGTGGTAGAGGTCGGAATCGGCGTGGGCCTGATGGTGGCCCTACGGGTGTTCTTGGCAAGGGCCTCGCCGTAGCCCCAGCAAGGGTCTTGCCATGGCGCCTGCTGTCATCCCCGGCAAGGCTCTCGCCGGGGGCCTTGTGGTCCTCCTTGGCTGGGATCCCGCCAAGGGTCGTCATCTTCTATAGTGTGTATCTAATCTTGAATGTCTTCACAAAGATTTGCATGCCACCACGGGGATGTCTCCCTCATCCTTGCCCCACGGGGGCAGTGGACTCAAGGGTGATTCACTCCATAGGTGTGGGGCGAGCTGCCACGGCAAGGGTCTTGCCGGGTTTGCTAAAACCGCCCCCCGGCAAGGATCCTGCCGGGGGAGCCCGCTTCGCCCTCTTTTCTCTTTGTGGTCTTCGTCTTGGTGTCTTCTGCTCCTTTCGAGCTTCGGCCTTACCTTGGCTCACCTCCTTTGCCTTGCTCGGTGCGGTGGCGTCCGTGGCTCGGACTGCCCGTGCATAGTTATAGGGGTACAAAAAGTGTACCCCTCTTTTTGTACACTAACAGGAGCCCCCGGGCCTGGGCCACACGTAAGCTCAATCACGTCGTTGGGCTAGGCCCAAAAATGGTGCGCGGGCAGGCAGGGTAGTTTTTACCGCGGTAAGTTTCTTCGCCCGCTGCGCTTCTCATGCCTCCCGCGCGTAGCTCGGCGTGGGGAGGCGTGTGCGATGTGGGCGGCATGCGTGGGGCTGAGCTCTGTGCGCGTGCGTCACGTCGTAGTAAAAGGGGGCGGTTCGCGCCTTCCCCATAAACGGAGGGAGGCGTGGAGGCTCGGCCCATTTACTGAACGAGGCCGGTGCGTGGTCTTTTTTAAGGCGTCCAACCCCCATGATCACGGGGTGGGGATAGGTCACCTCACCTGTCGCCTCAGTCCCGCATGCCTGCCACGTGGTTCGCACGCGCTCAGGGTGGCGAACGGTGGAGGCGGGGAACCGGTCCGTCGCGGGCCGGGGTAGCGAGTTGGTCCCAGTTCCCTGCGCCTTCCGCATCTTGATTGGCTGAGTGGGGTGGCCGAGCCCCCATCCTGGCTCTTTATAAAGAGCGGGGGGGGGGGGAGGAAATGGCGTCCCGCACTCTTCCATCTTCTCTTTCCTTCAGCTTCTGCTCCCCCCTCCCTCCATCCGCCATGGAGAGAGGGAATCCTGGCTCTTCAACGGTGGCGGCGAGGGTCGCCGCTCGACAACGCGCCCTCCCTTCCCCTTTACCTGCGGTGGCAGAGCCAGCCACGAGGGGAAGGGGGAGGGGGCGAGGCCGCGGGCGAGGCCGTGGGCGAGGCTGAGGTGCTCAGGGAAGAGGAGAACGGGGTGGCGCGCCGGTCTCGCCTTCGCCAGTAGTCCCTCCCCCCATGGAGGGCCATGTTGGGGATGACCCTTGCGAGTTCTTTGTCAAACTGCGCCGATCGCCTCGTCGTCGTCTTCGTCTCCCTACTCCATTCGCGAGCGAGATGGAGATGGATCCACCGGAATCCTTGCGGTTGCACATGAGGGGATGTTGGATCAGTGGTACGCGAGCTCACGTTGACTTCCCAGCCCCTCACGTGATGTATCTTGGCCGAGGGAGGAAGACATTCGCCCATATCCACCGCTTGACGGCGGGGCTCACCCTCCATTTCAAACTGATGGAGGGCGGCCTCCTCTCCGTCAAGGTTTTGGGTGCTTCGGGACTCGGGCATGGTGCTGCATGGATAGCTCTTCTGATAGCGAAGGCTACTCCTCGAGCGGGAGTGACGAGGAGGACAGCGGCAGTGACGACGAGGGTAGCGGGTGGCAGGATGATGAGTCCGACTAGGTGTCGGGCGCCGCTCCGTGCGGCACCGGCGATCCCATCATCCGTGTCGCCAGCTTCCTGAACTTCTCGGGGTCGTCTCCTTGGGCGGCTGGCGTCGTGAGGCTGCGGAAGACGAAGAGGGCGGGCGGCAAGGCCGTTAAATCGGAGTACGCGGGCACCGACGCCTTCGACGCGTGCTGACGTCCTGCCGCCTCGTCTTAGAGCTCTGCTTCCGGTGCCGCCATCACCATCCAGCTTCGGACGGTCATCGAGATGTTCTCTTGGTGCCTCCTGCCACCCGTAGCTCGCCTAAGCACTCCCTTTTGCCCTTTTCGCCTCCCTGACCTGCCTCCTGAGGAGAGGGACAAGAAAGGGGTTACGGGCACCTTATCTCTTTTTAGTTTGTAAGCTTTTAGGCTTTAGCTGAATTTAAAACTTGTAATCCCACCATTCATGTTTTTCATTCCCTACGGGCTGTACCTGAGTGGAATGTTTTTAATGAAAAAGGGATGCTTGTCGGGTCATTTGTTCGCGGGTAGAACCCACGACAAGGAGTAAATCCTTGATATCCTCAAGATAAACATTTCCATGCCCGGCAACAGGCCCTGCCGTCTTCCCACTTCGCTCGACCCTTCTCATGCTTATGGCTGAGGCAGGGATGAGGTGGGTTCAGGCTCCTCCTTTCATCCTTTTGCTGCCGCGACTACGACTAAACCTGGCCCCAGGAACGAGCCCTAGGACCTAGAGTTTTTTAGGGGAGCACGGTAGCTTTGGAAAAAAACGAGGTTTCACATACCTCAGTCCATGAGGGAATGCATGATAAGGGATGAAGAACTTATCTGAAGTTGTAGCCCCCGGCAACTCTGGTTTGCCGTGGGTGAATCTTTGCACTTGTAGCCCCCGGCAATACTGGCTTGTCGGGGTCTAGATGCCGGTCTATCCCTCTTTTCTTTGTCGTCCTCGAGTGATCCGGCAAGGATATCTGCGAGTCCTGCGAACCAAAGAAGGCAAAAGAACAGCAAAGGGACGCACACTCGACCTCTAAGCTAGGGGTTAGTCGCCGCTTATGCACTATCAACCCTAACCAGGGACGAGAGTTGACCTAGCATGCATGCTATAACTTAGGGCGCCAGCGCTTTATTTATTTATGCTCAGGGTCTGCGCCTCGCTTTGTACAAAGGGTTACATGCATCATCGGCAATTCTTGTACAAAAGGTGGATTGCTGGGGGGCCCGGCAAGCGGCCCCTCACGGGTAAAACTTGCGAAGATGCTCAATGTTCTAGGAGTTACTCACCGGAACAGCATCTTCGGTCTCAGGCAGACTACGCCGGGCCTGGTGACTCGTATTACCCGATAAGGGCCTTCCCACTTTGGCGTCAACTTGTTGGAATTCTTGGCCGATTGAACGCGCCGGAGGACATGGTCGCCTTCCTCAAGGCTCCGGGCATGAACCTTGCGCCCATGGTAGCGGCGCAAGGCTTGCTGGTATCGTGTTGCTCTTATAGCCGCCCGAAGACAATCTTCCTCAAGGAGCACTGTGTCATCTTGCCGCAGTTGCTCTTGCTCAAGCTCGTCATAAGCAAGCACTCGAGGTGACCCGTATATGAGTTCAGTGGGGAGAACTGCTTCCGCCCCGTATACCAGGGCGAAAGGTGTCTGGCCGGTGCCTCTATTTGGCGTCGTCCTGATCGACCAAAGAACCGTCGGCAACTCATCTATCCAATGCCTTCCACTCTTGTGCAGCCTGTCAAAGGTCTGGGTCCTCAAGCCTCACAGTACTTCAGCATTTGCCCTCTCAGCTTGACCATTGCTTCCCGGGTGAGCAACGAAAGCAAAGCAGACTTTGCTGCCGAGGTCTTGGGTATATTGCATGATGGTGTGGCTTGTGAACTGGGTGCCGTTGTTGGTGATAACCCTGTTAGGTACGCCAAAACGGCACACTAGTCCCTTGAAGAACTTGACGGCTGACTGAGTTGTGACCTTCCTCACTGCCTCCACCTCTGGCCACTTTGTGAACTTGTCGATTGCAACGTACAAGTACTGAAAGCCCCCTACAGCACGGGGGAAAGGGCCCAGTATGTCGAGCCCCCAGACCGAGAAGGGCCAGGAGAGAGGAATGGTTGGAAGGGCTTGGGCTGTCTGATGGAGCTTCTTTGAATGGAACTGACACGCTTCACACCTGGTGACTAGTGTCGTCGCATCCTGGAGGGCGGTGGGCCAGAAGAAGCCCTGCCAGAGTGCCTTGCCGGCAAGGGCCCTTAACTCAATGTGGGATCGACATATGCCTCCGTGTATCTCCGCCAACAGCTCCAGTCCTTCCTCTCGAGGGATACACTTCAATTTCACACCGTTCGGCCTCTTTCTGTACAGGACATCATCGACGAACTGGTACATGGTAGAGCGATGGGCTACTTTCTCTGCTTCTTCATGCTCCTCAGGAAGTTCCCCTATTTGGAGGAATCAGATGGTATGTTGTGCCCATGCTGGAGCCTGGGGCTCGACAGCGAGGGCTAAAGGCATTTCCTCTGCTATAGGAGCGGTTGTCTCGACGGCAAGAGCTTGACGCTCCGCCGGAGCCAGTCGTCCCGTGGCGGGCTCAATATCCTCAGCAACATCCTTGTCGGCGGCTCCGGGGAGCTCGGTGGGAAAGTACTTCCCGGACCCTGATTTCCTCCTCTTATTCCACTCTGTTGATGGATCAACGGATGGCTGAGTTAGCTGAAGCACAAAGGTACCTGGTTCCACAGGTAGCTTGAGGGCAGCGCGTTTGTACAGGTAATCGGCGATATCGTTCTCCGCTCAGGGAACATGTTCACCCTGTATATCGTCGAAACGCTCTTCCAGCTTTGTCACTTCATCGACGTAGGCCTTCATCAACGGGCTCTGGTAATCCTTGTTGACTTGCTTGACGACAAGCTGCGAGTCCCCCCTGACGATGAGTTTCTTGATTCCGAGATCCGTCGTGATCCTAAGACCGGCAAGCAGCCCTTCGTACTCTGCCGTATTGTTGGTTGACACCTCCCTGGGGAAGTGCATCTAGATCACGTACTTCAGGTGCTCTCCAGTGGGCGCGACAAGCAGTACGCCAGCCCCGGCGCCTTGTAAGGAGAAAGCTCCATCAAAGTACATGATCCAATCACAACTTGCTTCCTTGTCGGGGAGAGAAGTGTCTTTGGCTTCTTCGTCAGGCGTTGCGGTCCATTCTGTAATGAACTCTGCTAGGACTCAACTCTGAATTGTCGAGGTACTTTCAAACTTGAGGCCAAAGCTGGACAGCTCCAGTGCCCATTCCACGATTCTTCCCGTTGCATCCGGATTATGCAATATCCGCTGCAGAGGGAAGCGAGTTACGATAGTGATTTAGTGTGCCTGGAGGTAGTGACGCAGCTTCCTCGAGGCCATCAGAAGGCCGAAGAGCAGTTTCTGCATGCCGGAGTACCTTGATCTAGCCCCTTGCAGGATGGAACTAACAAAGTAGACTAGGTGCTGCATTATCTTCTTCCTCGGCGGCACGTCAACTCGCCGTGTCATCTCTGCATTGGTGGTGTCGGGCTCTGTCGCTGCCATAACCTCATCGTCAACCCCTCTCTGCGCCACTAGTGCGGCGCTGACCACCTGGTCTGTTGCCGCCAGGTATAGCAGCAACGGCTCCTGTGGCCTAGGCGCAACTAGTATTGGCGTGGAGGAGAGGTACTTCTTCAAACCTTGCAATGCTGCTTCGGCTTCTGGCGTCCACTCCATCGGGCCCGCCTTCTTCAAGATCTTGAAAAAGGGAAGGGCACATTCGGCAGACTTGGAAATGAACCTGCCCATGGCGGCAACGCAACCAGCAAGCCGACGCACATCCTTGATTCGCTTGGGTGCCTCAATCTGCTCTATAGCTTTGATTTTGTCCGGATTGGCCTCTATTCCATGTTGTGACACCAAGAACCCGAGAACCTTGCCGGACAGGACGCCAAAGACACACTTCTCAGGGTTCAGTTTGAAATTGATCTTGCGCAGGTTTGTAAATGTTTCTTGCAAATCTGGTATGAGGGTTGCCCTGTCCTTGGATTTGACCACTATGTCATCCATATAAGCTTCCATATTTCTATGGAGTTGGGGTTCAAAACCAATCTGGACCGCCCTTGCAAACGTCGAACCAGCACTCTTCAACCTGAAAGGCATCCGCATGAAACAATACGTACCACATGGGGTGATGAACACCGTTTTCTCTTCATCTTCTCTTGTCATGAAGATCTGGTGGTAGCCGGAGTAGGCATCAAGGAATGGCAGCAGATCACACCCAGCCGTGGAGTCAACAATCTGGTCGATGCGCGGCAACGGGAAGGGGTCTTTAGGGAAAGCCTTATTGATATTTGTGTAATAAATACACAGTCTCCACTTCCCATTTGCCTTGCGCACCACGACCGGATTGGCCAACCACGTTGGATGGAGCACTCCTCTTACCAAACCCGCTGCTTCCAGTTTCCGGATTTCTTCAGTAATGAACTCTTGCTGTTCCAAAGCTTGCTTTCTGACCTTCTGTTTGACGGGCCGCGCGTGAGGGCACACAGCAAGGTGGTGCTCAATCACCTCCCTAGGAATACCGGGGATGTCGGAAGCTTGCCATGCAAACACATCGACATTCGCCCGCAGGAAGGTGACGAGCGCGTCTCACTATTTGTCGTCAAGGGTGGAGCTTATGGTAAAAGCTCCCCCCGTGCCGTCCTCATTGATAGAGACCTTTTTGGTTCCCGGCGGTATGGCCCTGGGCTTCTTGTTCCCGCCGATGGAGCTCTCTGGCACGTCCTCGACGGCAGCGCTACACTCCGGAGAGGTGCGCTTGCTGGAGTGGGTGTCCGATGTCTCACCGGTCTTCTTCTTCTTCTTCCCTCCCGGGGTCCCAGCGGCAGGAGCAAGTGCCCTTGCAGTGGCAGCTGCTGCAACTGCTTGCTGGTATAGTTGGTCGGCGCAAACCAGCGCATCTTTCTTGTCAGAGGGGATGGTGATGATTGTCATAGGTCCTAGCATCTTCAGGGTGTTGTAGGCGTAGTGTGACACCGCCATGAACTTGGCCAGCGCTGGGCGGCCAAGGATCCCGTTGTAGGGCAAGGGGATCTTGGCAACAACGAACACGATCCTCTCCGTCCTGAAGCTCAGGTCGCTGCCAAAAGTAACGGGCAGCGTGACCTTCCCCTTTGGTTGGCTTCTTCCCGGGTTGACCCACTGAAACGTGCCCGTCTCTTCGAGGTCTCCACCAGGAATCTGCAGTTTCTCGATCACAGCAGGCGAGATCAAGTTCAGACCGGCCCCGCCATCGACTAGCATCTTCGTCACCTTGAGGTTACGTATTGTTGGTGAAACCAACAATGGCAAGCACCCGACCGCAGTAGTGCAGTCAGGGTGGTCCTCAGTGTCGAAAATGATAGGTCTGCTGGACCACTTCAGCGGCCTTTGGGCATCAAATGACGGATCTGCCGCTGTAATCTCTTGCGCCCACTGTTTGAGCCGGCGGTGAGAAGTGTGCAGCGAAGCGCCACCGTCGATGCACATGGCCTCTGTAGCATTCTGAAACTCTTGGTCGCCGGACTCGTCGTCCTCTTTGTGATCATCGTCTTCTGGCTTTCTGTCACGGCCCCGGGCGGGCCTCTCCTGTTGCTTATCCTTGCCGCGACGGCCCGCCTGGCCGTCACGCTTCTTGCCGGACCCCTCATCACCATTTGGGCCCTTCTCCTTGTCCCGCCTCTCATACTCAGCCCTCTGCTTCTTAGCGAGGAGTTCAACCTGTCGGCAGTCTTGGAGGGCATGGCCCTTGGTGCGATGGATCTTGCAGTATCGCTTGTCAGAGTTTCCCGGCATCTCGGCAGCCGCCAAGGCCTGGCAGGCGACACACCCGGCAACCTCCTTGCCGGGGTCATCTGCCTTGGTTTTCTTGGCGGAGCCGGCGTCTTCGGATCCCTCGACGGCAAGAACGGCTTTTCCTTTGCACTTCCTGTTGTGGTGCCGGCCTTTCTTCACCGGGGCGGCAGTATCTTCATCTGAGGAGTCAGTTTCCACGCCGGCATCTTCGCCAGGGTACTTCCTTCCCTCTTCGGCTTGGGCACATTTGTCAGCAAGAACATAGAGTTCTGCTACATCCCTCACCTTGTTCATTGCCAACTCTTCGCGCATCTTGCGGTTACGCACGTTCTGGTGGAACGCGCTGATGATGGCGGCAGGGTGAACATCAGGGATATTGTACTGTACCCGGCTGAACCTCTGAATATACTTGCGGAGACTCTCGCCTCCCTTCTGGGGAATGATGTGCAGGTCGCTTGCTTGGCCATTGGCTTGGTGGCCTCCAGTAAATGCACCCACAAACTCATGGCACAAATCCGACCAGGAGGAAATAGAGTCTACCGGCAAGGGCATCAACCATGACATTGCATTGGATTTAAGAGCTAACGGGAAGTAATTCACAAGCACCTTACCATCGCGGGCTCCGGCAGCTTGCATCGCGATGGTGTAGACGCCGAGGAACTCGGACGGATGGGTCTTGCCACAGTACTTTTCGCCCACGTCGGGTTTGAAGGTTCGGTGAGTGGGCCACTGGAACTGCCGCAGCTCACGGGTAAAAGCCGGACAGCCTACCTCGTAAGGTAGGCCTCCAGGGCTCTCCGGTGCCGGGTGGCTCACAGCAAGCCCTACTCGCCTGTCTGATTGGTGGCGCGCTCCGCGCCCGCACTCGATAGTGGTTCGTGCGTCTTCATGTTCTCGTTCCCGAAGGACTTGGTGCTAGTCACAGTGGGCCCGCGGGTCGGACGATGCTACGGAGATCTCGTCACCCGTGATGTCGTGACGGGTTGGCGTCCGTGGTACCGAGCGTGGAGGAGCCGAGTGCACCGTGGTCGTGGAGCCGCCGGCTCTCCTCCCACTGGTGCGTGGGACTCTGTTAGAGCATCGACCCGGGGGCTCCACCGGACTTGGTTCGTCCTTGTTGTCCATTCGTCGAGTTTCCCCATAGTGGGAGGGAAATCGAGGAGCAACTGCGCGCGCGCCAGGGCTTCTGCTGGCGTAGGTGGCAGCGAAACCTGCACGGATCGCGACGCGCTTCGACTTCTGACCATGTTAGAACGAGTTCCATCATGACCCCGCGGTCGCGCGCCATCTTCACCAGCGCCTCGGCGGGCGGGCATGTCTTCTAAATACCAGGAGCGGCGCTAGGGGCTCTTTCCGCGGCGATGCCCGGGGTCCTCGGTGTGATTACGCCATTCTTCGCGCGCCGCTTGAGAGGAGCGCGCCGGTGGTGTCAGCGTGGGAGTCTCGGAAGCCCTCGCGTCCCCTTCGGGCGGGGTGGCAGTGATCCTGGAAGGCCTCGCACCACCCGCAGAGGGCCAGACTCCGTCTTTGGAGTTGGCGGCGTGCGGCCCGTTTCCAGGCACACGAACATCGCTGCCTCCCAAACTTTGGCTGCTGGGACGGGGTTGGTGTTTGTGAACGGCGCCCCGGTTCCTTTCTGAGACCGGTCCGCTGCTCGCCCGCATCGGGACGGAAGGTCCGGCTCCCGACGGGCCAACCGCCACCGTCATCTTCTTCTTGGGCGCCATGACGATGATGAAGCGTCGAACTAACTGCTAGAGACGATTCTCACAACTGCGCCCCCTGTCTGGCGCGCCAAAGATGTCTGTGCGAGGACGACACCTATGGGATCATGAGAATCCCTACTATGGTTGTGGGGCGCGGGGTTGGTGAGAAGGGCGGATCAAACAAACAACACACGGATTCTTTATCCAGGTTCGGGCCGCGAGGATGCATAAAACCCTACTCCTACGTTGATGATTTGTTTATCTGTGTTCTTGAGCTAGCAATGGGGCGTGAGGAGCTCCAAAAAGCCGAATCCTCCTCCTGGTCGCCTTGGGCCTCCTTTTATAGGGAAAAAGGGGTTGCCACAGTGGCACACAGGAGGTGGAAAGGGCACAGTGATAGGAGTTTATCCCTCGCATTACATGACAAGGCGCATTTAATGCATCGCGCTTAGGTGTCCCTGCTTTATCGGGGACGTGGGAGAGTCATGTCTTGTCCGTCCCTGATCCCTTTCGCGTCGACACGCGCCCTGGCAAGCGGTACCCATGGCGCCATGTAGGTAGGCAGGTAGCTGAGGTGGCGTAGTGGTGGGTGTCCACGAAGATCCGCTTGCTGCCACGCAGGTGCCTGCCCAACTGGTTGGGTCGGCAGCTGCATGCGAACGGTGGTAGAGGTCGAAATCAGCATGGGCCTGATGGTGGCCCTACGGGTATTCTTGGCAAGGGCCTCGCCGTAGCCCCGGCAAGGGCCTTGCCGGGGCCCCGGCAACGGTCTTGCCGTGGTGCATGCGGTCATCCCCGGCAAGGCTCTCGCCGGGGGCCTTGTGGTCCTCCTTGGCTGGGATCCCGCCAAGGGTCGTCATCTTCTATAGTGTGTATCTGATCTTGAATGTCTTCACAAAGATCTGCATGCCACCACGGGGATGTCTCCTGAATCCTTGCCCCACGAGGGCAGTGGACTCAAGGGTGATTCGCTCCGTAGGTGTGGGGCGAGCTGCCACGGCAAGGGTCTTGCCGGCTTTGCTAAAACCGCCCCGGCAAGGATCTTGCTAGGGGAGCCCGCTTCGTCCCCTTTGCTCTTTTGTGTTCTTGGTGTTGGCGTCGTTCTGCTCCTTTCGAGCTTCGACCATACCTTGGCTCACCTCCCTTGCCTTGCTCGGTGCGGTGGCGTCCGTGGCTCGGACTGCCCGTGCACAGTTATCGGGATACAAAAAGTGTACCCCTCTTTTTGTACACTGACAGGGAGTTACATAATCTCATAGTCATAGGAACATGTATAAGTCATGAAGAGAGCAATAGCAACATACTAAACGATCAAGTGCTAAGCTAACGGAATGGGCCAAGTCAATCACATCATTCTCCTAGTGATGTGATCCCGTTAATAAAATGACAACTCATGTCTATAGTTAGTAAACTTAGCCATCTTTGATTCATGAGCTAGTCATGCAGAGGCATACTAGTGACACTCTGTTTGTCTATGTATTCACACATGTATTATGTTTCTGGTTAATACAATTGTAGCATGAATAATAAACATTTATCATGATATAAGGAAATAAATAATAACTTTATTGTTGCCTCTAGGTCATATTTCCTTCACGGTGTTACATGAGGAAATCACACTTTGATGGCAAGCCTATAAACAAATTTCCGGTGAAGTCTCCTGTGCTAAATTTATAAGACATTGAATGGAAAAACCTTGTTATGCACTGGTCTCATTCCCAGGATGAGGTACTGTCTATGAAATCACATGACAATTTGAACTTCTACTTTTCCGCATGTGCCTTACATATCTTTTTTGCAGGAAATCTGCTCGAAGAAGAATTCCGTTTTGAAAAGAACGACAGGATATCGCAAATATGCTGCCCGCTACTTTGCTCTTGGTAGTACTCGTTGTCCTGTATCAATGTACTACATACATACCTGGTTCATTATGTGACAGAAGTATGCATGATAGCTGGCTTATCAATTGTTCCCTCCAAATTATCTGATCTGTATGAATGGTTACATTAGTGTAGAATATATCCAATGCCAATGATTTTTTTTAGCTCTGCAATGTTCTTATAAGTACATGATGTCCTTTATCAGTGTACTTATATTGACAGGTAGTTGTTCATGTACCATCACTCTGCAGCTTATTTTCCTTTGACCTCCATTTTCTACACATCAGATCTATATTTACTCTTACCATAAGGTTGGTACTAAAGAAGTTTAGCTGTGCATTGCTCTTGGCTGTGCCTTTTTCCTGTATCAATGCACATACATTTATAGCTACTTGGTTAAGTAGCATCACTCTTCGTCTTATCTTAAATATTCTCCATTTTTTCTTATATTATCATATCTATATTTACTCTTAACAAAATGTAGAATAAAGGCAATGCTTATGAAGAAGATTCCGTGGTAAATTTCTTGAATTGCCCCCCCCCCCCATCAGCATGGACAAGGGCTTTATAGAGCATGTCTTCACCAGTAATGTAAGTTTGTCCTTCTCAAGCCTTCAAACTTTGTTGTGTATATTTGGGTAGGCATGACTACAACAACTGTTTATTTTTGGTCTTTGCATCAAATTGCATGTTTAAAGTTTATTTATGTAGTTCATAAACAAAAGTTTGTCCTTCTCAATTTAAGTTTTCAGTTGTGCAACCAAGTTCCTTCCTCATACCATGTAAATTAAACTATCGAGAGCAAGTGATCTTCTTTTGCACTGCATGTATGCTTCTGTTCTTCATCCGTAATCTAGTGGTGTGGTGAACCTACCCACTACATCCCAATGTCATATTCTAAAATGTTAACTATGAACAATGTCATATCATTCTACTATTATTTAAACCATCTCTTTACTTGCCAATCTGAAATGAGATAAATTGACAGCACACTAACCATTGATACTTATGAGTTCTTGATCTGTAATATAGTGGTGTCATGAAGCTGCCAACTCCTTCACAATGTCATTTCCTGCCATGTCTTGACCTGAACAATACCATATTGTGTTAATGCAATTTTAAACCTTGTCACTTTATTCGTCAGTAAGAAATGTGATGAATTGTCACCACTGATAATTTTATGTGCAAAACCTGTCATCTATCTGCTTGTTTATCTTTCAGAGAGAGGAAGATATAAGTGTTGAACAAGCGCAGTCTCATCATCTTGCTCAGCTGCTTGCGCTACAGATCCCCAGCAGGGGTAACCTTTCTTGAACTCAATTGAAGTGCTGTCGGTTTTGTATATTATTTTGTCGGCGTGTTTATTTGCACTGGTGGTGATCTTTGATGCCCAGTGTATGTAATCTGATGTCTGCTTGTGCTTTATTATCATAGTGGAGAACTTTGATGCCCAGTGGATGTAATATGTCGTAATTTCTTTATTGTATAGTCTAGGTTTTTTCTTATTCACGATGCTGCAGTTATTTTACTGTATATATATCCTATCTTCGCAGTAAACCGGCCAAACCGTAAAATTATGGTACATAATCGGGCCGTCATGCAATCACGATGTATGATCCGCATCATGGGCCCCGTCATCTTGGTCCGTTAAAAGGCCAAAAGTAAACTGGCCCACTAGTAGATTCAGGCCTTTAATAGGCTGAGTAACCCCCGACCCTCTTTTCGCAAGAAAACTCAATGTGCTTTTAGGAGGCTGAGAAGTAGGTTGGGCCTGAAACGTGCCGAATAGCTCATGGGCCGGCAGCAGCCCGAAATGGACCCTGGCCCATGATTGTGTGAATCAAATCACGAGCTTTTAAGAGGCCAAAATTATCTCGGTCCTTGTTTGGCCCAATGAGATATCGGCTGCGAGTAGGCCGGATGCAAACCGGGCCGTAGTTAGGCCCAACTATATGACGTGATTTTAACAGGCCGAAATTAATGTAGGGCCGAAATGTTAAACGTGCCCTTAACAGGCCGAAACTAATATCAGGCCGAATTACTAAATGGGCCTTTAGCATGTGGGCCCAAAAGCATAGCGTCCAGTTGACGAGCCGAATCTGATATGGGCCATAATTGAGCCCAAAGCCTCTTAAAGGGCCGGACTGATCTGGGCCGTAATTTAGCCCAAAACGTGGTAGGCTTTTAACGGGCCAGATCTCATATGGACCATTATTAGGCCTGGAATTTGGCACATCATTAATGGATCGGATCAAATATGGGTCGGCATTTGGCTCAAAACATGGCAGCCAGTTAATGGGTCGGCCTACTAGGGTCCTCAAAATCTTGAGGGCCTATAGCTGGGCCGGCCCATTATGATCCGCAAGAATCTTGTCGGCCTTTAACTGGGCCGGCCCATTATGGCACACAAAAATCTTGTGGGCCATTACCTGGGCCGGCCCATTATGGCCCGCAAAATCTTTTGGGCCTTTAGCTGGTCCAACCCATTATGGTCCGCAAAATCTCGTGGGCCTTTAGCTGGGCCGGCCCATTATGGTCCGCAAAATCTTGTGGGCCTTTAGTTGGGCCGGCCCATTTAAACTTGATGGGCCGGTCCACGTGTCAACATATCATAGGCGCGTCTCGCCCATTGGATGAGTGACACCTGTGCCAACGTGGACCTGACACGTGTCTCCTCCAGCCAATGATGATTTTACACGTGGAAAATCCCCATTGGTCGCGGTTGTTAACGGGTTATCGGATCCAAAACCCGACCCAATGGCTTAACGGCGTCCCGTTATGGTGGATGCCACGTGTCAGTCACCGTTGACGAAAGCACTTCTATGACGCGTGATTTATCATCATGGAAGTGGACACTTTCGTGATGATAATTTTGGTAATGTCATGGAACACATCTACGACAGCACAGTTATGACTATCTTGATTTTGTCATAAAATCATCATGGATGTACATGCATGACAAAAAATGCGACCTACTGTGACAAACACGTATCATCACAGAAGTGTATATTTTTTGTAGTGCTTAGACGCACAGTTCGGGACCCCCTACCCGAGATCTGCCGGTTTTGACACCGATAGCCCCAAAGACATACCTTGCGCCT
This sequence comes from Triticum dicoccoides, assembly GCF_002162155.2. Taxonomy (NCBI): domain Eukaryota; kingdom Viridiplantae; phylum Streptophyta; class Magnoliopsida; order Poales; family Poaceae; genus Triticum; species Triticum dicoccoides. The sequence continues at coordinate 123,650,188 of NC_041391.1, forward strand.
CGTCGAGCCTCCTATTAATAAGCGTGATGTCATTATCCTCTACATCAACTTTCTGCTTCAGATGTGCTACTTCTGTAGCTTGGGTAGTTGCCATGGATGTAAACGCTTGTGTTTCAATTAGTCAGGTCCTTTCCTGGGCATATATTTTTGATCCTCTGATCGCCTCCCTTTGGATGTCAACCAGAGTTTTAGGGGCTACTATCTATATGTAGGTTCACTTCGCATTTATAACATAAATGAAACTACATTATGTACCTTGAAACCTCTTAGTAGGCTCATAAAGGCTTCATTCAATCCGCTTTTCACGGACCAAACTCTTTCAACCACCGTGCCCATCAAGGTACGATGTTCCTCTGGGACGGACGCATGTTGCAACATGTCCATCAATGTATCCGGCGCCTCCAGATCTGGAACATGTTGCGTCGTCCCTCGGACATTGGATAGTACGGGACATTTGTTGTTCCCCGTAGGGGCCGCATACCCCGTACCCTGGGCGACTGAAGTATTACCTTCGGTCCCACTCTTCACTACCCCTTGAGCCACTCGTTGGTCGGGAAAGATCCTCTGGGATGACACCTCGGCATCGTCTGCCTTATCAGGCAGGGAGATCTATGGAGGCGTCTCGCTCTCCATCATCTCCAGAAGAAGATCCCCTGAAGAGGAGGACTATTGAGGAGGGTTGCATACCGGACTACAAACATGTACTTAAAATGTTACCCTTATAGCCAGGAAAGAGAGGGATATGTTTAAAACACTCTGGTTCACTTACGATTTGGCTAAGGGTCTATCTTTACGGAGTGACTGCATGTCAGCATCGCCCCCTGACTGGGATATCTTCCCCCGCTTAGAAGCTTCTCTCTTTAAGTCTTTGGGGGCGGTCCGCTTCTTCCCGTGAGGGGAAGGGATGTCAGTTGGCCCTTCCCTTCCATCTCCGAAAGTGGAAGTTCCGATCCCCCCGAACAAATTACCTGGTGTGCCTCCAGGATGGAGGCCACCTTGGGCCTCTTTGCTCTCCTCCTTATCTTTCCCCGCCAGCACTTGATATGGTGCCGAGGCCAGCATCCTTGTTAAGAACGGATTGGCAGAGTCTTCGGGGAGTGGAGCCGAACACCAAATTCTCATTGCCTTCTTTATCCAGCCCTGGCTGAGTAGAGTTTTACCAATACATTGTTATGAGGAATTTGACTAAACTGTGTTCGGGAGTTAAGTGCTTACCGGGCTATCCGGATGATTGCAGTCCAGACTGAGGTCTTCTGTAGTATCCGGCCACTATTTTCATGCGCCGAAGAATAATTTTCATATCTCTCTGAGCATTGTGCCGGAGAAGTGTTAAAGGGTCCATGCACCTTCCAGGTAGAACTCCCACATACAGAGAGGACGCCGCTGACACGGTAGAATCCGACGGACTAGCATTACATTGGTAAGACCAGTGTCCTTTTCAATAAGGCTTCGAATGCGAATTTGCAACATCTGCACTTCATCAATAGATCCCCAGTCTAGCCCCTTGTTAATCCATGATGCAAGCTGTAAAGGAGGCCCAGATCGGAACGCAGGTGTGGCTGCCCACTTTTTACCATGGGGTTCGGTAATGTAAAACCACTCCCGTTGCCATAGGTCAGAAGATTCTACGAAGGAACCCTTTAGCCAGGGAGAATTGGTAAGCTTGCTTATTGAAGCACCTTCGCACTCTACTTGTTTCCCGTTGATTACCTTCAGATTCACGTTAAAGGTCTTAAGCCATAAGTCGAAGTGTGGGGAAATACAGAGGAAGGCCTCACACGTGATGATGAATGCCGAGATGTGGAGGAAGGAGTCTGGAGCTACATCATGGAAATCTAGTCCGTAATAGAACATGAGCGCTCGAACGAAGGTATGAAGAGAAAACCCGAGCCCTCGGAGGAAGTGAGAGATAAACACAACCCTCTCATTAGTTCTGGGAGAAGGAATAACCTTCCCTTGAGCAGGAAGCTTGTGGAGGATTTCTGCAGTCAAGTATCTTGCCTCCCTGAGCTTCGAGATATCCTCCTCTTGTTGGGGAATGATGCAGAAAATAAAAAAATTTCTATGGCTTCACCAAGATCAATCTATGAGTTCATCTAGCAACGAGAGAGAGGAGTGCATCTACATACCCTTGTAGATCGAGCGGAAGCGTTCAAGAGAACGGGGTTGAGGGAGTCGTACTCGTCGTGATCCAAATCACCGGAGATCCTACCACCGAACAGACGGCACCTCCGCGTTCAACACACGTACGGTCAGCGTGACGTCTCCTCCTTCTTGATCCAGTAAGAGGGAAGGAGAGGTTGATGATGATCCAGCAGCACGATGGCACCTTCGCGTTCAACACACGTACGATTAGCATGACTTCTCCTCCTTCTTGATCCAGCAAGGGGGAAGGAGAGGTTGATGATGATCCAGCAAGGGAGAGAGGAGTGCATCTACATACCCTTGTAGATCGAGCGGAAGCATTCAAGAGAACGGGGTTGAGGGAGTCGTACTCGTCGTGATCCAAATCACCGGAGATCCTAGCACTGAACGGACGGCACCTCCGCGTTCAACACACGTACGGTTAGCGTGACGTCTCCTCCTTCTTGATCCAGCAAGCGTCTGCGGGAGGGAGAGGTGTAGCAAGGGGGAAGGGAGGTGTCGGTGTCAAAACCGGCGGATCTCGGGTAGGGGGTCCCGAACTGTGCGTCTAGGCGGATGGTAATAGGAGACGAGGGACACAATGTTTTACCCAGGTTCGGGCCCTCTTGATGGAGGTAAAACCCTACATCCTCCTTGATTGATATTGATGATGTGGGTATTACAAGAGTAGATCTACCACGAGATCAAGGAGGCTAAACCCTAGAAGCTAGCCTATGGTATGATTGTTGTTCGTCCTACGGACTAAAGCCATCCGGTTTATATAGACATCGGAGAGGGCTAGGGTTACGCAGAGTCGGTTACAATGGTAGGAGATCTACATATCCGTATTGCCATGCTTGCCTTCCACGCCAAGGAAAGTCCCATTCGGACACGGGACGAAGTCTTCAATCTTGTATCTTCATAGTCTTGGAGTCCGGCCGACGATGATAGTTCGGCTATCCGGACACCCCCTAGTCCAGGACTCCCTTACTAGCCCCCGAACCAGGCTTAAATGACGACGATTCCGGCGCGTATATTGTCTTCGGCGTTTGCAAGGCGGGTTCTCCTCCATATTCCATGTGTTTTGCCGAACAGTGTCGGGTTTCCTTATAAATGTTGCGCTCCTTGGCTTCTACGTCCAATAATGGCCCTCTTCCACGTGTCGTATGAATGGGAAAAGCTAGGGTATTTTTACATTTTACCCCCTAGCTGCGCAAAAAGGCTGCCTATAAGAGAGGCGAGGATCCAGATCCGAATCACACCATCCTCCTTCCGCAAGTTCTCATCGAAGCGCACCCGACAAAAATCCATTCCAACATGGACAGTTGATGCGGCTCCTCCTCTTGCGCTCCCAGTCCTCAGCCAGGAGATTGGAGGACATGTTCGGTCCCGCATAGCGAGTTAGTGACGCTCCAAGTAGAGGGATACCTTCCCCCAGCCTTTATGGTTCCGGTTCGAGCCAGACTGGCAACCTACAAGGGTGGGAAGCAGGCGGAGAGCGTCCCCAATCCCTCCAAAGGAGAGCGGGTATGCTTTGTCCCCTACCTAATAAGGGGACTCGGATTTACCATACATCCGTTTCTCCAGGGGCTCTTGGAGTTCTATGAACTCCAACTTCACCACCTCACACCTGCCTCCATCTTGCACATCGCGGTCTTTGTAGCTCTTTGCGAGCTGTTCTTGGGCATCGAGCCCCATTATGCGCTATGGAAGAGATTGTTTTGCCTCGTACCCCGTTCTCATGAGGGATTGATATATCAAGTGGGCGGAGCCGAAATATGGCGCATCGCCGGGACCGGATATCTATCCGGAACCCCGAAGAAGGCGTCCGAAGACTGGCCTTCGGAATGGTTCTATATGGAAGACGCACCGCTGCCGGATCCAGTTTGGATCGGCCTCCCGGAGTTTAGCAACGCTCCTATGAGAAAACGCCTGAGTTGGCGCCCGCGTAGCCCTCAATGGGAAGATGATAGGAGCGTCCAATATCTGATGGGCCGGATAAGGTTACTGGCCCATTCCGGACTGACCATGATTGGAGTCATGGCCACATGCGTTATTCGAGGGGTGCAGCCGCTCCAATATAGGGGCCACCCCATGTGGGATTTCAACGGGGAGAATGATGCCACCCGTCATGGCCGCAAGGGGCCGGGATCAGCCGCCGATCTGGTGAAGATCCTGTCCGTCTTGTACAAGGGGGAGAAGGAGGACTTCCTCTGCACGAGTCCATTGAATGGATTCTCCATGAATAACCCTCAGAGCTGGGTAAGCAGACGTTTATATATCCGATCCGTGCTTTCAAAGATAATTATCTTACTTTATGATTTCGACGCAGGAACTGCGCCGGGATGTGCAGGGCATAGAAAGCCCGACTCCACAACCCGAGGATTTGGGAATATCCCTTGATCCGGCCTCCGGAGAGGATCCAGAAATAATGGTGGAACTGATTGACGGGGTGTTCCACCAGCTCAGCATAGACAATTCTCTAGTCGCCATTACGGCTGACTACCCCGGTTTATCTCCGGCTTCCCAGGTGAGTACGACCGAAGTCCTAACACCATTACTTTTTTAATGCTTATTTGTAACCACCGTGTACCAACGGTGCTTCGCAAGAGGTGCCTTTACGGCGGGAAGCCGAGCCCGTGGCGACTGACCAACCAGGGTCAGTGCGGCCCAGCAGGCGGAAGAGGAGTGCGGCGCGAATCGAAACGTCGCTGCAAAGGTATGGCGCACCATTATCTCTAAGGGAAAGACTCCTATGAGGTATATTAATGCTCATGATTCTTCCAGGAGAAAGAACGCTCGCCGGACTATGCCCGGAGAGGTTGCCAACCAAGCCTTCGCCAGCCAGGCTCCAATACCTGGTCCGGAGGGGGAGGCGAGCGCAAGGCGTGAGCCGGATGCTCCTCCAACGGAGGATGCGGACAGGTTATCCACCACTAGGTCTAAGGTGGAGAGCGCCATGAATCACAGGCGCCGTCGGACAGTTCTTCGTGACGCGTGTTTCTCCCCCGAGGCGCTGAATGCCTTTAATGCGGGAGACGCGCACCTCCGTGTTGCTCAAGATGGTTTAACCAGAGCCACGGAGCGGTATGTGAACGACATACGGGTAGGGAATTTTAATAGTTATATATGCCAGTAGCCCCCGAGACTTAAAATAGTTAAACTAACTGATTTAAGGATCATTTGTTATGCAGGATCTTACGGAGAAGAATACCCACCTGTCCCAGGAGCTTCAAGAATGCAAGGCCCAACTTGAGGCCGCATTAGCCGCCGCCGAGGGAGCCACAGAGACCCCCTCTGGTAATACATATTTTGAAAAGATAAGTAGTTTATGAAGTGTGGCGTGTGCGTTTACTGTGACAATAATATTGCAGAGGGTGCCGGACTAGACCCGGACAAGCAACATCTGCTCCGCCAGCTGAAGGCCGGCGAGAAGGTGCTTATGAGGGTGTAGCAGGAGAGGAACAAACTCCAAGATGCCAACACCCAACTGGGAGAAGAACTAAAAGATGTTCGGGTCCAGCTGTCTAACTCCGTAAAGGAGAATCGGCGGCTTCGTCGCGGCATTTACAGTAAGTGCTTGAGAAAACTCTTTTGAAAAGAAGAGTTCGGCGAGGAAGTCGATTGATAGAAATGTGTCTGTAGGTGTGATCACGGGTCGTCCGGCGGAAGAAATGCCTGGTTCCACCGGTGACCTTCTTCCCGAGCTACTGCAACTGCACGAACATGTCCGGAAGGTGATGAGCAGCGTCGTTCAGGCCTTATGGCCTTCCGTCTCCCTACCCGAGGGTCTTGGAGGGCTTGCTGAGAAGCTTCAGGGAGTACGGCAGCGCTTGCGTCTATGGAAGATATCGGCCTTCCGTCCAGGAGCCAGGGAGGCCTGGGCCATGGTGTAGACGCGGTACATGAAGTCTGATCCAAACCACATGGCCGAGGTCGGACCTGTGGGGCCCGATGGGAAGGAGATCCCCGTGAGCCTGATGTACGGCCAAGTAGAGTTGGTCGCGAAATATTCCCAATGGGACTGTAAACTAGACAGCCTATTAGATGGGATTGAAGAGGAGTACAATCAGTCAGTTTGACGATGTAATTTGAAATGACATGTAAAATGCCTTCTAGCCAGATTGTAGATCGTTTGTCTTTGCGGACCTTTTCACTTCAACCTCGGGACCTAACAGTCCAGAGTGCTTCCGAATACCCTCACGGTTATACAAAAACCGGGGCATGCATGGAGACCAGGCGTAGGGGTCATAAGTGCTTTATCAAACAAATGCCCAACTAGCTATGTTATATTACATGGTTAGTAAGAAACATCTTCCAGGGAGAATAGTTCCGTTAGGGGTTCCTTTCCCTGGGAGGCATGCCCTAAATTGCATGTCCGGACTGCAAAAAGAGCAGAAAAAGCATCTGGGGGCAGATAAATAAATAAGTAATAAATCATCTTTCAAGTCACCGACCGAATATTCCCTTAAGAACGCTAGCCTTCGGCTTCACCCAGTCTGAGGTACACATCCGGCTGACCCGGCAGTAACAATCGCAGAGGTGCTCCCTTTACCTCCTAGCCGAACAATCGGGAACGTAGGGGTAAGCATAGGAACCAGGCAACCCAGCTTGGCTAAAACAAAAGGCATATCGATGCATATAATGGTGAGTAAAAGGTACATGCGGAAGTATGACACATGTGTTGGGCATTAAGCCTGCATAAATAAGCTTCTATTAAAGAAGGACCCAGTATAACGAGTGCGAGTAGCATATCGAGTGTGTGCGAACAATGCACAGATCAGCCCTCGAAGGGTTTTACTGAAAGAGGGAGGAAAAAGGAGGGAAACAAAAGATAGCGAAAAAAATATGAAAGGTGGACGGAGGAAGGAGACGAACTCTGAGTCCGGCGCTTAGGCATAGAATCTTCGGAGACGGGCTGCGTTCCATGGGTTCGGCTCGAGTCGGTTGTTAGATGCGTTGCATAGATGGTATGCACTGCCGGTAAGGACTTGTTCGATGATGAAGGGACCTTCCCATTTGGGCTTAAGTTTGTCCTTTTTCTTGTCCGGCAGGCGTAGAACTAGCTCGCCAACATTGTAAGTTTTGGCCTGTACTTCTCTGCTTTGATATCTTCGAGCCTGCTGCTGATAGAATGCGGAACGGGATTTTGCCACGTCGCGCTCCTCCTCTAAGGCATCCAAACTGTCCTGCCGATCCAACTCGGCTTCCCTTTCTTCATACATGTGCACACGTGGTGAGTCATGAATTATATCGCAGGGCAAAACTGCCTCTTTGTCGTACACCATAAAAAATGGTGTGAATCCGGTAGTGCAGTTTGGCGTGGTCCGCAGCCCCCAGACTACGGAGTCGAGCTCCTCTACCTAGTGCGTGTTAGATTCCGTGAGGGATCGCAAAAATCTAGGTTTACTGCCGCTCATGATTAGACCATTTGCTCGTTCAACTTGACCGTTAGTTTGAGGGTGATAGACTGAAGCGTAGTCGAGCTTGATGCCCATGTTTTTGCACCAGAGTTTAACCTTGTCGGCCGTGAAATTCGTGCCATTATCAGTGATGATGCTGTGGGGGACGCCAAAACGGTGTACTACCCCGAATATGAAGTCTATCACAAGTCCGCATTCGGCCGTTTTAACCGGTTGGCCTCTATCCATTTGGTGAATTTGTCCACCATGACCAATAAGTATTTTTGCTTGTGGGTTCCCCCTTTAAGGGGTCCAACCATGTCAAGCCCCCAGACCGCGAACGGCCAAGTGACGGGTATAGTTTTGAGGGCGGTGGGTGGCATGTGGCTTTGATTAGCAAAGAGCTGGCAACCGACGCATCGTTGGACTAAGTCCTGAGCATCTGCTCGGGCTGTCGGCCAATAAAATCCTGTATGGAAGGCCTTGCCTACAAGGGCCCGGGCTGCGGCATGGTGCCCGCCGAGTCCAGCGTGAATTTCAGCCAGGAGATTTCGCCCTTCCTCTTCGGTGATACACCTTTGAAGGACTCCAGTTGTGCTTTTCCAATAAAGTTCTCCCTCATAGACCTTGTAGGCTTTAGATCGTCGAACTATGCAGCGGGCCTCATTTTGGTCTTTGGGAAGTTCATGCCTAATTAAGTAGGCTAGGAATGGTTCCGTCCATGGGGCAATTACTGCCATTATTTCGTGGGCTGAAGGTGTTATTTCATTGGCTGAGCCACCGATTGTGTCATAATGTTCCGTGTTGGGTGGTGCAGTTGGTTCCGGTTTGATATTTCCGGACTCCTCTTCCCATAATACGGATGGCTTGAAGAGCCGCTCCAGGAAGATGTTTGGAGGGACGGCGTCGCGTTTTGCGCCGATGCGTGCCAACATGTCTGCTACCATGTTATTATCCCGGGCTACATGGTGGAATTCGAGTCCTTCGAACCGAGCTGACATATTTAGGACAACGTTACGGTAGGCTGCCATTTTTGGATCCTTGGCGTCAAAGTCTCCATTTACTTGGGATATTGCGAGGTTTGAATCCCCGCGCACCTCTAAGCGTTGAATACCCATGGAGATTGCCATCCGGAGACCATGTAGAAGGGCCTCGTATTCGGCTGCATTGTTGGAGTCCTGTACATTATTTGAAGTACGTATTGGACTGTGTCTCCGGTTGGGGACGTCAAGACGATGCCAGCCCCCAAGCCGGCCAACATTTTGGAGCCGTCCAAATGCATGATCCAATTGGAGTATGCGCCGTACTCTTTAGGGAGTTCGGCTTCGGTCCATTCGACGATGAAGTCAGCCAAAACTTGTGACTTTATAGCTCGCCGTGGTTTGTAGGTTATGTCAAATGGTAAGAGCTCAATGGCCCATTTTGCAATCCTGCTCGTCGCGTCGCGATTGTTTATAATATCATTGAGAGGTACTTCGGAGGCCACCATTATGGAACACTCTTGAAAGTAGTCTCGCAGCTTCCGGGATGCCATGAACACCGCGTACGCTATTTTTTGCATGGAGTTAAGACGTGGATACGTAGTACACTGGTTTTTGAAGAGGGAATTTGTGCCCTTCTGTTTCTCGTTCGACGACGAGTACCGCGCTGACAACTTGATGTGTTGCCGCGATATATAATATCATCGGTTCGCCCAGGTTGGGCGCGGCTAGGACCGGATTTGTTGCCAATATGGCCTTAATTTCTTCGAGTCCGGTCGTGGAAGCATCCGTCCATTCAATGTGTTCGGTGCACTGGAGGAGGTGATAGAGGGGCAGTGCCTTTTCTCCCAAACGGGAGATGAAACGGCTTAGAGCCGCGACGCATCCAGTTAGTTTTTGTATTTTTTGAGGTCTTTTGGGATATCCAATTGTGACAGAGGACGGATCTTGTCTGGGTTTGCTTCAATTCCTCTACTGGATACAATGAAGCCCAAGAGCTTTCCGGCCGGTACGCCGAAAACACATTTTTCCGGGTTGAGCTTAATGTCGTATGCTCGGAGGTTGTCGAATGTAAGCCTCAAATCGTCTACTAGAGTTTCGACGTGTTTGGTCTTAATGAACACATCGTCTACGTATGCCTCCATTGTTTTGCCTATCTAGGTAGCCAGACATGTCTGAATCATGCGCTTATATGTTGCGCCGGCGTTTTTGAGTCCGAAGGGCATTGTGTTGAAGTAGAATGGTCCGTATGGAGTAATGAATGCCGTTGCGGCCTGGTCTTTCTCCGCCATCTTGATTTGATGGTATCCGGAGTATGCGTCGAGGAAGCACAATGAATCGTGCCCTGCGGTAGCATCGATGATTTGGTCGATGCGGGGGAGGGGGAAAGGATCCTTTGGACAGGCCTTGTTAAGGTCTTTGAAATCGACACAAAGGCGCCAGGATTTGTCCTTTTTTGGTACCATTACCAGGTTTGCTAGCCAGTCCGGATGTTTTATATCTCTGATGAATCCGGCTTCTAAGAGTTTGGCTAGCTCCTCTCCCATTGCCTGTCTATTGGGTTCGGAAAATCACCGAAGCGCTTGTTTGACTGGCTTGAATCCTTTAAGGATATTTAGGCTGTGTTCTGCCAGCCTACGTGGGATTCCTGGCATGTCTTAAGGGTGCCAGGCAAAAATGTCCCAATTTTCCCGAAGGAATTCTCGTAGTGCGGCTTCTACATTAGGGTTTAATTGTGACCCAATGAAGGCCGTCTTTGTGGGGTCCATTGGATGGACCTAGAATTTGACTATTTCATCTGCTGGTTTAAAAGAGGTGGACTTAGATCTCTTATCGAGTATCACATCGTCCCTATCCACTATGGAGCGCAGCGCACTGAGTACCTCTACCGCTAGGATTTTGGATAGTGCCTCTAGGTCTAGTGCGGCTGTCTTATTTTCAGCGCGGAGTGCTATATCTGGAACACTGACAAGAGTGATGATTCCATTGGGCCCGGGCATTTTAAGCTTCATGTACCCGTAATGGGGTATGGCTTGGAAAATTGTGAATGCCTCTCGCCCTAACAAGGCGTGATATCCGCTGCCGAATGGGGCCACTTGGAACGTGACCTCCTCGGACCTGTAATTGTCCAGTGAGCCGAACACTACATCTAGTGTGATTTTTCCTGTGCAGCGTACTTCCCGACTAGGGATTATTCCTCTAAAGGTTGTGCTGCTTCGCTCAATGCGGCTCCTGTAAATTTCCATTTTTTGGAGGGTTTCCTCGTAGATGAGCTTTAATCCGCTGCCGCCATCCATGAGTACCTTGGTAATACGAACGCCGTCCACTATCGGACTGAGGACCAATGCGGCTGGTGCTCGGGCTGTTCGGAATTTAGGTTCGTCGCTGGCATTGAAGGTGATAGCCGTGTCGCTCCACGGATTTGCTGTTGCTACTTGGTAGACTTCGGCGAGGCTGTGGATTGTTCGTTTCTGCATATTATTTGATGCGAAAGTCACGAAGACTATTAATACCGTACTAGTACTGTTGGGCTGGTTACCCGGGGCTAGAAAACCTTCGCCACTTTTGGCCACCTGCCATAGTATCCAACATGCTCGAAGGCTATGTGTTGGAGTGGTGCCCTCTGTATTATCGATTTTACAGGGTCCGTTGAGCCATCCCTCCAGTACGGTTCCGTGCCCTTTAGGGGGTTTTTGCTTTTTGGTTTTTAACCCGTGTGCTTGAGTATGACGCACCCTTTTATTCCGAACTAGGGTTGTGTTCAGGGCCGGATTGTCCCAAAACCTGGTTTCGGTTCTCCAGGCACTCTCCATCGCACAGTATGTTTGTACTATGGTCGCCAGGTTGGCGAAGCGTGTAACTTCGCGACGACTTATGGCGTTCATGATTCCCTTGTCCGTGCAATTGTTGCAGAAAATTGAGATTGCACTTTACTCATGGCAGTCCTTTATCCTGTCCATAACCAGGAGGAATCTGGCCCAGTAATGATGTACTGTTTCATCGGGCTCTTTGCCGTATTTGAGATAGATCGCTTATGTTTGGGTGCGCGGGCGGAATTAAATTCGGAACCCCGCCCAATCTGAGGCTCAAAGGCCGAGAAGTTTCCGGATTTGGAAGCTTGGATTGCTGGATGTTATCCAACAGATCTGGTCTGATGCCTGACTTTAGGTTCAGTACTTGATTGACGTCCGTCCCTCCGCGGGAAACCGACATGGAGGGATCGGGAATCCAGACATAACTGGTCTTTAACATAGAAGAAGAGTCGCCGCATTGTTCCTCTACCACAACAACGTGGTGGGTAGCCTGGGGAGAGTTAATTTCTCTCAGGTCGGTTTTAAGCCCAATCTGATCGTAGTCTGTAGTGACTCCCAGGGCGGCAATACGATCCAAGAGCTGGTTTACAGAGGAGAGCTCCATCGGATCTAGCTGCTCGGCGAATTCCGAGTTTACGTGAAGATCGCTTTTGATGACCTGAGAGGTCATTGTTGGAGCGGTGGCCGAACTGGCGGTCATAAGAAAACCGCCTAGCCGGATAGTTTGGCCGGTGGCCAAAGCTCCCTTGACGATGGTGCCATCTTTAAAGACGGGAAAAGGCATCCCTCCTGATTGCGACGGCACAGAGGAACTCTCAATGAAAGCACCAATGTCGGTGTCAAAACCGACGGATCTTGGGTGGGGGGTCCCGAACTGTGCGTCTAGGCGGATGGTAACAGGAGACGAGGGACACAATGTTTTACCCAGGTTCGGGCCCTCTTGATGGAGGTAAAACCCTACGTCCTGCTTGATTGATATTGATGATGTGGGTATTACAAGAATAGATCTACCACGAGATCAAGGAGGCTAAACCCTAGAAGCTAGCCTATGGTATGATTGTTGTTCGCCCTACAGACTAAAGCCATCCGGTTTATATAGACACCAGAGAGGGCTAGGGTTACACAGAGTCGGTTACAATGGTAGGAGATCTACATATCCGTATTGCCATGCTTGCCTTCCACGCCAAGGAAAGTCCCATCCGGACACAGGACGAAGTCTTCAATCTTTTATCTTCATAGTCTTGGAGTCCGGCCGACGACGATAGTTCGGCTATCCGGACACCCCCTAGTCCAGGACTCCCTCAGGAGGCGCCAAGTGCAAGGGTGCGGCTGCCCTCCCTCCCCCCCTCTTTATATAGGGACCCCAGGGGGGGCGCCCGGCCAAGGAGATGGGATCTCCTAGGGGGGGCGGCGGCCAAGGGGGTGCCTTGCCCCCCAAGGCAAGTGGAGGCGCCCCCTCCCCTAGGGTTCCCAACCCTAGGAGCAGGGGGGCCCAAGGGGGGGCGCACCAGCCCACCAGGGGCTGGTTCCCCTCCCACTGAAGCCCATGGGGCCTTCCGGGATAGGTGGCCCCACCCGGTGGACCCCCGGGACCCTTCCGGTGGTCCCGGTACAATACCGATGACCCCCGAAACTTTCCCAATGGCCGAAACTCGACTTCCCATATATAATTCTTTATGTCCAGACCATTCCGGAACTCCTCGTGGGGCCCAGGATCTCATCTGGGACTCCGAACAACTTTCGGTTTGCTGCATAGTCATATCTCTACAACCCTAGCGTCATCGAACCTTAAGTGTGTAGACCCTACGGGTTCGGGAGACACGTAGACATGACCGAGATGGCTCTCGGGTCAATAACCAACAGCGGGATCTGGATACCCATGTTGGCTCCCACATGCTCCTCAATGATCTCATCGGATGAACCACGATGTCGAGGATTCAAGCAACCCCGTATACAATTCCCTTTGTCAATCGGTACGTTACTTGCGCGAGATTCGATCGTCGGTATCCCAATACCTCGTTCAATCTCGTTACCGGCAAGTCACTTTACTCGTACCATAATGCATGATCCCGTGACCAGACACTTGGTCACTTTGAGCTCATTATGATGATGCACTACCGAGTGGGCCCAGAGATACCTCTCCGTCATACGGAGTGACAAATCCCAGTCCCGATCCGTGTCAACCCAACAGACACTTTTGGAGATACCCGTAGTATACCTTTATAGTCACCCAGTTACGTTGTGACGTTTGGTACGCCCAAAGCACTCTTACAGTATCCGGGAGTTACACGATCTCATGGTCTAAGGAAAAGATACTTGACATTGGAAAAGCTCTAGCAAACGAACTACACGATCTTGTGCTATGCCTAGGATTGGGTCTTGTCCATCACATCATTCTCCTAATGATGTGATCCCGTTATCGATGACATCCAATGTCCATAGTCAGGAAACCATGACTATATGTTGATCAACGAGCTAGTCAACTAGAGGTTCACTAGGGACATGTTGTGGTCTATGTATTCACACGTGTATTACGATTTCCGGATAATACAATTTTAGCATGAATAAAAGACAATTATCATGAACAAGGAAATATAATAATAATCCTTTTATTATTGCCTCTACGGCATATTTCCAACAGTCTCCCACTTGCACTAGAGTCAATAATCTAGTTACAGTGTGATGAATCGAACACCCATGGAGTTCTGGTGTTGATCATGTTTTGCTCGCGGAAGAGGTTTAGTCAACGGATCTGCGACATTCAGATCTGTATGTACTTTACAAATATCTATGTCTCCATCTTGAACATTTTCACGGATGGAGTTGAAACGACGCTTGATGTGCCTGGTCTTCTTGTCAAACCTGGGCTCCTTCGCAAGTGAAATAGCTCCAGTGTTGTCACAGAAGAGAGTGATCGGCCCCGACGCATTGGGTATGACTCCTAGGTCGGTGATGAACTCCTTCATCCATATTGCTTCATGCGCTGCCTCCGAGGCTACAATGTACTCCGCTTCACATGTAGATCCCGCCACGATGCACTACTTGCAACTACACCAGCTTACTGCTCCACGATTCAACATATACATGTATCCGGTTTGTGACTTAGAGTCCTCCAGATCTATGTCAAAGCTAGCATCGACGTAACCCTTTACAACGAGCTCTTCGTCACCTCCATAAACGAGAAACATATCCCATGTCCTTTTCAGGTACTTCAGGATATTCTTGACCGCTGTCCAGTGTTCCTTGCCGGGATTACTTTGGTACTTTCCTACCAAACTTACGGCAAGGCTTACATCAGGTCTGGTACATAGCATGGCATACATAATAGATCCTATGGCTGAGGCATAGGGGATGACATTCATCTCTTCTATATCTTCTGCCGTGGTCGGGCATTGAGCTGAGCTCAATCTCACACCTTGCAATACAGGCAAGAACCCTTTCTTGGACTGATCCATATTGAACTTCTTCAATATCTTATTAGGGTATGTGCTTTGTGAAAGACCTATGAGGTGTGTTGATCTATCCCTATTGATCTTGATGCCTAATATGTAAGCAGCTTCTCCAAGGTCCTTCATTGAAAAACACTTATTCAAGTAGGCCTTAATGCTGACCAAAAGTTCTATATCATTTCCCATCAAAAGTATGTCATCTACATATAATATGAGAAATGCTACAAAGCTCCCACTCAATTTCTTGTAAAGGCAGGCTTCTCCATAAGTCTGCATAAACCCAAACGCTTTGATCATCTCATCAAAGCGAATGTTCCAACTCAGAGATGCTTGCACCAGCCCATAAATGGATCGCTGCAGGTTGCATACTTTGTTAGCATTCTTAGGATCGACAAAACATTCTGGCTGCATCACATACAGCCCTTCCTTAAGATAGTCGTTAAGGAATGCCGTTTTGACGTCCATCTGCCATATCTCATAATCATAGTATGCGGAAATTGCTAACATGATTCGGACGGACTTCAGCTTCGCTACGAGAGAGAAAGTCTCATCGTAGTCAACCCCTTGAACTTGTCGATAACCCTTAGCAACAAGTCGAGCTTTATAGATGGTAACATTACCATCCGCATCGTCTTTTTCTTAAAGATCCATTTGTTTTCTATCGCTCGCCGGTCATCGGGCAAGTCTGTCAAAGTTCATACTTTGTTTTCATACATGGATACTATCTCGGATTGCGTGGCTTCAAGCCATTTGATGGAACCTGGGCCCGCCATCGCTTCTTCATAGTTCGAAGGTTCACCGTTGTGTAACAACATGACTTCCAGGACAGGGTTGCCATACCACTCTGGTGTGGAATGTGTCCTTGTGGACCTACAAAGTTCAGTAGCAACTTGGTCCGAAGTACCTTGATCATGACCATTAATTTCCTCTCGAGCTGGTGTAGGCACCACAGGAACATTTTCCTGAGTTGCTGGTTCAAGAGGTAGTACTTCATCGAGTTCTACATTCCTCCCACTTACTCCTTTTGAGACAAACTCCTTTTCCTGAAAGGATCCGTTCTTGGCAACAAAGATCTTGCCTTTGGATCTAAGGTAGAAGGTATACCCAATGGTTTCCTTAGGGTATCCTATGAAGAAGCATTTTTCCGACTTGGGTTCGAGCTTTTCAGGTTGAAGTTTCTTGACATAAGCATCGCATCCCCAAACTTATAGAAACGACAGCTTAGGTTTCTTCCCAAACCATAATTCATAATGTGTCGTCTCAACGGATTTAGACGAAGCCCTATTTAAATGCAATGTAGCTTTCTTTAGAGCGTATCCCCAAAATGATAGCGGTAAATCGGTAAGAGACATCATAGATCGCACCATATCCAATAGAGTGCGATTATGACGTTCGGACACACCGTTACACTGAGGTGTTCCAGGCGGCGTGAGTTGTGAAACGATTCCACATTTCCTTAAGTGCGTACCAAATTCATGACTTCAATATTCTCCTCCACGATCTGATCGTTAGAACTTTATCTTTCGGTCACGTTGATTCTCTACCTCATTCTGAAATTCCTTGAACTTTTCAAAGGTCTCATACTTGTGTTTCATCAAGTAGACATACCCATATCTACTTAAGTCATCAGTGAGAGTGAGAATATAACGATATCCTTCGCGAGCCTCAATGCTCATTGGACCATACACATCAGTATGATGATTTCCAATAAGTTGGTTGCTCGCTCCATCGTTCCGGAGAACGGAGTCTTGGTCATTTTGCCCATGAGGCATGGTTCACATGTGTCAAATGATTCATAATCGAGAGACTCTAAAAGTCCATCAGCATGGAGCTTCTTCATGCGCTTGACACAAATGTGACCAAGGCAACAGTGCCACAAGTATGTGGGACTATCGTTATCAACTCAACATCTTTTGGTATTCACACTATGAATATGTGTAACATTACGTTCGAGATTCATTAAGAATAAACCATTGACCATCGGGGCATGACCATAAAACATATCTCTCATATAAATAGAACAACCATTATTCTCGGATTTAAATGAGTAGCCATCTCGTATTAAACAAGATCCAGATACAATGTTCATGCTCAAACTTGGCACTAACTAACAATTATTGAGGTATAAAACTAATCCCGTGGGTGAATGTAGAGGTAGCGTGCCGACGGCGATCACATCGACCTTGGAACCATTCCTGACGCGCATCGTCACCTCGTCCTTCGCCAGTCTCCGCTTATTCCGCAGCTCCTGCTTTGAGTTAAAAATATGAGCAACGGCACCGGTATCAAATACCCAGGAGCTACTACGAGCACTGGTAAGGTACACATCAGTTACATGTATATCACATATACCTTTAGTGTTGCCGGCCTTCTTGTCCGCTAAGTATTTGGGGCAGTTCCGGTTCCAGTGACCCTCCCCTTTGCAATAAAAGCACTCAGTCTCAGGCTTGGGTCCATTCTTTGACTTCTTCTCAGCAACTGGCTTACCGGGCGCGGCGACATGCTTGCCGTCCTTCTTGAAGTTCTTCTTACCCTTGCCTTTCTTGAACTTGGTGGTTTTGTTGACCATCAACACTTGATGTTCCTTTTTGATTTCTACCTCTACTGACTTCAGCATTGAAAATACTTCAGGAATGGTTTTCACCATCCCCTGCATATTGTAGTTCATCACAAAGCTCTTGTAGCTCGGTGGGAGCGACTGCAGGATTCTGTCAATGACCGCCTCGTCCGGGAGGTTAATGTCCAGCTGGGACAGGCGGTTGTGCAACCCAGACATTTTGAGTATGTGCTCACTATAGAACTTGTTGGAGACTTCATATCTCTCGAGCCAAGCATGAGCTTGGAAAACCATTTTCAGCTCCTCGAACATCTCATATGCTCCGTGTTGCTCAAAACGCTTTTGGAGGCCCGGTTCTAAGCCTTAAAGCATGCCGCATTGAACGAGGGAGTAATCATCAGCACGTGACTGCCAAGCGTTCATAACGTCTTGATTCTCTGGCATGGGTGCTTCACCTGGCGGTCCTTCTAAGACATATGCTTTCATGGCAGCTATGTGGATGATCCTCAGGTTCCGGACCCAGTCCGTATAGTTGCTGCCATCATATTTTAGCTTGGTTTTCTCTAGGAACGCGTTGAAGTTCATGTTGACATGAGCATTGGCCATTTGATCTACAAGACATTTTTGCAAAGATTTTAGACTAAGTTCATGATAATTAAGTTCATCTAATCTAATTATTTAATGAACTCCCACTCCGATGAGACATCCCTCTAGTCATCTAAGTGTTACATGATCCGAGTCGAGTAGGCCGTGTCCGATCATCACGTGAGAGGGACTAGTCATTATCGGTGAACATCTGCATCTTGATCGTATCTTCCATACGACTCATGTTCGACCTTTCGGTCTCTGTGTTCCGAGGCCATGTCTGTACATGCTAGGCTCGTCAAGTTAACCTAAGTGTTTTGCATGTGTAAATCTGTCTTACACCTGTTGTATGTGAACGTTAGAATATATCACACCTGATCATCACGTGGTGCTTCGACACAATGAACTGTCGCAACGGTGCACAGTTAGGGGGAACACTTTCTTGAAATTATTATGAGGGATCATCTTATTTACTACTGTCGTTCTAAGTAAACAAGATGCATAAACATAATAAACATCACATGCAATTAAATAGTAGTGACATGATATGGCCAATATCATATATCTCCTTTGATCTCCATCTTCGGGGTTCCATGATCATCTTCGTCACCGGCATCACACCATGATCTCCATCATCATGATCTCCATCATCGTGTCTCCATGAAGTTGCTTGCCAACTATTACTTCTACTACTATGGCTAACGGTTTAGCAATAAAGTAAAGGAATTACATGGCGTTAACTCATGGACACGTAGGTCATGAAATAATTAAGACAACTCCTATGGCTCCTGCCGGTTGTCATACTCATCAACATGCAAGTCGTGATTCCTATTAGAAGAACATGATCTCATACATCACAATATATCATTCATCATTCATCACAACTTTCGGCCATATCACATCACAAAGCAATTGCTGCAAAAACAAGTTAGACGTCCTCTAATTGTTGTTGCATCTTTACGTGGCTGCAATAGGGTTCTAGCAAGAACGTTTTCTTACCTACAAAAAACCACATGTTTTTTCAACTTCTATTTACCCTTCATAAGGACCCTCTTCATCGAATCCGCTCCAACTAAAGTGGGAGAGACAGACACCCGCTAGCCACCTTATGCAACTAGTGCATGTTAGTCGGTGGAACCTGTCTAACGTAAGCGTATGTGTAAGGTCGGTCCGGGCCGCTTCATCCCACAATACCGCTGAAGCAAAATAAGACTAGTAGTCGCAAGAAAATTGAAAACATCTACGCCCACAACAGATTTGTGTTCTACTCGTGGAAAGAGAACTACGCATAGACCTAGCTCATGATGCCACTGTTGGGGAATGTTGCAGAAAATAAAAAATTTCTACGGTTTCACCAAGATCAATCTATGAGTTCATCTAGCAACAAGAGAGAGGAGTGCATCTACATACCCTTGTAGATCGAGCGGAAGCGTTCAAGAGAACGGGGTTGAGGGAGTCGTACTCGTCATGATCCAAATCACCGGAGATCCTAGCGCCGAACGGACGGCACCTCCGTGTTCAACACACGTACGGTCAGCGTGACGTCTCCTCCTTCTTGATCCAGCAAGGGGGGAGGAGAGGTTGATGAAGATCCAGCAGCACAACGGCGTGGTGGTGGATGCAGCAGGGATCCGGTAGGGCTTCGCCAAGCGTCTGCGGGAGGGAGAGGTGTAGCAAGGGGGAAGGGAGGCACCAAGTGCAAGGGTGCGGCTGCCTTCCCTCCCCCCTCTTTATATAGGGACCCCAGGGGGGGCGCCGGCCCTAGGAGATGGGATCTCCTAGGGGCGGTGCGGGCAAGGGGGGTGCCTTGCCCCCCAAGGCAAGTGGAGGCGCCCCCTCCCCTAGGGTTCCCAACCCTAGGCGCAGGGGGGGGCAGGGGGGCGCACCAGCCCACCAAGGGCTGGTTCCCCTCCCACTTCAGCCCATGGGGCCGTCCAGGATAGGTGGCCCCACCCGGTGGACCCCGAGACCCTTCCAGTGGTCCCGGTACAATACCAGTGACCCCCGAAACTTTCCCGATGGCCGAAACTCGACTTCCCACATATAATTCTTTACCTCCGGACCATTCCGGCACTCCTCGTGATGTCCGGGTTCTCATCCGGGACTCCGAAAAACTTTCGGTTTGCTGCGTACTCATATCTCTACAACCCTAGCGTCATCGAACCTTATGTGTGTAGACCCTACGGGTTCAGGAGACATGTACACATGACCGAGACGGCTCTCCGGTCAATAACCAACAGCGGGATCTGGATGCCCATGTTGGCTCCCACATGCTCCTCGATGATCTCATCGGATGAACCACGATGTCGAGGATTCAAGCAACCCCATATACAATTCCCTTTGTCAATCGGTACATTACTTGCCCAAGATTCGATCGTCGTTATCCCAATACCTCGTTCAATCTCGTTATCGGCAAGTCACTCTACTCGTACCGTAATGCATGATCATGTGACCAGACACTTGGTCACTTTGAGCTTATTATGATGATGCACTACCGAGTGGGCCCAGAGATACCTCTCCGTCATACGGAGTGACAAATCCCAATCTTGATCCATGTCAACCCAACAGACACTTTCGGAGATACCCGTAGTATACATTTATAGTCACCCAGTTACGTTGTGACGTTTGGTACACCCAAAGCACTCCTACGATATCCGGGAGTTACACATTCTCATGGTCTAAGGAAAAGATACTTGACATTGGAAAATCTCTAGCAAACCAAGTACACGATATTGTGCTATGCTTAGGATTGGGTCTTGTCCATCACATCATTCTCCTAATGATGTGATCCCATTATCAATGACATCCAATGTCCATAGTCAGGAAACCATGTTGATCATCGAGCTAGTAAACTAGAGGCTCACTAGGGACATGTTGTGGTCTATGTATTCACACGTGTATTATGATTTTTGGATAATACAATTATAGCATGAATAAAAGAAAATTATCATGAACAAGGAAATATAATAATAATCCTTTTAATACTGCCTCTAGGGCATATTTGTATGGAAGAGGCATCCACCGTACTTGAAGAGGCCATCTACCGTACTTGAAGGCTGGTTCCGGACATGGATGGAAGCTCGAAGTGACTGGATTGACCCTTGGGTGTTGGAACTTGAGGTGGGAGGTGGAGGAAAGGATTAGCGTGGAAGGAAAAGGACAGGTCTTAGCCCCTTCATAAAAGCGACAAATATCAAACGTCCCCTCCGCGGCCTTCAAACATGCCTATTCCCAAGGAATCATGCCAACAAAACGGTTGGGTTACCCATGCCTGTGTTGATGAGAATCACGTGATAAGGGGACACGATCTCTGCTTTGACAAGACGTGCCAATAAAAACCTCCTCTCGGAACATGGAGTGGCAGGCTAGACAACGATTCAAAGTAATGGTCGGGTGATGACGTAATGTCATGCGACAAAAATTGTCAGCGGATTGGACACGTGAAAATATTGCACTCTCTACGGTTGTGGAACTTGTTTTGTAGAGCCAAACACGATCCTTGTGTTCGAAATCTACTTTAAAGTATTCGAAGAAGGAACCCACCTTGCAATGCCGAAGACATTCTGCGCGCCGGACTCATTGTCATCGAAGCTTGGTTCAGGGGCTACCGAGGGAGTCCTGGATTAAGGGGTCCTCGGACAACTGGACTATATACATGGGCCGGACTATTGGGCTATGAAGATACAAGATAGAAGACTTCTTCCCATGTCCGGAAGGGACACTCCTTTGCATGGAAGGCAAGCTTGGCGATTTAGATATGTAGATTCTTTTCTCTGTAACCAACTTTGTGTAACCCTAGCCCCCTCCGGTGTCTATATAAACTGGAGGGTTTAGTCCGTAGAGAGAATAACAATCATAATCTCATAGACTAGACTTCTAGGGTTTAGCAATTACGATCTCGTGGTAGATCAACTCTTGTAATACTCATATTCATCAAGATCAATCAAGCAAGAAGTAGGGTATTACCTCCATAGAGAGGGCCCGAACCTGGCTAAACATTGTGTCCCCCGCCTTCTGTTACCATTAGCCTTAGACTCACAGTTCAGGACCCCCTACCCGAGATCCGCGGGTTTTGACACCGACACCGGGACCCCGGCAAGACCCTTGCCAAGGACCTCAGCGGGGCCGCGGCCAGGCCCACATCTGCCAAGTCTCCACAGTCGTTCCTATGCAGCTGCCATCTCAGCCATCTAGGCAAGCACCTACGTGGTGACGTGCGGCCTCTAGACCAACTTAGTAAGCACCTGTGTGGTGGCATGCAGATCTCCGAGAAGACTCTACCACCGCACCAGCCCAGTAGCCAGCCAACGTGGCACTGCAACACCTCATCAGCTAGGACGTGCGTCAGATCCAGGTGAGGTGGCGAGAGCTGGGATGAGCTTCCTTGCCATCCCCGATAAAGCAAGAAGGGCACGTCGGCAGCGCATTAAATATGTTTGTCCGGTGATGCCAAAGGATAGACTCAGCCATAGTAGACCTTTCCACCTCCTGTGTGCCATTGTGGCGGCCCCTTTTTTCTATAGAAGGAGGCCCGAGGCGTAGGGGAGAGGGATTCATATCTTTTGAACAAATCACGCGTCGTAGCTAGTTCAAGAACTCAAGAACACTCAAATATACACCAAAGAATGATTAGGGTATTGAGCATCCTCGTGGCCTGAACCTGGGTAAACGATCTTTGTGCTAGCTGCTAGACCCGCTCTTTCCACAAACTCGCGCCCGATGACCGTTGTAGGGATTCAAGTGATCCCATAGATGTCGTTTTCCACAGACATCTTTGGCGCCCCAGGTAGGGGGCGCAGTTGTGAAAATCTGGTTTTGGAGCCAACGCGTCGACTCTTTCATGGGGATGGCCCGAAGGGAGAGGGCGACGTCGATCAGCCGCCCTCTGGTACCGTCCACAGCCTCGACAGCCATCCGTGTGGCCATGAAAAGCTAAGTCATGCAAAATTTTGGCTAATTTCGTTTATCTAAGTTATTCCCCTCGAAAGGTCTCACCCTTGGTATGGAAAACCTGCACGCGATGAAACCCTCCGCTGTTGGCAATGCCCTTTTTCTGTTTCGAGTCTTCTCAACAGTTCGAGCGGCTGCATCGAGGGCTGCACGGTGTCCTATCTGCTTTAGGCAACGCCCTTGTTCTATTTTGAGTCCGCTCAACAGTTCAAGCGGCCGCACTGAGAGCGGTAAGGTGGTTTGCCTGGCAGCAAGCACACCCAGCCGGCCGCTAAGGATCCGTCCTTCAAAGCACTCCAGCTTGAGTTTATGCGCCGGCAAGCTCATCCAACTCAGCGTAGGGCGTACATACCAAGAAAGATCGAGCAGGGGAACAACATGCATCACATTCAAGTACTGCAGAGTTATATTACATCAAATAATCGTTGCGGTTCTAACTTAAGATAAAATTGTCTTGGTCTTGAACTCGCAGCAGCAACAAGAAACAGGGTGCCTAGTCCCGGCGCTGGCCCTCCACCCTCTCGACTCCGTCGACGTAGTCGATGATGGGCTTGATGCGCTCCTTGAGCGCCGCGAGGTCCATCCCCTCCGGCGTGCTCTCGAGTGGGTCGGCAAAGTTGACGGTGGGGTTCCAGCACCTTGGTGAGCACCTTGGTCAGGGCGCCCGGCGGAGCCTCTGGGACTCGTTGGCTAGATAACTTGCATGGTTGGAGCGAACTGCTCCAGGGCTTCAAAAACACCCTTGAAGAACAGGGTTAGTGCGGCATGCAAACTCATGTTTGGCTCTGAGGCGTACCTCACACTTGGCATCCCCATGGTAGCCAGCTTCATGGTGATCCCGTCGGCGATGTCGACAAGGTGACTGATCCAACGGTTTATTCCCTCCGTGTAATCCTTGTGCTCGGATGCGTCATTCCTTTGCAGCTGCCTCTCTTCCTCCACGTCCTTGGCCAGGGACTCTTCCTTGGCCCTGGCCCTCCAAAGCATCCCCTCAAGGCCCTCTAGCTTTAGCTTCAGGTCGTTGACAGAGTGGTTGGCTTGGGAGAGTAGCTCGGCCTTGCCGAGGACTGCGGCCTGCTCCTCCGCCAAGGCGCTGCTAATCGTGTCCTTCTCCCTCGCCAGCTCCAGGGCCTTGTTCTTTAGGCCGTCCCGCTCTACCTCCAGCTCCTTCACCTTGTCGTCATGGAGCAGGGCTTGAGCATAGAGTGCCTCCTTGTGCCACTGCTCCATCCCCTGGGTCCGTGATGTCTACTACACAACCTTCTTATTGTAGACGTTGTTGGGCCTGCAAGTGCACAGGTTTGTAGGACAGTAGAAAATTTCCCTCAAGTGGATGACCTAAGGTTTATCAATCCGTAGGAGGCGTAGGATGAAGATGGTCTCTCTCAAACAACCCTGCAACCAAATAGCAAATAGTCTCTTGTGTCCCCAACACACCCAATACAATGGTAAATTGTATAGGTGCACTAGTTTGGCGAAGAGATGATGATACAAGTGCAATATGGATGGTAGATAAAGGTATTTGTAATATGAAATTATAAAAACAGCAAGGTAGCAAGCGATAAAAGTGAGCGTAAATGGTATTACAATGATAGGAAACAAGGCCTAGGGTTCATACTTTCACTAGTGCAAGTTCTATCAACAATAACAACATAGATAGATCATATAACAATCCCTCAACATGCAACAAAGAGTCACTCCAAAGACACTAATAGCAGAGAAGAAACGAAGAGATTATGGTAGGGTACGAAACCACCTCAAAGTTATTGAGGGAGTCCTGGATTAGGGGGTGTCCGGATGGCTGGACTATGACCTTTGGCCGGACTCCCAGACTATGAAGATACAAGATTGAAGACTTCGTCATGTGTCCGGATAGGACTTCCGTTGGCGTGGAAGGCAAGCTTGGCGATGCGATATGAAGATCTCCTCCCATTGTAACCGACTCTGTGTAGCCCTAGCCCTCTCCGGTGTCTATATAAACCGGAGAGTTTTAGTCCGTAGGACGAACAACAATCATACCATAGGCTAGCTTCTAGGGTTTAGCCTCTCTAATCTCGTGGTAGATCAACTTTTGTACTACCCATATCATCAATATAAATCAAGCAGGAGTAGGGTTTTACCTCCATCGAGAGGGCCCGAACCTGGGTAAAAACATGGTGTCCCTTGTCTCCTGTTAACATCTGCCTAGACGCACAGTTCGGGACCCCCTACCTGAGATCCGCCGGTTTTGACACCGACATTGGTGCTTTCATTGAGAGTTCTTCTGTGTCGTCACCGTCAGGAAGGATGCCGCACCCCGTCTTTAAAGACGGCGCTGTTGCTAAAGGAGCTTTGGCTGTCGGCCAAACTCTCTGGCTAGGCAATTTTTTAACTACCGCCTGTTCGGCCGCCGCGCCGATGATGACCTCTCGAGTCATCGAAAGAAATCTCCACGTCAGCTCGGAACTTGCCGAGTAGTTAGGTCCAATGGAGCTCTCTTCCTTAAACGAGCTCTTGGATCACATCGCCGCCCTGGGAGTCGCTACAGACGACGACCAGATTGGGCTTAAACCCGATCCGAGAGAGATCGACTCTCCCCAGGTCACCCACCACGTTGAAGTGGTGGAGGAACAGTGCGGCGAATCTTCACCCATCCTAAGGACCAGATGTGTTTGGATTCCTGATCCCTCCAAGCCGGACATCCACGGAGGGGAGGACTTCACTCAAACCCTGAAACTAAAGTCAGGCAGCGGGCCTGATTCATTGGATAACATCCAAGAACCCAAGCTTCCGAGTTCAGAAATTTCTTGGCCCCTGAGTCTTAGATCGGGCGAGGTTCCAGATTTAAATCCACCCGCCCACCCGAATACAAGGGATCTATCCCAAATTTGGCAAGAGCCCAGAGAAACAGTACACCATTACTGGGCCAGATTCCTCCTGGTTATGAACAAGATAAAGGACTGCCGCGAGGGGGATGCAATTTCATTCTTCTGCACCAACTGCACGGACATCGGAGTCCTCAATGCCATAAGTCGCCGTGAAATTACACACTTCGCCGACTTGGCATCCATAGTACGAAAGTACTGTGCGACAGAAAGCGTTCGGAAAACCGAAACAAAATTCTGGGACAATCCGACCCTGAATACAATCCCAGTCCAAAACAAAAGGGCGCATTATCGCCAAGCACCTAGGCCAAACAACAAAAAACAAAAACCCTTCATAGGGTATGGAACCGTACTGGAGGGATGGCTCAATGGACCCTGTAAAATTCACAGTACAGAGGGCGCCACACCAACTCACAGCCTTAGAGCATGTTAGATACTCCGGCAGGTGGCCTGAAGTGGCGAGGAGCTTCTAACTCCAGAATCCGCAGAGCACCACCCCAGGAACGCCAGTACGGTGTCAACAGTCTTCGAGACTTTCACATCAAACAATGCGAGGAAACGAACGCTCCGCGGCCTTACCGAAGTCTACCAGGTAGCGACAATAAACCCATGGAGTGACACGGCTATTACCTTTAATGCCAGTGATGAACCTAAATTCCGGACAGCCCGAGCACCAGCCGCACTAGTCCTCCGTCCGATAGTGGATGGCTTTCGGCTTACCAATGTACTCATGGATGGTGGCAGCGGATTGAACCTCATCTATGAGGAAACCCTACGAAAAATGGAAATAGACTGGAGCCGCATTGAGCGAAGCAACACAACCTTTAGAGGAATAATCCCGAGTCGGGAAGCGTGCTGTACAGGAAAAATCACACTGCATGTGGTGTTCGGCAAGCCGGATAATTATAGATCCGAGGAGGTCACATTTCAAGTGGCCCCGTTCAGCAGCGGATACCACGCTCTTTTAGGGCGAGAAGCATTCACAACTTTTCAAGCTATACCCCATTACGGGTACTTGAAGCTCAAAATGCCTGGACCCAACAGAATCATCACTCTCGCTAGTGATCCGGACACTGTGCTCCGGGCCGAAAACAAGACAGGCGCACTGGCCCTCGAAGCATTATCCGAAGCCCTAGCGGCCGAGGAACTAACTGCGTTGCACTCCATGGTGGACAGGGACGACGTGATACTCGACAAAAGATCCAAGTCCACCTCCTTCAAGCCGGCAGACGAAATAGTCAAGTTCCAAGTCCATCCAACGGACACTACAAAAACGGCCTCCATCGGGGCACAACTAAACCCTAATGTAGACGCCGCACTAAGAGAATTCCTACGCGAAAATTGGGACATTTTTGCCTGGCACCCTTCAGACATGCCAGGAATCCCACGCAGGCTGGCCGAGCACAGCCTGAACATCCTAAAAGGATTCATGCCTGTTAAGCAGGCTCTTCGGCATTTCTCCGAACCTAAGAGACAAGCCATGGGAGAGGAGATATTAGCCAAACTACTGGAAGCCGAATTCATCAGTGATATCAAACATCCGGACTGGCTAGCAAACCTGGTGATGGTACCAAAGAAGGACAAATCCTGGCGCCTAAGCGTCAATTTCAAAGACCTAAATAAGGCCTGCCCAAAGGATCCCTTCCCCCTCCCCCACACAATTCATTGTGTTTCCTTGACGCATACTCTGGCTACCACCAAATCAAGATGGCAGAGTCAGACCAAGCCGCAACGGCATTCATCACCCCATACGGCCCATTTTGCTTCAACACAATGCCCTTCGGGCTCAAAAACGCCGGCACAACATATCAGCGCACGATTCAGACATGTCTGGCCAACTAGATCGGCAAAACGGTTGAAGCATATGTGGATGACATGGTCGTCAAAACCAAGCATGTCAAAACTCTAATAGACGACTTGAGGCTCACGTTCGGTAACCTCCGAACATATGACCCTAGGCTTAACCCGAAAAAATGCGTTTTCGGCATACCAGTCGGAAAGCTCTTGGGCTTCATCGTATCCGGTAGAGGAATTGAAGCAAACCCAGCCAAGATCCGAGCTCTGTCACAATTGGATATTCCAAACGATCTCAAGCAAATACAAAAATTGACTGGATGCGTGGCGGCTCTAAGCCGCTTCATCTCCCGCTTGGGGGAAAAGGAATTACCCCTTTACCACCTCCTCTAGCGCACCGAACACTTCGAGTGGACGGATGCCGCCACGGCCAGACTCAAAGAAATAAAAGCCATACTGGCAACAAACCTGGTCCTAGCCGCGCCTAACATCGGCTAACCAACGTTGTTATACATCGCGGCAACTCACCAAGTTGTAAGCGCAGTCCTCGTGTCGAACAAGAAACGGACGGACACAAATTCCCTGTCCAGAAACCAGTCTACTACGTGTCCACTTTCCTCACTCCATGCAAGTCCCGGTACCCGCATTACCAAAAGATAGCATACGCAGTCTTCATGGCATCCTGGAAGCTACGACACTACTTTCAAGAGTGTTCGATAACAGTAGCCTCTGAAGTACCTCTTAACGATATCATAAACAACCGCGACGCAACGGGCCGGATTGCCAAATGGGCCATTGAGCTCCTCCTGTTCGACATAACATATAAGCCATGGCGAGCCATCAAGTCGTAAGCCTTGGCCGACTTTGACGCTGAATGGACTGAAGCCGAACTCCCTAAAGAGTACAACACATATTCCAACTGGACCATGCACTTCGACGGCTCCAAAATGCTGGCGGGTCTGGGGGCTGGCGTCGTCCTGACGTCCCCAACAGGAGATACAGTCCAATATGTACTCCAGATAATGTATACGGACTCCAACAATGCAGCCGAATATGAGGCCCTTCTACATGGCCTCCGGATGGCAGTCTCCATGGGCATTCAACGCCTAGTGGTGCGCGGGGATTCGAACCTCGCGATATCACAAATAAACGGAGACTTTGATGCCACAGATCCGAAAATGGCAGCTTATCGCAACGCCGTCCTAAATATGTCAGCTCGGTTCGAAGGGCTGGAATTTCACCATATAGCCCGGGAAAAGAATCAGGCAGCAGACGTCTTGGCACGCATCGGCGCAAAGCGCGATGCAGTCCCCCCCAACATTTTCCTAGAAAGGCTATTCAAGACATCCGTACAGTGGGAAGGGGAATCCGGAAATAACAATCCGGACCTAGCCGCATCACCTGACCCCGAACACTCTGACACAACGGAAGACTCCGCCAACGAAGTCACACCCTCAGCCCACTTAATAATGGCAGTAATTGCCCCGTGGACAGAACCATTCTTAGCCTACTTAACTAGGCAGGAACTTCCCGAGGACCAAAATGAGGCACGCTGCATAGTGCGGCGATCTAAAGCCTATAAAGTCAACAAAGGAGAGCTTTATAAGAAAAGCACCACCGGAGTCCTTCAAAGGTGTATCTCCAAAGAGGAAGGGCGGAACCTTCTGGCTGAAATTCACGCCGGACTTGGCAGGCACCACGCCGCAGCCCGAGCCCTTGTCAGCAAGGCCTTTCGTACCGGATTTTATTGGCCGATGGCCCGGGCAGACGCTCAATACTTAGTCAAGTGATGCGTCGGTTGCCAATTATTTGCTAATCAAAGCCACATGCCGCCCACCGCCCTCCAAACTATACCCATTACCTGGCCTTTTGTGGTCTGGGGGCTTGACATGGTTGGTCCCCTTAAAGGAGGAACCCACAAGCAAAAATATCTACTGGTCCTGGTGGACAAATTCACCAAATGGATAGAGGCCAAGACTGTTAAGACGGCCGAATCCGGACCGGTGATAGACTTCATATCCGGGGTTGTACACCGTTACGGCGTCCCCCACAGCATCATTACTAACAACAGCACAAACTTTACGGCCGATGAGGTTAAACTCTGCTACAAAAACATGGGAATTAAGCTCGATTACGCTTCAGTCTATCACCCACAAACTAACGGTCAAGTCGAGCGAGCCAATGGTCTAATCATGAGTGGCATCAAACCCAGATTAGTGCGATCCCTCAAGGAATCTAACATGTACTGGGTAGAGGAGCTCGACTCCGTACTCTGGGGGCTGCGGACCACGCCCAATCACACTACCGGATTCACACCATTTTTTATGGTATACGGCGCAGAGGCAGTCCTGCCCTGCGACATAATTCATGACTCACCTCGCGTGCGCATGTACGAAGAAAGAGAAGCCGAGCTCGATCGGCAGGACAGCTTGGACGCATTGGAGGAGGAGGGCGACGTGGCAAACGCCCGTTCCGCATTCTATCAACAGCAGGCTTGAAGATATCAAAGCAGAGAAGTACGGGCCAAAACTTACAATGTTGGCGAACTAGTTCTACGCCTGCCGGACAAGAAAAAGGACAAACTCAAGCCCAAATGGGAGGGTCCCTTCATATTCGACCAAGTCCTGACTGGTGGAGCATACCGTCTGCGAAACGCATCGGATAACCGACTCGAGCCGAACCCATGGAACGCAGCACGCCTTCGAAATTCTATGCCTAGCGCCGGACTCTGTGTTCGTCTCCTTCCTCTGTCCCCCTTTTTTTTTACAAATTAGCTGCCTTATATTTCTCTCCTTCTCCCTACCTTTTTCTTCCAAGCCTTTAAGGGCTTGCTTGCGTGTTGTTCGCACATAACTGACGCGCCACCTGCGCTCACTATACCTGGGGGCTTCTTTATCAGAAGCTTATATACACGGGCCTCATGCACAAAACATGTGTGACACTTCCGCATGAACCTTTTATGCACCATTATATGCATCGATATGACTTAAGTTTTAGCCAAGCTGGGTTGCCTGGCTCCTGTGCTTACCCCTATGTTCCCGTTTGTTTGGCTAGGTGGTAAAGGGAGCACCTCTGCGATTGTTACTGCCGGGTCAGCCGGATGTGTACCTCAGACTGGGTGAAGCCGAAAGCTATCGTTCTTAAGGGAATATTCAGTCGGTGAACTAAAAGATGATTTTTTACTTGTTTATTTATCTGCCCCTAGATGCTTTTCTGCTTTTTTCGTAGTCCGGACATGCACTTTACGGCATGCCTCCTAGGGAAAGGAACCCCTAACGGAACTATTCTCCCTGGAAGATGTTTCTTACTAACCATGTAATATAACATAACAAGTTGGGCACTTGTCTGCTAAAGCACTTATGACCCCTACGCCTGGTCTCCATGCATGCCCCGGTTCTTACATAACCGAGAGGGTATTCGGACACACTCCGGACTATCGGGTCTAGAGGTTGAAGCGAAAAGGTCCGCAATGACAAATGATCTACAATCCGGCTAGAAGGCATTTTACATGTCATTTTAAATTACATAGTCAATTTGACTGGGTATATTCTTCTTCAATACCATCCAACAGGCTGTCTAATTTACAGTCCTATTGGGAATACTTGGCGGCCAGCTCTACCTGGCCGTACACTAAACTGATAGGGATCTGCTTCCCGTCGGGCCCTATAGGGCCGACCTCGGCCATGTGGTTTGGGTCAGCCTTCATGTACCACGTCTTAACCATGGCCAAGGCATCCCTGGCGCCCTTGACGGCAGGCCAATATCTTCCATAATCGGAAGCGCTGCCGCGCTCCCTTCAGCTTCTCTGCAAGCTCTCCAAGGCCTTCAGGCATGGAGAGGGATGGCCACAAAGCCTGGACGATGCCTTGCATCGCCTGCCGAACTCGTTCGTGCAGTTGCGATAGCTCGGGAAGAAGGTCATCCGTAGAACCGGGCATTTCCTCCACAGGCCGAGCTGTCAGCATATCTACAGACATAACTCTGTCAATCGACTTCCTCGCCGAACTCTTTTTCGAAGATTCGTTCAAGCAATTACTAAAAATGCCGCGTCGAAGTCATTGATTCTCCTTTACGGAATCCGACAGCTGAGCACGAACATCCTTTAGTTCCTCGCCCAGGTGGGTATTGGCATCTTGAAGCTTGTTCTTCTCTTGCCTCACACTCGTAAGCACGCTCTCGCCGGCCTTTAACTGGCGCAAGAGTTGTTGCTTGTCTGGATCCACTCCGGCCCCATCTGCGCTGTTATTGTCAGAATTGCACACATGTCGCACTTCACAACATACTTATCTTTCGAAGCATATATTACCTAAGGGGGTCCCATTAGCATTCTCTGCAGCGGCTAGTGCGGCCTCGAGTTGGGCCTTGCACTCTTCTAGCTCCTGGGATAGTTGCGTATTCTTCTTTGCAAGATCCTGCATAACAAATGATCCTTAAATCAGTTATTTTAACTATTTCAAGTCTCGGGGGCTACTGACATATATAACCATCAGATCTACTCACCCGTATGTCTTTTACATACTGCTCTGTGGCTCTAGCTAGACCA
Source organism: Triticum dicoccoides (assembly GCF_002162155.2). Lineage (NCBI taxonomy): Eukaryota > Viridiplantae > Streptophyta > Magnoliopsida > Poales > Poaceae > Triticum > Triticum dicoccoides. Next base: position 123,682,249 of record NC_041391.1, read on the forward strand.
TTTTGAGCGGCACGGAGGTACGCATCTCACGTATTAAAGGCGTCCAACGCCTCTTGGGAAAACATGCGTCACGAAGAACAGTCCGGCGACACCTGTGGTTCATGGCACTCTCCACCTCTGAATTGGTGGCAGATAACCCGTCCATGTCCTGTGTCGGAGGAGCGTCCGGTGCGCGCCCTGTGTTCGCCTCCGCTTCCGTACCCGGCCTTGAAGCCTGGCCAGTGGATATAGTCCGGCGGGCGCTCTTCTTGCTGAAGAGAGCATGAACGTTAGTATGCCTTGAAGGCATGAAACCTGGGCATTAAAGTCGCACGCCATACCGTTGCGCCGGCGTATCGATCCGGTCCGCACTTGTTTTTAGCCCGCCTGGCCTCAATGGCCCTTGTTGGCTACCCACCACGGGCTCGGCCCTCCGCCTCAAGGATTTCCCCTGCAAAAAGAAACACCATTGGTTTATGGCAATCAAAATAAGCATGGATGGATCCTCTTGAAAGTACTGGGACTTCGGTCTCGGTTACCTTTGAGGCTGGAAGTAGTGCGGGATAATCGGCCGTAATGGCCACTAAGGTGTTGTCCTTACTCAACTGATGAAACACCCCATCAATTAGCTCCACACATAAGTCCGGGTCCTCTTCGGAGTCCGGGTCGAGGGACCGTTCCGGGTCCTCGGATTGTGGAGGAGGGCTGTTTATCTCCTTTACAGTCTGGCGCAACTCCTGCATTAAAATTGCTAGACTAAGTACTCAATTATGGGAATTTGAAAACAGGTAGGCAAGTGAAAGTGTTCGCTCACCCATCTTGGAGGATTGTACATAGAGAATCCGCCCCGTGGGTTGACATAGAGGAATTCCTCTTCTTCTCCCTTGTACAAAGCGGATAAGATCTTCGTTAGAGTGACAGCCGAATCCGGCCCCTTGTGACCGCACCCGGTGGCATCGTCCTCCCCGTTGAAATTCCACACGGGGTGGCCTCTATACTGAAGCGGCTGCACCCCCCGCATAATGCATGTGGCCATGACCTCGATCATGGTCAGTCCGGAATGAGCCAACAACCTTATCCAGCTCATCAGGTAAAGGACGTCCCTGTTAGTTTCCCTCTAAGGGCTCCGTCGGCGCCAGCTCAGGCGTTTCTTCAAAGGAGCATTATTGAACTCAGGATGGCCGATCCGTATAGGGTCCGGCAGGGGGACGTCATCTATATAAAACCATTCTGAAGGCTAGTCCTCGGACGCCTTCTTTGGGGTTCCGGATAGATATCCTGTCCCGGCGATGCGCCATAGTTCGGCTCCGCCCACTTGATAAATCGACCCCTCCTGAGAGCGAGGCACGAGGTAGAACAACTTCTTCCACAGCGCGAAATGGGCCTCGATGCCCAAAAACAGCTCGCAAAGGGCCACGAAGCCCGCAATATGCAGTATGGAGGCAGGCGTGAGGTTGTGTAGCTGGCGGCCATAAAACTCCAGTAGCCCCTGGAGAAACGGATGAATTGGAAATCCGAGCCCTCTTATTAAATAAGGGACTAGGCATACCCGCTCTCCTTTGGAGGGATTAGGGACGCTCTCCGCCTGCTCTCCGCCACTATAGGTAGCAAGCCCGGCTCGAACTGGGACCATATATGCTGGGGGGAGGAGCCCCTTGGATTGGAGCACTGCTAGCTCACTATGCGGGACGGAACACCGCTCCCAATCTCCGGGCCGAGGGCTGGAGGGGCGAGAGGAGGGGCTGCGTCGACCGTCCATGATGGAATGGATCTCTGTCGAAAGCGCTCCGATGAATGCTCACGGAGGGAAGATGGTGTGAATTGGATCTAAATCCCCATCTCTTTCATGGGTGGCTCATTTACGCAACTAGGGGGGTAAATGAAAAAACTCCCTGGCTTTTCGCATTCATTTGACACGTGGAAGATGGTCATTATAGGGCACAGAAGCCAAGGAGTGCAGCATGCACTAGAAGCCGGACACTGTTTGACAGGTACATGGAATTTGGAGAAGAACCTGCCTTGCAATGCCGAAGACAAATTTGCCCGCCGGACTCATCATCAGTGAAGCCTGGTTCGGGGGCTACTAAGGGAGTCCTGGATTAGGGGGTGTCCGGATGGCCGGACTATGACCTTTGGCCGGACTCCTGGACTATGAAGATACAAGATTGAAGAATTCGTCCCGTGTCTGGATAGGACTTTCCTTGGTGTGGATGGCAAGCTTGGCGATGCGATATGAAGATCTCCTCCCATTGTAACCGACTCTGTGTAGCCCTAGCCCTCTCCGGTGTCTATATAAACCGGAGAGTTTTAGTCCGTAGGACGAACAACAATCTTACCATAGGCTAGCTTCTAGGGTTTAGCCTCTCTGATCTCGTGGTAGATCAACTTTTGTACTAACCATATCATCAATATAAATCAAGCAGGAGTAGGGTTTTACCTCCATCGAGAGGGCCTGAACCTTGGTAAAAACATTGTGTCCCTTGTCTCCTGTTACCATCCGCCTACACGCACAGTTCGGGACCCCCTACCCGAGATCTGCCAGTTTTGACACCGACAATTATTCTTTCAGATCAATCTATTCAAGAGTTCGTACTAGAATAACACCTTAAGACACAAATCAACCAAAACCCTAATGTCACCTAGATACTCCTGTCACATCCCTAGCTTCTGGCATTGCACTAGTACTAGCCTTTGGTGATGCATCATGTTTACTTTTACAGAAAGTTGAAATGGGGATTGTCCAAACCCTAGCATTTTAAGAATTCACCAGGTTCACCTAAAATATTTTCAGTCAATCCAAGTGGCTTTCAAAAATGTTCATCATCTTTGGAAAAATGCTGGAAACAGTAACCAGAGATGATGCACATTTTTCCATGTCATTTTGGATCTTTGAATTAATATATATTGTATTTGAGTTGGAGCAAATATATGTTATATATATTTTTAATGCTTCAATAATTCTGATATTTTGTGAGGGGCTCTAGAATATTACTTTCAGTCCCTGCAAAAATTATTGGAAGAAACAAAAATGATTTAGTGTTTGAACTAAATCAAAACAGATTGAAACAAATAGAAAACAATGGTTAAAAGATAAAACAGAAGAAAAAAAGAGAGAGAGAAGCCCACTTACCTGCAGCCCCACCTAGCGCCCCATCTGGCCCAGCACCCGTGCAACCCAGCCGGCCCGGCTCCTCCCGCGGCCCAGCCCACCTGGCCCCTCCTCCTGTCTTCTTCCCGTGCCAGCGCACGAAGCAGCTGCGTGCTGGACGCACGCGCGCCGACGCCGGCCACCTCCTGCTTCGCCGTGGCAGCCTCCCTGACCCCCTCGCGACGCCACGAAGACGGCCTCGACCCCCCTCGATCGTCTCTCTCTCTTTGGACCCCCTCCCTCTCCTCTGTTTCCCTCTCCCGCGAACGGCCGAACGCCATCGTCGCCGCCGTTCGTCACCGCCGCAGCCACAGCCACTCCCTCGCTCCCTCGTCGTATCCCCGAGCTCCGCATCATCGTCCTCCTCGTCCACCCCGAGCCAAGCAACCAGGGGAGCGCTGCATCGCCGCCCCGGACGTCTTCTTCAACCTCGGTGCCGGCGATCTCCGTTGCTTGATTCGCCGCGTCCAGAGCCTCCCCGGCCCCGCCGTCTGCACCGTCTGACTCGCCGTGAGCCACTTACCTTATCCCCTAACTCCTTGTGCTCGCCCCTGTGCTGTAGCGCCGTTCCCCGCGAGCACCGAGCTCCGGCCATCGCCATTGCCGGCGAACCTCGCGTCCCGGAGCTCTTCCGCTCGCTCCAGTAGCTCCCGCGTGCTCTCCAGGTTCCCAGGGTTCCGACGCGCTCCTCTGCTCTCTGGCTAACGCGCTGCAGCCACCGCGCCGTGCTGGCCCGAACTCCGGCCGCCGCCGAAGTCGACGCTGCGCTCGACTCAGGCCACGTCTCACCCTCCCGATGCTACAAATGGATGCGCGCACGTGCTAGCAAGCTAACGCCGCCACCAGCTCGTCCTCTTGTGCACCATAGAGCTAAGCCGCCCGAAACCGTAGCTCCGGCAGCCGCCAAAGAGCTCGCCGCCGGCAGCTCCGGCCACCCCAGCTCCTCCCACTTGCACTACCAGACGCGCGCGAGTCTGGGCTTCGCGTGGGTGGTCTCCGCCGCCCGAATGGTCGCCGGAGCGGCGATCCCGAGCCCCTCCGCCGCGTTTGCTGTCGCCGGTGGCTAAATGCCGGCGCATTAGCCCAGTTGACCAGGGGGTTTGACCTCCCCTGGGTCAATGACATGTGGGCCCGGCCCTGGCTAATTCTAGTTTAGGATTAATTTAAAGTTAATCAATTCTGTTAATTAATCGTGACACTGACAGCAGGGCCCCACCTGCTAATTAAGTATAGATTAGTTTCTGTTTAGTTTTAAACTAATCCAGTGGCCCCACCCGTCAGCATTGACCCTGCTGACGTGGCCTTTGACCCGGCCCCACCTGCCATTGACACTAAACAGCCCTGGGTCACTGACCAGTGGACCCCACTGGTCAGGTTTGACCTGGAGGCGCCCTGTTGACCTGCTGACGTCAAGGTGATGACATGCTGACGCCATAATTCATTTTCTGGAATTATTTTAATTCTAAATAATCAGAAAATTCCAGAAAATTGTAAAAACTTCTAAAAATCATAGAAAATTAACCGTAACTCCAAATGAAATAAATTATATATGAAAAATTATCAGAAAAATTCAAGGAATCCATCTGTACCATTTTCATGCATGTTAGAACAACTTATAGGTGATGTTTAGCACAAATCATTTAAAGGGCATTTAAATAATCACATATGGAGTTTGAATTTGAATCTTGTATTCAAACCAACTTCATTTAACTTGTTACTAGATGCATTAGCCCAAAACACATTCATTTTGCTATTGTCATGATCATGCATCATATTGTGCATTGCATTGATTGTGTTTCCTTCTTTGTTGCCGATATTTGTCCCCTCTCGATAGACGTGATACCGAGGATGTGATCGTTGACACTGATGAAGACTCAATGTTATCTTCAGAAGTGCCAGGCAAGCAAAACCCCCTTGTCCATTCCGATACAATCCTACTCTCTCGCTCCTGCTCTCTTTTACTGCATTAGGACAACAACGACATTTTGTTACTTGCTGCGGTAGCTGAACCCCTTTATCCTTTGCATGACCTGTCATTGCCACAGTAAATAGATGAAACCCACTAGCATGAGTAGGAGTTGTTTGAGCCCTGATGTGCCTACTCATTCATGTTTGTTTGTCATGCCTGCTACTGCTTAGAGTTGAGTCAGGTCTGATTCATCGGGGATGAATCAGAGGCGTGTGAACATGTCCTACTGTGTGAGAGCTAAGTGTGTGAACACGATTTGGTAAAGGTAGCGATGAGAGGCCATGTAGGAGTACATGGTGGGTTGTCTCATTGCAGCCGTCCTCAGGAACAGAGTTCTGTGTTTGTGATCCATGATTCAGCTACTACCACGCATTGGGCCTGAAACCAATGGACCCTCTCGGCTTCTTAATCACCCTTGTCCTCTGTCCAGGGGTTGCAAGTAGTTTCTGGTGTTTGTAGTATGCTGGAGGCCGTGGACAGCGCTGACCGTAGGGGTGGGCTGTGATGCGGTAGGCACGTGGCCGGGTAAACCGGGCGCCCGTTTGGTGTCACGGAACCCTGTACACATCGTTTGGGGCTGTGAGCGAAACTCCGGCGGGATCTCCTCATGGATGGAACCCGAATAGGCGATAAACCTGGACTAGAGACTTGAGTGTTTAGGCAGGCCGTGGCCGACACCCACGTTGGGCTTCCGCTTGAAGGTTGCCGAGTACATGTCGTGTAAACGGCGGTAAGTGGTGAGAGCGTGTGTGAAGAAGTACACCCCTGCAGGGTTAACCTAATCTATTCGAATAGCCGTGTCCACGGAAAAGGACCTCTGGGTTGCTTATATCAGTTCATAGACAAGTGAAAGTGGATACTCTAAAATACGCAAGATAAGCGTGAGTGCTATGGATGGCGTTCTCGTAGGGAGACGGGAGCGGATCCATAGTGGGGTATTGGTTGGTGAATATGTGGACTAGTGTGCGCCACCTCAAAGAGTTACATTGCAGTCGTAGTTTAGGATAGCCACCGAGTCAAAGCTGGCTTGCTGCAGTTAAACCCCACCATCCCCTTTGTTGATAATGATGCATATGTAGTTAGTTCTGATGTAAGTCTTGCTGGGTACATTTGTACTCACGTTTGCCTATTTTATGTTTTTGCAGAGAGACTTCAGTCTCACTAGTAATTCCGCGTGGTCTTCGATGTTTAGCTTGATACCTCAGCTACGATCTTGTGCCCTCGGCAGGATCTGATAGATAGTCAGGCTTCTCAGCCTTTTTCATTTATAGTTGTCTGTACTCAGACATGATAGCTTCCGCTTGTGCTTTGACTTGTATGCTCTGAGTGTTGGGTCATGAGACCCATGTTTGTAATATCTCGCTCTTCGGAGCCTATTGATTAAAATACTTGAGTCGTAGAGTCATGTTGTGATGCCATGTTGTGTTTGCACATATCGAGCATATTGTGTGTATGTGATTGAAATGCTTGGTATGTGTGGGATCTGACCATCTAGTTGTTTATCTTTAGTAGCCTCTCTTACCGGGAAATGTCTCCTAGTGTTTCCAACGAGCCATGGTAGCTTGCTACTGCTCCGGAACACTTAGGCTGGCCGGCATGTGTCCTTCTTCGTTCCTGTGTCTGTCCCTTCGGGGAAATGTCACGCTTTGAGTACCGGAGTCCTGTTAGCCCGCTACAGCCCGGTTTACCGGAGTCCTGCTAGCCCAGTGCTACAGCCAGGATTCACTCGCTGATGACCGACACGTTCGTAGCTGGGTCATGGATGCCTGTCCCTGTAAGTCTGTGCCACTTTGGGTTTACGACTAGTCATGTCAGCCCGGGCTCCTTATCATATGGATGCTAGCGACACTATCATATACGTGAGCCAAAAGGCGCAAATGGTCCCGGGCAAAGGTAAGGCGACACCCGTGGGGATACCGTGCGTGAGGCCGCAAAGTGATATGAGGTGTTACATGCTAGATCAATGTGACATCGAGTCGGGGTCCTGACAACTCCATTGTCACCTCAAGTATCCATGGGCATGATTATATGATATGCATCACACAATCTCAGATTCATCTATTCAACCAACACAAAGTACTTCATAGGGTGCCCCAAAGTTTCTACCAGAGAGTCAAGAACGTGTGCCAACCTCTATGCATAGTTTCATGGGCGGAACCGGCAAGTTGGTCACCAAAACATACATCAAGTGGCACATGATATCCCATTGTCACCACAGATAAGCACGGCAAGACATACATCAAGTGTTCTCATAAAAGACTCAATCTGATAAGATAACTTCAAAGGGAAAACCCAATTCATCACAAGAGAGTAGAGGGGGAGAAACATCATATGATCCAACTACAATAGAAAAGCTCGGGATACATCAAGATCCTGCCATAGAGGGAACACGAGAGAGAGAGATCAAACACATAGCTACTGGTACATACTCTCAGCCTCGAGGGTGAACTACTCCCTCCTTGTCATGGAGAGCGCCGGGATGATGAAGATGGCCACCGGTGAAGGATCCCCCCTCCGGCAGGGTGTCGGGAAGGGCTCCCGAGAGGTTTTTGGTGGCTACAGAGGCTTGCGGCGGCGGAACTCCCGGTCTATATTGACATTTGATGGTTTTAGGGTACGTAGGCTTATATAGGCGAAAGAAGTCGATCGGGGGGTGCTCGAGGGGTCCACGAGATAGGGGGGCGCGCCAAGTAGGGGGGGTCACGCCCCCTATCTCTTGGGCTCCTCGAGTATCTTTTGACGTGGACTCCAAGTCTCCTGGGTGATATTCTTCCAAAAAATCACGCTGCCGAAGGTTTCATACAATTTGGACTCCGTTTGATATTCCTTTTCTTCGAAATACTGAACAGGCAATAAAACATCAATATGGGCTGGGCCTCCGGTTAATAGGTTCATCCCAAAAGTAATATAAAAGTGTATAATAAATCCCATAATCATTCAAAACAGATAATAAAATAGCATGAACGCTTCATAAATTATAGATACGTTGGAGACGTATCAGTCCGCTGCACGACAAGCCTCTCGACCTCCTCATCCTTGCCATGGAGTGTGGTGGCGAGTGCCTCCTAACGAGCGACGAGGTCCTCTTCAGCTCGGCCTGGTGCTAGAGCCGGGCAGCCTCGTCCTTTGCGGCCTCTTCCCTCGCCGCCGCCTGGGCCTTCTCGACGTCAGCCTACTTCAAGATGAGCTCTCGCTTGTGCTCAGCCAACAGATTTTGGGCGGCCTTCAGCTTTTCATGGGCCTAGTGGAACCAGGCCCATGTCTCGGAGATATGTTCCTCAAGGTCCGCCTCAGCCTTGTCTGCCACCGTGACCCTGGAATTCACCTTGTCCATATGGGCGCGATGGAGCGCCTGGAGCTTCTGGAAGTCGGCGCTCATGGCCCGAAGAAGCAGCTCCTCTTGAGAACCGGCACCACCGGCACTCGATTCGTCGACAACCTGGAGTCCGGCGGAGGCGAGCGCCTCATCGTCAAACACCTCCCCCTCGGCCGGCGCCTTGGTGCCCGCCGTCCCTGGAAGGTGGATGAACAGGTCGTCTCCCACCTTCAAGTACCTGCCCGAGCCAGAGGCGGTGGAGGAGGAGTGTTGATCGTCGACCACACCCTTCTTGGCCGCAACCTTGCCGGCCTCTCCGACTGGCCCCTTGCCGGACTCCTCAGCAGCAGCCTTGCTGGTCCCTCCGGCAGGCCCCTTGCCGGCCTCCTTGGCGGCAGCCTTGGTTGCCTCCTTGGTGGCAATCCTGTGGGCCTCGGCCTCGGCATCCCTGGCAACCTCCTCGATGACGATATCGATGTTTTCCTGCTCCGCCGAGGAAGATTCTAGATACCGAGGAGGAGAATAAGACATAGCCAAGATCAAGGATCAAGAAAAAGAAAGGACATGGACGGGAAACGAACAACTTACCTACACTGGGTTGGGAAGAAGTGGTGCCCTCCCCGCCAGCCTTTGTTACCGGGGCAGAATCCCCGGCACCCAAGTTCGCCTCCTCTTCCTCCATTTGCGCGGGCTAATTGGTGGATGCCCTTGCTGGGGACGCCCCTCGGGGTGGCGTAGTCGAGGGGGCGGCATGTTGGGAGTGGACCTCAGTGGCTCCTACTGCTTCTGTTCTTCTCCTACAAACCTGGCAATCTCAGCATCAACGCCTCGCACCCCAGTGTTCATCGCTGAAGGAGTGAGTGATGGGCTTACGCTGGGCGGGGGTTGCATTGAGGGTTGCTGTACGGGCTGCTCTCCACCACCAATTGCATACGTGAAGTACCCACCGGGGGCTCGCCATCCATTGAGACCTTGGCCCTTTTTGCTTCCCTCTAGGCCAGCGTCTCCGTGTCCTCGTGAAGACAACACCAAATCCAATGAGGATGATTCAAGCGTAAGGACAGGGAGTGAAGGGGAGTGAAAAACTTATTTGTCCTCCACCTCCACCTCCACTAGCTTCCTCTTCCTCTTCGGGCTAAAGGACCTGAGGTCAAAGTCGTCCTCAAGGGTACTGACCGAGGTAGAAGGAGAGGGGGATGGAGTCCGGCGCCGCTTGGACGAGGAGGAGACATTCACAGTCCTTTTCGCCACGGCGTCGTTCACCGTCTTCGTCGTCGCCGCAGCCTTCATCGCCCTCGTCTGGCGCACGAGTTGCTCCTGGGCTGGTTGCCGCTGCGCGGTCTTGCCAGGCCAAACCGCCTCGCCAGAGCTGGCCCGCCACAGGACACGTCTCCTCCATGTTGGCAGAGGATCATCCGATTTAGTATCTTCCTCGGACGACTCGTTGTCCGTCTCCTCAACGAGGGGAGCCCCGGCACCAGTGCCGCTAGCCTCCCCGACAGACTCCGCCGATCGGGAGAGCGCCTTCTCCTCCATATCCACGTCAGCCTCGTCCTCCACGCTGCCAGCGCTGCCGGCCTCCCTGGCAAGTGCTGCCTCTACCACTCTGGCGGCGATGTAGTCCAACTCCTCCTTGGTGGGGACTTGGATGATCTCCAGCTCAGCATGGACATAGCCCTCCAACAAGTTGTCGCAAAACTCCTGCATTTCGTGTGCCGGGGGCTTGGCCCAGGCCGGGTTGAGGCCGTGCCCGCTGAAGTCCAGCATCATGGCAATAATGGCGAACCGGCGAGAGATGTTGCTCAGCGGGAGCACTCCCGATGGCAACCCAAACATATGCCCTTCGACGGCCGTGCCGGACTTTGCAGCCTTGCCGGCCCTCTCAACCCAGTCGTCATTGCGCACATTGAGCTAGAAGAGCCTCAGGCAAAAGTGCATGTGCCCCATCACCGTGAAGTTGTGCTTCAGGCCAGGGTATGGCCTCATGACGTCAACCGCGTTCCTGAAGTCCCAGGCCAGCCTCCCTTTGTTGTGCAGCGGGGCAATATGGCGACGGAGGAAATCCGCCCCAATCATTTCAAGGGTGAGCCCGGCCGTGGTGAGGCAGAGGATCCTAGTAGTGGCGACCGAGAGCTTCTTGTCGCTGATGTCGTGGTCACCCCAGTCCTTGCTACGGATCAGTGGGATCTGACGAACCCGGCAGAACTCTTGCGGGTCCTCCTCCACAATCCAGAGCCACCGGCCCCACCACTCCTCCCATCTCTCCTTTAGCGCGCCCTCCGAATAAGCACCCTTCTCCTGGGTCCTCGGGGTCCAAGTGACGGAGCTAGAGATGGTGCCCCTGGCTGGATGCGAGGGTAAAAATAATGGTGGAAGAGCGTCGTGCTAGGGAGCGCTCCTGCGAAGCCCTCACAAAGATGGGCAAAGAAAGCCATGCACAGCAAGGCATTCGGCGTGAAATAAATAAGGTGGAAGCCGAAGATGTGCATGATATCGTTGAAAATCAGAAAAAGGAGGGCAGAGCTCGTAGGAGAAGTAATCGACAAAAAAAGGATGCCGATTGGGGCCGGCCTCGGCGAAATCAGTAGGGGTGATGCGTGTGGCAGGATGCCCCGTCTTCGCCCTCCCCCACAGGGGCTTGAAGTAATCCCTGAGGTGGACTGCATTGACCGTCAAGGGGAAATAGGCGAGCTGCGTCCGCAGCACCACCAGCTTCTTCTCCGATGACTCCTCCTCCCCGGCGTCCTTCGCCACCCCTTTGCCCTTGCTGGTTTTGGGTGCCATGGTGACTGGGGGATGCCGAGGGACCAAGAAAAATGGAAAGCATTGCGGCGGCGAGCAAAAGGAAGAGCTTGAGGAGGAAGAAGGAAGGGACGACGATTCCAAGATTGGAGAGGGCGCAGAGGGTAAATGAGCACCGCGTGTCGGGGATATACCCCGTGGTGTGACCCGGCCGGAGTTATAGCCCGGCTGGGACATGGTAAACCGGCAGGTGATAAACCAGCTAACAGTTAAGACAGGTGGCTAAGATAGACGGTAAACCGACAGGTGATAAACAGGCTAATAGTTAAGATAGGTGGCTAAGACAGACGGTAAACCGGCAGGTGATAACCTCGCAGATGTTAAGCCAGATCATAACCCGGCAGACAGTCATAACCCGGAAGACAATCATAACCCAGCAGACAGTCATAAACCGGCCGATGTTAAGCCAGATCATAACCCGGCAGACAGTCATAATCCGGAAGACAATCATAACCCAGCAGACAGTCATAAACCGGTCGATGTTAAGTCAGATCATAACCCGCTAGATGTTAAGTCAGCTGATAACCTGGCAGATGTTAAGTCAGATGATAACCCGGCAGATGATAACCCGACAAACGTTAAGTCGCCTGGGGTTAAGAAGCCTGAGACGTTAAGAAGCCCAAGATGTTAAGAAGCCCATGAAGAGAAGTCAGAAAAGTTTAAGTCTTAGTCCGAGATGGACACTACAGGTAACCCGCCGCTTCAACTTATATAAGGAGGGGAAGGGCACCCCAAGAGGGGGGGAAATAATCTTAAGGGTTAGACATAACTATGAGAGCCGGTTTACGGTGACTCCCTCGTGATGATAATGAGACCTAGCCACACACATCATGTAGGGTTGTTATCAGATGATGTTTCCCGGGGCCCGAAGCTATCTAAATCCTTGTCTTCTGTTGCGTCTCTTGATTCCGCCCAACCCCTCACAAGCTACCTCATAGATGCGTTGGCCTCACGACTAAGTCCTCACACTAGGACATCTGCCGTGACAATTCCACGACAGTTGGCGCCCACCGTGGGGCCTGCGCACGGTGGTGATGGGTTCTTGAAGGGATATCTTCCAGGGATCGAGAAGTTTGCAATTTTTTTGGATGAAAAATAACCGGTTTGGAAGGATTTACAAAAAATACAAGTTCATCAGTCAAAAGTCAAAGAGTTTTTAAGTGATGGATTAGACAAAGTTGAGATCAAGAGGAGTTAGGGTTGCGGTTTTTTGCCTGCCACCGTCCTGCGATTTGCTTGGTCCTCGTCAAGTCGCCAAGATCAAAGAACGTATTGCAGTTATATGTTTCAAAGAGACCTTCTCTTTCTATATCCTTTGATCAGGTAAAAAAGAAAGGAAAAAGAAGAAGAAAAGGAAAGAAGAGTTTGACAAAGGACTCGGACAGGACTCCACCAAGCCGCCACCGTAACCCTCCCGGCCGCGGGCCTCCTCACAAGGAACTGCATCAACCGTCGAGCCTCCACCGAGATTCCTCGGTCTCCCTTCTCCTTGTTGGACGTCGCCCCCTCCTCGCCGCCGGCGCCTATCTACGGTCCTGTGCCATGTTAAACCGCCACAAACCACAACCGTATGCAGGGCCGCCGGCATTGTGCCCGCGAACCGCCAGCCAGCTCGTCGTCATGTCGAACTCCACCGACTCCTGCAGCCGTAGCCCTAGGTGTTGCGCGCCTCCGAGCTGCCAGGTTGAGTTGCCACAGTTTCGCTCGTTGTCCCCCGCCGTTGCTTCCACGATAGTGACTTGGGGCTGGGACGACAGATGCAGCAGCTCACGCGTCCGGTACTTCCAAGTGATGAGTTGATATCGGCGCGGCCGCTCGGCGACTGTCATTGGGCCCGCTCTCAATTCGAGTCACCGTCGAGTCACCAAGTATCAAAGGATCATCAGCCTCGAAGTTCTATTGCAAAATCAGTATTAGCCAATGATTTCGATTTGGTTGAGGGCTGCCGGACAGATTACTTTGCGCTCGAACCGCCCTTGCCTCGGTGACCCACTGCGGTAACTCGCCGCGGTCAAGACTCCACCAACACTTCACGGGTACGACCCCCAGGCCTCAAATCTCAATGCCCAAAGTCTACAGTCTCTGTCGAGTCACCGGTCTGGCCGGTTCTGGCGTGCCACGTCAGTCGCCGTCCCCATTGAACGGGCCGAGCTCCCTCCGCCGGTTTGCCGCTCCCGACGCTCGCTGTTGCCTTCAAGCTGCTGAGACCATTTGCCATCTTGCTTCATTGCAAGGCCGCCTCTGCTTGCCTCCATAGCTGCACATCAACCCGGTCGGTCGGCGTTGCCTGAAATTTCCCCTGTCAAGCCAAATCGCTTCCGCTACTACATCCATGAAACCCACAATAGTACAAAGTGTTTTATGTCAACATACATGGACGAGGATGGAAAAACCAATTACAACCTTCCACCAGTCTTGAATCGCTGCATAAACCGCGTCTTCGTTGTGGTCTCCAATTGAGTCACCACCATGGCCCTGAGTCGCCATCATCTCTACAATCCGCTGTGGCCTTGTCTCCTCCAACTCGCCCGCGGGCCGCCCTGCGCTAAGTCGTTGGTTCCCTAGTCAAGCCGCTTTACTGCTCAGAGCCCCGCCTCCTCCTTAAACTGCCCTCCCTTCCTCTTGCTATGCATGCTCGCGCTGAACCGGCCATGATCGCGCTTCTCCAAATCGCCAACTCCGCGGTTATACCACCGACTACCTCTGGTCATTGTTTGCCACCGCGGTCTCACCGACGCGTCAAACTGCCATGTCCCTACCTCACTGTGAACTGCTGCTCCAGGGCCACGACAACGGCCTCGTTTTGCTTCAAGCCGTTGTCCACGAGCCGCTGCTATCTCGTCTACACCGTCGTCGAGCTGCCGTAGGATCGCCTCCGATTTGAGCTTCCACGGCCTCGCCGCATCGCGCCTCTACCGTGCCCTCACCCTACTGGACGGTGGGCTTCCGCTGCTGTGACGCGATGTGCCTCACTACGAGCCACCTCACTTTCATGGCATCGTTTCGGCGGCCATAGCCGCCCGGCCAGTCCGTTCCGAGTCAATCTCGTGGCCTCAAAACCGACTCAACACCAAGTCACTGCCGCACAAGTTTGAGTCGCCGGCATGGCCCCTGTCTCCGACGCTGCCACACCTTGAGCTGGCGCTGCCACTTCTATTTTTACGGCCTCATCACCTATTACAGTTCTCCTCCGCCGGCCGCCTCCACTCGAGTTGCTGAGCCAACGCCTCAAGGGCTGGCCTCGCCTCCACTGTCTCTTTCCGCCAAACCGCCCGGCCTCGCGCCTAAACCGCCGGCCTCTGCTTCTGTGGCTTCATCCGCCTCACCGACAGAGTGAGCGCAGAGCCGTTCCACCATGAGCTGCGGCCTCTCCAACCCGCCAGGCCTGTCTGAAACATACTTGTGAAGTTGAAACCATGCAAAAGTCACCGTAAGGGGACACATCAACGGGTTGTTGGTGTTGTTAAGGAAAGTTACGTGGTATCCCATATTTCGGGCCAAGAGATATGGCATGTGATCTCCAACAGGAGTCTGGATTGTCACTAAAATACTCGCAAGCTTGTCGTGGAAGATCAATTAATGAGAGAGAATTTTATAGCGCGTATATTGAGGCATGCATCCAGTTACTAATGGAGAAAAAATGTATTATGGGATGAAGTATCGTGGGTGTTACCTGACAGTCATCATGGATATTGCATGGAAAAGTCAGAGGAGACATATTTATCCACTATTAGTGTCCGGTTCGTATGATATAATATATCAGGTGCTATTGCTTCTATCTGCTTTTGATACATATTTTTTAATCAATAAACAATTACTTTGGTATGTACATTTTTATGTGCAGGACAATATTCACAACTCCAAAGTGCTCGCCTCGGTTCGCCGCGCCTGCAAGCCGCATCCGTGCGCCGGGTTATCACCATTTCCAACAGAAACACGAGCCGCCCGATGTGCTAAACATGCACGGCTGGCTCGCCGTCCCAGGAAAATATTAGAGACGACAAGATCATCTGTCATCCTGCACTAATATTTATCCGTGCTGCCGTGCTCAACGGAAGTGCTTACACTGCCACCCTTGCGGTCTGGTCTACATCAACACACTAGGCCACACTTGTCTGCGCAAGCTGTTTATTGAGTATGTGCAAGTCATTGCTTTGGTAGCCCGGTTTTCTTCACACAAATTGGAGGAAAATTATCATATATTATCATCCGCCATCTACACTGGATGGCTCAATGGACATGTGCACAAGTAGCCGCCACTACAGTTTGGTCAACTTCAAACAGCAAGTTGGAAGGAACCATTGGCCGAGTTGCCGACACAGCTCATACGGGATCATTTATAACCCACCGTAGTCGCCTCAACCTTCTGTGGATCAACATCGCGTTATCAATACCAATGATATATACCTTCTGGTATGGTCAAAATATGGAGAATCTCGAGACAACTCCTCGAGTCATCTTAAGACTTGGGGGATACAATGACATGACTCAACAAATCTTGTCAGTTTCAGCAGGCTCAAGAACTCCGGATCATTGGAGGGAAGATAATCCGGTCCCGGAGGCTACCGCCATATTGGTGAAAAATTAAAGGCCGTCAGAAGATTTCCGGCTCAAAGGAAGTCAGTCTTACTGAAGCTCTCAATTATCCGGTTTACAATCCAATTCAAGGGAAATATGTGTCCCATAAAGCTCTGAAGCTCTCAATGTCCGGTTTAAAATTCGGCTCAAGAAGAATATTATCTCTTGCAAAAGTTCGAGTTCTCAGAAAAAGTTAAAGGGACCAAAGAGAGTCTATTGCAAAAGCAAAACTCAAACATAGGTTCCCCTTGAGGACAGCTCAAAATATTACTTGGGGGCTCTTTCTGTTCTAAAGAAAAAGAGTAGCTATAACCCTTGTGATAGGCTATAAAAGCCAGGCTTGGCAGCCAGGTGTATTCACCTAAAACCTCGGGTTATCATGCCTGTATTCCGGAAGCTTCTCCATCAGGTAATCCTGATTGACCTGGCGAACTCTTAACAGTCAATCTTTTTCCAGCAAAGACCTTGAACTTGTTAAGGTTAAAACACCGTTTTGTCATGAGAGGGCGTGGTTTATGGATAGCAAGGAGAAGCTCAGGCTGTTAAAGCCTCCTTCCTTGAAACTTGGATAATTCGGCATGTGATGTTTGATGCACTCGGACCCCGCGTACTCCTGATAAGTCTATCTTTAAATAAGAACTGAAACTATCTGGGTTAAAATGTCGAAGTGATAGTGTGAAGCCTTCAATTTTTTCTGTTGATTTGCTTTGAATGTCTTTTTGAGATTTTTTCTGTTGTGACATGGTAATTCTTCGGTGTTTATTGACCCGGTCTTACTTTGACTATAAGTCGCCACTATGAGATAATTCTCCGGTGTTTATTGACTCGGCCTGGCTATGATTATAAGTCACAAGTATGAGATAATTCTCCGATGTTTATGGACCCGACCTGGTATTTGACTATAAGTCACCAGTGTATGATGAGAAAATATTCGGTGTTTATTAACCTGGTCTGGTTTTGGTCATTAAGTCACAAGTATATATTTGGATTGCGCCATTTTAATCATGCGCTCATAAATCATTGGGTTATATTATTCAAATATCCAACATGGCTGGATTTTTATTATGTTTATCTATAACCAATATTATGGTTGAGGTTTTCAAAGTCGCTCAGCGCAATGGATATTATTTTATCAATGGGTATGATTTATTCTACAAAGGAATAGTCCCAAGTCCCTACAGGCTTACGGCCCGAAACTTGGGGGGCACATTATTCAAGTTGAGGTTACATCAAATATGCAAGTCTCATGTCGCTGCAAGCATGCACCAGGACACTTGGGGGCTAATGCAAAGTCACTTTACTGGCCTTATTGAAGACCCGGTTCATTACATCATAATGAGCCGGCCCTTGGGGGCTACCAATTGCTCCTGTCAACAATTCAAGGTACACAAATTAAATCTGTTATATTGAAGGGTCCATTGCATAGTTGATAAAGCACAAAGCTCTTAATCTTGTGCACGTGGGTTCAAGACCTATGATGGAGGCTACATTATAAGATGTTATTTTCATTGAAGTATATATGAAGTCCTAGCTCAGTTTTACCATAATGACCCGGCCCTTGGGGGCTACATACCACTACTCAAATCTACATGATTATATTTACAAAGTCCCTGCTCATTATTGCATAATGACCCCTGCCCTTGGGGGCTACACCGGTTGAAGTTTTTATGAGCATAAGGCAATTTCAAGTCCCAAGTTGCTGCAAGCATGACAACCCGGCACTTGGGGGCTACATATGTGGAATACTAAGTTTATGAGTTGTGACTGAGATGAACAAATCGGATGTTTTCAAGGTTGTGACATTTATATTGAAGCAAGTCTTAAGCTGTTGCTACGCTACCTTCTTAAGACTTGGGGGCTACAAATGATAGGCATATAAGAGGTATATTTTCAAGCTTGATGTTAACTACAATTATGACCCGGTGACATCAATATTTATAAACCGGCAAGTTCTACATCCTTAAGCCGGCTGAAGATCAGATGAGTATTTCAAGAACCAATATTTTTGTTAAGCATTGGGAGCTGAGTCAAATTAATTATTCTTCATAATATTTCTCCGTGACAGACCAATGTCAGTAAATTGATTATGAAGCTGGCCTATTGACCCAATTTCTAGAAGAAGGAAATGACAAGGCCTTAAGGATGATCAGGATCAGTTTAACATCGATAAATCCAAATTAAACTGGGGGCTAATGTCACACCCTAGCTAGTCATGCATTAGAGTGTTGCATCATGTTTATTCTTTCACTAGAAACCTGAAATGGGGATGACAGAACCCCCAGTCCCCTCTGAAACCAACTAGGGTTTACTAAAAACTTTTTCAATGAACCTGAAATGCCCTTCTAAAATGCCCATCATTTTTGTCTTGGTTCAGAACCTCTGCCAAAAGTGGTGCACATTTTCCTAGGCCATCTTAAGGTTTTTGAATTAATTCATAAATATTTGAATTTGGGAATTTAAAATTATATAAAATATTTAAATGCTCAAATATCTCCAATCTAAAATGTTTCATGGTGGAAATAATCCAACTATGGACCAGGAGTAGTTTGGTGATTTTAGGAGTAGCCTAAGTATTTTATTTAATTCAACAAAGTTGCAGAAGTATTAAAAAAACAGAAAACAGAAAGAAATGGAAAAAACTTACCTGGAGCCCAGCACCCGGCCCACCTGCCGGCCCAGCCCAGCGTCGCTCCAGCGAGCTGCTTGCCAGCCAGGCAGGCAGGCAGGTGCCCGACGGCGACCGCAGTGCACGCCACGCACCTGCTCGCCGCCTCGCCGCTCCCCTCGCCCGGTGACGTCGTGGATCAGCCTCTCTCGCTCCCCCGAACCCCCCAGACACCCCCTCTCCTCTCCAGCTCCTCCCCCTCGCGCTCCCCCGCCATGGCCGACGCCACCATTGCCGTGCCTTCATCGTAGCCGTGCTCCCCGCCACCCGTGCGTCCTCTCATCGTGTCCAGGAGCTCCACCGCTGTCCACTCCATCGAGCAAGCCGAGCCCCGAGCGCTCGCAACGCCCGAGTCCACCGCAACGACCTTGCCCGAACCGCCGTCGCCGGAGATCCCCTTCAACGCCGTCGTCGCTCCGGTCCATCTCCGGCCACACCAAGGGCTTCGTCGCACTCACTGTGAGCTTAGCCATCTTCCCCTCCCTTCCGTTCTTGCTCCCGAGCCGTGTAGCGACCTCCCGGAGCTCAACCGCACCCACCACCGTGGAGCTTGTGGCCGACGTGCTCCCGGTCATCCTCCGGCCACTCCACGGTGTCCGTCATGCTCACCGTGTCACTTAGCACCTAGCTAGCCACTCCCCGAGCCTCACCGACCCCTCTAGCGTCAAGTTCGTCTTCGGCCGAACCCCGGTGGCCGCCAAAGTCGTCGTCGGCGCCAACTCCGGCCACCCCGACCCCAACGGACTCCACCAAGAGCTGCGGCTCGTCCTACCAAAACCACTTCCGCCGCCGCGTCGGGCTCGCCGGCGGCTAAACGCCGGTGCAGCCGACCCGGGTTTGACCATGGGTGGGCCCTGGTTGACTCCCCTGAGTCAATGACAGGTGGGGCCCAGCCCTGTTAATAAAACAGGTTTAGTTTTAATTAAACTTTAACTAATCTAATCACACTGACACGCGGGACCCACTGTCAGGTTTGACCCGGACGTGTTCCATTGACCTGCTGACGTCACACTGACGTCAGGCTGACGCAATAATTGATTTTTTGGAATTAATCTAATATAGGAAATTCCAGAATATAATTTAAACTTTAAAAATTCATAACTTTTATTCTGTAACTCCAAATCAGACAAATTATATATGAAAAATGATCAGAAAAATCCAATCTATCCATCTGTACTATTTTCATGCATGATTAAACAAGTTAACCTGATGTTTAATGCAGAACAAGGAAAAGCACTTTAAAAGGCCATGTTTGAGTTTGAAATTTGAATCTTTGATTCAAATTGGTTCAAACCCTTCTGGTCTTAGTTGCATTAGCCCAACACACTCATATTGCTATGTTTCATGCATGCATCATATTGTTGCACATTGTTTGGTGATGGTTGTGTATCGGTGTTCTTTGCGGCAGGTTCTGCCCCCGAGGAGTACCGTGATTACCCTAACGAAGAACCCTATCAGTGCATCGAACCATCAGGCAAGCAACCAACCATTTGATCATATCGATACAATCCCATGTTCTCGCTCCTGCTCTCTTTTACTGCATTAAGACAACGCGTTTCAAACTGCTGTGTGCTACGGTAGTTGAACCCATTTCCTCTGCATGACCTGTCATTGCCACAGTAACTAGATGAAACCCACTAGCATGTGTAGGAGTTGATTGAGCCATATGTATGTGTTGTTCCTACCTTGCTATGCCTGCTATGCTTAGAGTCGTGTCAGGTCTGGTTCATCTGGGTGATGGCTAGAGTGAAATGATTATGTCGGTAATGAGAGTGGTGTGGTGAACACGATTTGGTAAAGGTATCGATGAGAGGCCATGTAGGAGTACATGGTGGGTTGTTTCATTGAAGCCGAACTTAAGCATTGAGATCTGTATGTGTGATTTAAGATACAGCTACTACCATGCATTGGGCCCTGAAATATGACCCCGCTCGACTTCTTATTCACCCTAGCTCTCTGTCCAGGAGTTGCAAGTAGTTTCTGGTGTTTGTAGCCTACTGGAGGCCGTGGACAGCGCTGACCGTAGGGGTGGGCTGTGATGCGGTAGGTACGTGGCCGGGTGTACCGAATACCCGTTAGGTATCTCGGGAACCCTGTTCACATCATTCGGGGCCGTATGGGAAACCTCGGCCGGACTCCCTGCGGATGGAACCTGGATAGGTGATAAACCTGGACTAGAGGCTTAAGTGTTTAGGTAGGTCGTGGTCTACACCCACGTCGGCTTTCGCTTGAAGTCTGCCGAGCACATGTCGTGTGCAGACGCTAAGTGGTGGAAACATGTATGAAGAAGTACACCCCTGCAGGGTTATCATGATCTATTCGAATAGCCGCGTCCGCGGTAAAGGACTACTTGGTTGCCTATACAGTTCATAGACAAGTAAATGGAAACTACTAAAAGCCTCAAGATAAGTGTGAGTGCCGAGGATGGCTCTTCCGTAGGAAGACGGAGGTGGATCCTCGGTAGTGTATTGAAGTGGAGAGTAGTGGACTCGTGTGCGCAAAACCATTTCAAGTTGGAGTCTCGTAGGTTAGCCTAGCCAAGAGTCAAAGCTGGCTTGCTGCAATAACTCCACCAACCCTTCTTGATAATATGCATGTACGTAGGATCTGATATAAGTCTTGCTGAGTACCTTTGTACTCATGTTGCTATAATTTACATTTTTACAGAAGATGCTGCAACCCCTTCTGATGGGTTCTACGTAGACGTTGACATCAATGAGTAGGCTAAGGCCCAGGTGGTGATCCTGAGCTTGTGAAGGACCACGTAGTATAGCTAGGCTTTCCAAGCCTCTTTTATTTTACTAGTTGTCTGTACTCAGACAAGTTACTTCCGCTGCTGGTTTGAATGACTGTATGACTTGAATGCTGGGTCGTGTGACCCGTACCTTTGTGTATGTTATGTATGGCTCTCTGAGCCTTAAATAAAGTACTTGTGTCATAGAGTCATGTTGTGATGCCTTGTTGTGTTTGCACATATCGAGCATATTGTGTGTATGATTGAAATGCTTGGTATGTGTGGGATCTGACTACCTAGTTGTTTATCCTTAGTAGCCTCTCTTACCGGGAAATGTCTCCTAGTGTTACCACTGAGCCATGGTAGCTTGCTACTGCTCTGGAACACTTAGGCTGGCCGGCATGTGTCCTTCTTCGTTCCTGTGTCTGTCCCTTCGGGGAAATGTCACGCATTGAGTACCGGAGTCCTGTTAGCCCGCTACAGCCCGGTTTACCGGAGTCCTGCTAGCCCAGTGCTACAGCCCGGACCCACTTGCTGATGACCGACACGTTCGTTGCTGGGTCATGGATGCCTGTCCCTGTAAGCACTGTGCCACTTTGGGTTTACGACTAGTCATGTCAGCCTGGGCTCTTTATCATATGGATGCTAGCGACACTATCATATACGTGAGCCAAAAGGTGCAAACCGTCCCGGGCAAAGGTAAGGCGACACCCGTGGGGATACCGTGCGTGAGGCCGCAAAGTGATATGGGGTGTTACAAACTAGATCGATGTGACATCGAGTCAGGGTCCTGACAGCGTTGGCATCAGAGCCGGACTGCCTGTAGGTTCTCCAAGCCAAACTGGTCGATGTTGAGTCTAGAAATTCTTTAGTTATATGTAGGGGAATTGTTTGTGGGTTGGAACGTAAGGCTCTTTTTACTCCTTTATCTTATGACATTCTGATCTGAGTCAGTCTATTCTTCCACCGGGGGTTAAGGAATTAGGATCTTTTCTCTCCATCAGGATCACGTGTTACTAATCAGTAGTACCTTATAGGTTTGATGGTTACAAGCCTAGTTCAGTTCTAATACCACGTTATGTTGTTAGAATGGACTCAGAACTTTGATATGATGATGTTGAGTGTGTATGAAATCCTTTGTCAAATGTCTCAAAATCCTTCTTGAGCATTTACAGCTGTTATGCTGCCGAAATTTTGCTAGAAATTCTAATGCCTTTGCATTATGATTGTGTTTTCAGATGGCCACTCGCGACCTCAATCAAGTGGTTCGCCTGACTCGATGCCTAGATGTACCCGGTCATACAGCCATGTTGGTCAGGGTAATGACTGAGGCAGGATACCGTTGGTATCCTGAGTACACGGTCGAAGAGCAATTCCGAGACTTTAATCAAAGCCAGTATCTCTGCACTGTCAGGATATTTCCATCTTATCCTGGGTCCACCGAGCCCCTTCACTGCTCCTATGGACTCGGGGATACTATTGAGATGGCTGTGCAGGACGCCGCCTACTCTATGATGACCATCATGCGAGTCAGGTCTGGCCTATTTCGGGACTCTGACTTCCGGTATATGCCAGGATCACTTCCGGGAGCACAAGGGTAGCTCCAGGCTATCTATGTTGACCCCACTCAGGAGGATTCACGGACCCGCAGTACTGCTGAGATGCTCGAGGATAAGGACCGTGAAAATCGGGCCTTGAGGTTAGAGCTCTTCAATACCCGTGCTGACCATTGGGCCACATTGACTCAGTTTGCACCGGCGGTGCCAGCTGGATATTCGGATATGCGCGATCTCTATCCTGTGAGATCTGCTCTGCCAGACATGATGGGTTGGCGTGATGTAGGAGGCATCACCCCACCTCGCGGTCCCCGCAGGCCACCGTTTGTTGGTCCAAGACCTCATCCTAGTCCCTATGGTCCACAAGCTCCGCGAGATCGTCTGTTTCCGGATGATCATGTTGAGCTTCCAGGCTATGGAGGTGACTTCTACGAGGACTACTACGGATCGGTCTGAGTTAGTGGTAGTATCACTAGTTCGTGTTAGCTGTGTCGTCTATCGTCCTGCGTGACTCGTGGGATATGACCTAGTTGTATCGCCTTTCGGAGGTGTAGAAAAATAATGTATAGGAGCTTGGAATGCCTCCGATGAGATGTAATCCTCTTTTCACCGTAATAGTACCTTGTTTGGTCTTGTACTAAACCCTGTATGGTGTGTATAACGATGGAATAAAGAAGTTGTTTCTGTATCTACCATGTCATACGGATGATCATCTTGCATTCCGAGTTATTCCTTACATTCTGTATCCTATGTCGGAATTTTATCATCCTGACTAAATCATTGTCTTGTTTACCTAGGATGGTCAACACGCGCACTAACCCTGCTCCTCAAGAGCAGGCCGAAGGCAGTGAAGTCAGGAATGCAAATCTGCCTCATCCTCCTTCCCTAGCCGAGGTTATGATGGAAGCCGAAAGAAACAAGCGGGAGACCAACCGTTTGTTGGAGCGTATTGAACAGAACACGGCACGCCATCAGAGGACTAACGTGGTGTCACTCAGTGATTTCATCAAGTTACATCCACCCACGTTCCACCACTCCATCGAGCCTCTCGACGCTGATGACTGGCTTCACAGTATCTCTCACAAACTGCGTTCCGCGTTAGTAGCTGAGGCTGACAAGGTCACCTTTGCTGCATATCATCTTGAAGGCCCCGCCAGTCTATGGTGGGAGAATTATGGAGCTATGCGCCCAGCGGGCCATGTCACTACTTGGGCTGAATTCAGCGAGGCTTTCCGTGAACATCACATTCTGGAGGGTCTCATGGACCGTAAACGTGAGGAATTTTGCAGTTTCACTCAGGGCCGACTCTCTGTGGATGCTTATAGCAGGGAGTTCGGTAACCTCACACGATATGCAACTGAGGAAGTTTCTACTGATGCCAAGAAGCAAGCAAGGTTCCGTAAGGGGCTTAGTCCTGAGCTTCGCCGCGACCTCCGTCTGCATGAGTGCACATCTTTTCAGAAACTTGTTAACAAGGCCATCAGTGCTGAAACTGGCCAGACTGATTATGATGCAACACGCAAGCATGGCCGTGACATGGGTTCCTCATCCGGTGCTGGTCCTCAGAAGCGCCGCGTGTGGGTGCCCAACACCGCCCTACCACCTAGGTTCACACCGAGGCCATCTTTCCAGGCGCCTCGCCCTGTTCAACAGTCTGCACCAGTCAAGCCCTATGGGGGTCCAACCAACAATGCTCCTCCACGTACCAGTTCCGTGACTTGTTTCAAGTGTGGGGAATCTGGTCACTATATGCGTGAGTGTCCCCAGACCAACCCCAACCAGTCTGCTAAAGCTGTTGGCCGTGGCAAACCGACAGGGAAAGTGTTCCACGCCAAGCCGGCCACCGCTACACGTGGCCATGTCAACTGTATCTCTGCCGAAGAAGCTCAAGAGGATCCCAACGTCGTTCTCGGTATGCTCCTTGTTAATTGCCACCCGACATCTATTCTTTTTGATACAGACTGATTATGATGCAACACGCAAGCATGGCCGTGACATGGGTTCCTCATCCGGTGCTGGTCCTCAGAAGCGCCGCGTGTGGGTGCCCAACACCGCCCTACCACCTAGGTTCACACCGAGGCCATCTTTCCAGGCGCCTCGCCCTGTTCAACAGTCTGCACCAGTCAAGCCCTATGGGGGTCCAACCAACAATGCTCCTCCACGTACCAGTTCCGTGACTTGTTTCAAGTGTGGGGAATCTGGTCACTATATGCGTGAGTGTCCCCAGACCAACCCCAACCAGTCTGCTAAAGCTGTTGGCCGTGGCAAACCGACAGGGAAAGTGTTCCACGCCAAGCCGGCCACCGCTACACGTGGCCATGTCAACTGTATCTCTGCCGAAGAAGCTCAAGAGGATCCCAACGTCGTTCTCGGTATGCTCCTTGTTAATTGCCACCCGACATCTATTCTTTTTGATACAGGAGCCTCTCATTCATTTATATCCGAGAACTATGCTCGTTTGCATAACACCGCATTCTGTAACATGCCATCCACTATGGAAATTTCTAGTCCTGGTTCTAGATGGCAGACCTCCAGGGTAAGTTATGGAAATGAAATCCAAGTCGACAGACTTGTTTTCCTTGCATCTTTGATAGATCTCAAATTTTCAGATATTAATATCATTTTGGGTATGGACTGGATGTCAGCTCGTCATGCCAAAATTGATTGCTTCTCTAGGACTGTTCAACTCACTCATCCTTCGGGGAAGATAGTCAATGTCTTGACCCGATTAGCCAAGCGACAATTATATTCTCTTAACGCCAGCCCTTTGCCAGACCTTGAGGACGTTCCGGTAGTCCGTGACTTTCCAGATGTCTTCCCAGAGGAATTGCCAGGTGTTCCACCTGACAGGGATGTTGAGTTCGTAATAGACCTCATTCCAGGAACCGTTCCGATTGCTAGAAGACCCTATAAGATGGCACCACTAGAACTAGCCGAGCTTAAGAAACAACTCGATGAGTCCTTGAAAATGGGTTTCATCCGACCTAGTTCATCTCCGTGGGCTTGCCCCGTCCTCTTCGTCAAGAAGAAGGATGGTACGGACCGGATGGTTGTAGATTATCGACCTGTCAATTTGGTCACAATCAAGAACAAATATCTGCTTCCCAGGATCAACGACCTGTATGATCAGCTCGCTGGATCCTCAGTCTTCTCCAAGATGGATTTGAGGTTGGGCTACCATCAAATCAAAATCAGAAACGGGGACATTCCTAAAACGGCCTTTGTTACTCGTTATGGCCAATACGAGTACACCGTCATGTCTTTCGGTTTAACCAACGCTCCAGCCACCTTTTCTCGGTTAATGAACTCAATCTTCATGGAGTATTTGGATAAATTCGTCGTGGTTTACCTAGATGATATACTCATCTACTCCAAGAACGAGGAAGAACATGCCGAACATCTAAGGCTAGTGTTGAAGAAACTTCGAGAGCACCGCCTTTATGCCAAGTTTTCCAAATGTGAATTTTGGTTGTCAGAAGTGACCTATCTGGGTCATGTAATATCTGGTAAAGGTATTGCTGTTAACCCTGAGCGAGTTCAAGCCGTCCTTAATTGGACTCCACCTGAATCGGTCAAGCAAGTTCGGAGTTTCCTTGGCCTAGCGAGCTATTGTCGTTGCTTTGTCGAGAACTTCTCCAAAGTTGCTAAACCTCTAACCGAACTCCTTAAGAAGGATAAAAAGTTTGAATGGACTCCACAATGTGAGCACAGCTTTCAGGAACTGAAAAGACGCCTGACTTCTACTCCCGTTCTGGTACCGCCAGACTTCTCTAAGGACTTTGTTATCTACTGCGACGCCTCGCGACAAGGACTAGGCTGTATTCTCATGCAAGATCGGCATGTAATTGCTTACGCCTCATGGCAATTGCACCCACATGAGGAGAATTATCCTACTCATGATCTAGAGCTTGCAGCTGTAGTCTATGCACTTAAAACCTGGCGACATTACCTCCTCGGTAATTGTTGCGAAATATTCACTGATCACCAAAGTCTGAAGTACATCTTCACCCAACTGGATTTGAATCTCAGGCAAAGACGTTGGGTCGAGTTGATCACAGATTTCGACTTAGGAATAACTTACACCCCAGGGAAAGCCAACGTCATGGCTGATGCATTAAGTCGTAAATCTTATTGTAACAACCTGATGTTACAACAAAGTCAACCGCTTCTCCATGAGGAATTTCGGAAGCTTAACCTTCACATTGTTCCTCAAGGATTTCTTTCCACCTTGGTGGCGAAACCTACTCTTACGGATCAAATCATCGCTGCCCAGAAGCGAGATAAGGGAATAGCTAAGATCAAGGAGAACATTGCTAGCGGAGATGCTAGTTGTTTCTCCACAAATGATCATGGTGTTGTGTACTTTGGGAACCGTTTAGTGGTTCCCAAGAACCAGCATCTACGACAGTTGATCCTTAAGGAGGCTCATGAATCCCCTCTCATCATTCATCCGGGTAGTACCAAGATGTATCAGGACCTACGCTAGAGGTTCTGGTGGACTAGGATGAAGAGAGAAATTGCTCAGTATATTGCTAATTGTGACGTCTGTCGTCGTGTAAAAGCAGAGCGTCAACGGCCTGCATGCACCCTTCAGCCCCTAGCTATTCCTGAATGGAAATGGGATAAAATTGGTATGGATTTCATTACCGGTTTTCCCAGGACCAAGAGAGGGAATAATGCTATCTTTGTCGTTGTCGATCGTCTTTCCAAAGTGGCCCATTTCTTACCTGTTCGTGAGAGTATAACCGCTAGTCAGCTGGCAGACCTATACATCTCCCGAATAGTGTCTCTCCATGGTGTTCCTTTGGAAATTAACTCGGATTGAGGAAGTCTTTTCACCTCTCGATTTTGGGAAAGTTTCCAAAACGCTATGGGAACCCGCCTTTCCTTTAGCACCGCTTTTCACCCTCAATCGAGTGGTCAAGTAGAACGCGTCAACCAGATCCTAGAAGACATGCTTCGAGCCTCTGTTATCTCATTCGGAATGGATTGGGAGAAATGCCTTCCATTTGCCGAATTTGCTTACAACAACAGCTATCAATCTAGCTTGGGTAAAGCCCCTTTTGAAGTTCTCTATGGACGACGGTGTCGAACACCCCTTAACTGGTCAGAGACCGGGGAAAGACAATTCTTTGGCCCGGATATGATTCATGAAGCAGAAGAGCAAGTTCACATCGTTCGTGAAAAGTTGAAAACAGCCCAATCTCGTCAAAAGAGTCAATATGACCGAAAACATAAGGCTATGACTTTCGAGGTTGACGAGAAGGCTTACCTTCGGGTTAACCCTTTGAAGGGAACCCATCGTTTCGGTATCAAAGGCAAATTGGCTCCTTGTTACATTGGACCTTTTCGCATTCTCGCTAAACGAGGAGAAGTTGCCTACCAGTTGGAACTACCTCCGCACCTCTCCAGAGTCCACGATGTCTTCCACGTTTCTCAACTCAGGCGTTGCTTCTAGGATCCTATCCGTGGAGTGGACTACGAAACGCTTGATCTCCAAGATAATCTTACATATCGAGAGTACCCCATTCGTAACCTCGATCAGGCCGAGCGTACCACTCGACGTCATAATATCATGTTTCTCAAAGTTCAATGGTCGCACCATTCTGAGGATGAAGCAACTTGGGAAAGGGAGGATCGTCTTCGACTCGAGTATCCCGCCTTCTTCCCGGAGGAACCCAAATCTCGGGACGAGATTCTTTTGAGTGGGGGTGAGTTGTCACACCCTAGCTAGTCATGCATTAGAGTGTTGCATCATGTTTATTCTTTCACCAGAAACCTGAAATGGGGATGACAGAACCCCCAGTCCCCTCTGAAACCAACTAGGGTTTACTAAAAACTTTTTCAATGAACCTGTAATGCCCTTCTAAAATGCCCATCATTTTTGTCTTGGTTCAGAACCGATGCCAAAAGTGGTGCACATTTTCCTAGGCCATCTTAGGGTTTTTGAATTAATTCATAAATATTTGAATTTGGGCATTTAAAATTATATAAAATATTTAAATGCTCAAATATCTCCAAACTAAAATGTTTCATGTTGGAAATAATCCAACTATGGACCACGAGTAGTTTGGTGCTTTTAGGAGTAGCCTAAGTATTTTATTTAATTCAACAAAGTTGCAGAAGTATTAAAAAAACAGAAAACAGAAAGAAATGGAAAAAACTTACCTGGCGCCCAGCACCCGGCCCACCTACCGGCCCAGCCCAGCGCCGCTCCAGCGAGCTGCTTGCCGGCCAGGCAGGCAGGCAGGTGCCCGACGGCGACCGCAGCGCACGCCACGCACCTGCTCGCCGCCTCGCCGCTCCCCTCGCCCGGTGACGTCGTGGATCAGCCTCTCTCGCTCCCCCGAACCCCCCAGACACCCCCTCTCCTCTCCAGCTCCTCCTCCTCGCGCTCCCCCGCCATGGCCGACGCCACCATTGCCGTGCCTTCGTCGTAGCCGTGCTCCCCGCCACCCGTGCGTCCTCTCATCGTGTCCAGGAGCTCCGCCGCTGTCCACTCCATCGAGCAAGCCGAGCCCCGAGCGCTCGCAACGCCCGAGTCCACCGCAACGACCTTGCCCGAACCGCCGTCGCCGGAGATCCCCTTCAACGCCGTCGTCGCTCCGGTCCATCTCCGGCCACACCAAGGGCTTCATCGCACTCACTGTGAGCTTAGCCATCTTCCCCTCCCTTCCGTTCTTGCTCCCGAGCCGTGTAGCGACCTCCCGGAGCTCAACCGCACCCACCACCATGGAGCTCATCATCGACGTGCTCCCGGTCATCCTCCGGCCACTCCACGGTGTCCGTCATGCTCACCGTGTCACTTAGCACCTAGCTAGCCACTCCCTGAGCCTCACCGACCCCTCTAGCGTCAAGTTCGTCTTCGGCTGAACCCCGGTGGCCGCCAAAGTCATCGCCGGCGCCAACTCCGGCCACCCCGACCCCAACGGACTCCACCAAGAGCTGCGGCTCGTCCTCAGCTCCACTCCGGTGGTCTCCGCGACCCATTTGGTGGCCGAAACGGCCAAAACCAGTTCCGCCGCCGCGTCGGGCTCGCCGGCGGCTAAACGCCGGTGCAGCCGACCCAGGTTTGACCATGGGTCGGCCCTGGTTGACTCCCCTGAGTCAATGACAGGTGGGGCCCAGCCCTGTTAATTAAACTGGTTTAGTTTTAATTAAACTTTAACTAATCTAATCACACTGACACGCGGGACCCACTGTCAGGTTTGACCCGGACATGTTCCGTTGACCTGCTGACGTCACACTGACGTCAGGCTAACGCAATAATTGATTTTCTGGAATTAATCTAATATAGGAAATTCCAGAATATAATTTAAACTTTAAAAATTCATAACTTTTATTCTGTAACTCCAAATCAGACAAATTATATATGAAAAATGATCAGAAAAATCCAATCTATCCATCTGTACTATTTTCATGCATGATTAAACAAGTTAACCTGATGTTTAATGTAGAACAAGGAAAAGCACTTTAACAGGCCATGTTTGAGTTTGAAATTTGAATCTTTGATTCAAATTGGTTCAAACCCTTCTGGTCTTAGTTGCATTAGCCCAACACACTCATATTGCTATGTTTCATGCATGCATCATATTGTTGCACATTGTTTGGTAATGGTTGTGTATCGGTGTTCTTTGCGGCAGGTTCTGCCCCCGAGGAGTACCGTGATTACCCTAACGAAGAACTGTATCAGTGCATCGAACCATCAGGCAAGCAACCAACCATTTGATCATATCGATACAATCCCATGTTCTCGCTCCTGCTCTCTTTTACTGCATTAAGACAACGCGTTTCAAACTGCTGTGTGCTACGGTAGTTGAACCCATTTCCTCTGCATGACCTGTCATTGCCACAGTAACTAGATGAAACCCACTAGCATGTGTAGGAGTTGATTGAGCCATATGTATGTGTTGTTCCTACCTTGCTATGCCTGCTATGCTTAGAGTCGTGTCAGGTCTGGTTCATCTGGGTGATGGCTAGAGTGAATTGATTATGTGGGTAATGAGAGTGGTGTGGTGAACACGATTTGGTAAAGGTATCGATGAGAGGCCATGTAGGAGTACATGGTGGGTTGTTTCATTGAAGCCGACCTTAAGCACTGAGATCTGTATGTGTGATTTAAGATACATCTACTACCATGCATTGGGCCCTGAAATATGACCCCGCTCGACTTCTTATTCACCGTAGCTCTCTGTCCAGGAGTTGCAAGTAGTTTCTGGTGTTTGTAGCCTACTGGAGGCCGTGGACATCGCTGACCGTAGGGGTGGGCTGTGATGCGGTAGGTACGTGGTCGGGTGTACTGAATACCCATTAGGTATCTCGGGAACCCTGTTCACATCTTTCGGGGCCGTATGGGAAACCTCGGCCGGACTCCCTGCGGATGGAACCTGGATAGGCGATAAACCTGGACTAGAGGCTTAAGTGTTTAGGTAGGTCGTGGACTACACCCACGTCGGCTTTCGCTTGAAGTCTGCCGAGCACATGTCGTGTGCAGACGCTAAGTGGTGGAAACATGTATGAAGAAGTACACCCCTGCAGGGTTATCATGATCTATTCGAATAGTCGCGTCCGCGGTAAAGGACTACTTGGTTGCCTATACAGTTCATAGACAAGTAAATGGAAACTACTAAAAGCCTCAAGATAAGTGTGAGTGCCGAGGATGGCTCTTTCGTAGAAAGACGGAGGTGGATCCTCGGTAGTGTATTGAAGTGGAGAGTAGTGGACTCGTGTGCGCAAAACCATTTCAAGTTGGAGTCTCGTAGGTTAGCCTAGCCAAGAGTCAAAGCTGGCTTGCTGCAATAACTCCACCAACCCTTCTTGATAATATGCATGTATGTAGGATCTGATATAAGTCTTGCTGAGTACCTTTGTACTCATGTTGCTATAATTTACATTTTTACAGAAGACGCTGCAACCCCTTCTGATGGGTTCTACGTAGACGTTGACATCAATGAGTAGGCTAAGGCCCAGGTGGTGATCCTGAGCTTGTGAAGGACCACGTAGTATAGCTAGCCTTTCCAAGCCTCTTTTATTTTACTAGTTGTCTGTACTCAGACAAGTTACTTCCGCTGCTGGTTTGTATGACTGTATGACTTGAATGCTGGGTCGTGTGACCCATACCTTTGTGTATGTTATGTATGGCTCTCTGAGCCTTAAATAAAGTACTTGTGTCATAGAGTCATGTTGTGATGCCTTGTTGTGTTTGCACATATCGAGCATATTGTGTGTATGATTGAAATGCTTGGTATGTGTGGGATCTGACTACCTAGTTGTTTATCCTTAGTAGCCTCTCTTACCGGGAAATGTCTCCTAGTGTTACCACTGAGCCATGGTAGCTTGCTACTGCTCTGGAACACTTAGGCTGGCCGGCATGTGTCCTTCTTCGTTCCTGTGTCTGTCCCTTCGGGGAAATGTCACGCATTGAGTACCGGAGTCCTGTTAGCCCACTACAGCCCAGTTTACCGGAGTCCTGCTAGCCCAGTGCTACAGCCCGGACACACTTGCTGATGACCGACACGTTCGTTGCTGGGTCATGGATGCCTGTCCCTGTAAGCACTGTGCCACTTTGGGTTTACGACTAGTCATGTCAGCCCGGGCTCTTTATCATATGGATGCTAGTGACACTATCATATACGTGAGCCAAAAGGCGCAAACGGTCCCGGGAAAAGGTAAGGCGTCACCCGTGGGGATACCGTGCATGAGGCCGCAAAGTGATATGGGGTGTTACAAGCTAGATCGATGTGACATCGAGTCGGGGTCCTGACAGCTAATGTCAGGGATATACCCCGCTGTTTGACCGGGCCGGAGTTATAGCCCGCCTGGGACTTGGTAAACCGGTAGTTGATAAACCGGCTGACAGTTAAGACAGGTGGCTAAGACAGATGGTAAACTGGCAGGTGATAAACCGGCTGATAGTTAAGACATGTGGCTAAAACAAACGGTAAACCGGCAGGTGATAACCCGACAGATGTTAAGCCAGATCATGCCAGATCATAACCCGGCAGACAGTCGTAACCTGACAGACAATCATAACCCGGTAGACAGTCATAAACTGGCTGATGTTAAGTCAGATCATAACCCGGCAGATGTCAAGTCAGCTAATAACCCTGTAGATGTTAAGTCATATGGTAACCCGGTAGATGATAACCAGACAGACATTAAGTCGCCTGTGGTTAAGAATCCCGAGACGTTAAGAAGCCCAAGATGTTAAGAAGCCCATGAAGAGAAGTCAGAATAGTTTAAGTCTTAGTCCGAGATGGACTCTACATGTAACCCACCCCTTCAACTTATATAAGGAGGGGCAGGGCACACCAAGAGGGGGGGAATAATCTTAAGGGTTAGACATAACTAGGAGAGACGGTTTATGGCGACACCCTCGTGATGATAATGACACCTAGCCACAAACAGCATGTAGGATTGTTTCCGGATGATGTTTCCCGGGGCCCAAAGCTGTCTAAATTCTTTTCTTCTGTTGCATCTCTCGATTCTACCCAACCCTCTCAAGATACCTCATAGATGCGTTGGCCTCACGACTAAGTCCTCACACTAGGACATCTTCCGTGACAATTCCACGACACTGCGCCTGCGGTTATTCCTTTTTTGGGCAAGGCGCGGGCCGCCTCTATACCATTCATTGCGATGTGACGCATGCGTGCAAGGACCGTCCCACGCATGACCCCCCATGTCACGTACGACCCTCCATGTCTGTCAGGACCCCGAATCAATGTCACATTGATCTAGCCTGTAAGACCTCATATCACTTTGCGGCCTCACGCACGGTATCCCCACGGGTGTCGCCTTACCTTTGCCCGGGACCGTTTGCGCCTTTTGGCTCACGTATATGATAATGTCGCTAGCATCCATATGATAAGGAGCCCGGGCTGACATGACTAGTCATAAACCCAAAGTGGCACAGACTTACAGGGACAGGCATCCATGACCCAGCTTCGAACGTGTCGGTCAACAGCAAGTGGGTCCGGGCTGTAGCACTGGGCTAGCAGGACTCCGGTAAACCGGGCTGTAGCGGGCTAACAGGACTCCGGTACTCAATGCGTGACATTTCCCCGAAGGGACAGACACCGAAACGAAGAAGGACACATGCCGGCCAGCCTAAGTGTTCCAGAGAAGTAGCAAGCTACCATGGCTCAGCGGTAACACTAGGAGACATTTCCCAGTAAGAGAGGCTACTAAAGATAAACAACTAGATAGTCAGATCCCACACATACCAAGCATTTCAATCATACACACAATATGCTCGATATGTGCAAATACAACAAGGCATCACAACATGACTCTATGACACAAGTACTCTATTTAAGGCTCAGAGTGCCATACATAACATACACAAAGGTACGGGTCACACGACGCAGCATTCAAGTCATACAGTCATACAAAACAGCAGCGGAAGTAACTTGTCTGAGTACAGACAACTAGAAAAATAAAAGAGGCTTGGAAAGCCTAACTATACTATGTGGTCCTTCACAAGCTCAGGGTCACCACCTGGGCCTTAGCCTACTCATTGATGTCAACATCTACGTAGAACCCATCAGAAGGGGTTGCAGCGTCTTCTATAAAAATGTAAATTATAGCAACATGAGTACAAAGGTACTCAGCAAGACTTACATAAGATCCTACATACATGCATATTATCAAGAAGGGTTGGTGGAGTTATTGCAGCAAGCCAGCTTTGACTCTTGGCTAGGCTAACCTACGAGACTCCAACTTGAAATGGTTTTGCGCACACGAGTCCACTACTCTCCACTTCAATACACTACCGAGGATCCACCTCCGTCTTCCTACGGAAGAGCCATTCTCGGCACTCACACTTATCTTGAGACTTTTAGTAGTTTCCATTTACTTGTCTATGAACTGTATAGGCAACCAAGTAGTCCTTTACCGCGGACGCGGCTATTCGAATAGATCATGATAACCCTGCAGGGGTGTACTTCTTCATACATGTTTCCACCACTTAGCGTCTGCACACGACATGTGCTCGGCAGACTTCAAGCGAAAGCCGACGTGGGTGTAGACCACGACCTACCTAATCACTTAAGCCTCTAGTCCTGGTTTATCGCCTATCCAGGTTCCATCCGCAGGGAGTCCGACCGAGGTTTCCCATACGGCCCCGAACGATGTGAACAGGGTTCCCGAGATACCTAACGGGTATTCGGTACACCGTGCCACGTACCTACCGCATCACAGCCCACCCCTACGGTCAGCGCTATCCACGGCCTCCAGTAGGCTACAAACACCAGAAACTACGTGCAACTCCTGGACAGAGAGCTAGGGTGAATAAGAAGTCGAGCGGGGTCATATTTCAGGGCCCAATGCATGGTAGTAGCTGTATCTTAAATCGCACATACAGATCTCAGTGCTTAAGGTCGGCTTCAATGAAACAACCCACCATGTACTCCTGCATGGCCTCTCATCCATACCTTTACCAAATCGTGTTCACCACACCACTCTCATTACCGACATAATCATTTCACTCTAGCCATCACCCAGATGAACCAGACCTGACACGACTCTAAGCATAGCAGGCATAGCAAGGTAGGAACAACACATACATATGGCTCAATCAACTCCTACACATCCTAGTGGGTTTCATCTAGTTACTGTGGCAATGACAGGTCATGCAGAGGAAATGGGTTCAACTACCGTAGCACACAGCAGTTTGAAACGCGTTGTCTTAATGCAGTAAAAGAGAGCAGGAGCGAGAACATGGGATTGTATCGATATGATCAAATGGTTGGTTGCTT
The DNA here is from genome assembly GCF_002162155.2 of Triticum dicoccoides. Taxonomy (NCBI): domain Eukaryota; kingdom Viridiplantae; phylum Streptophyta; class Magnoliopsida; order Poales; family Poaceae; genus Triticum; species Triticum dicoccoides. Next base: position 123,717,754 of record NC_041391.1, read on the forward strand.
GCCTGATGGTTCGATGCACTGATACGGTTCTTCGTTAGGGTAATCACGGTACTCCTCGGGGGCAGAACCTGCCGCGAAGAACACCGATACACAACCATCACCAAACAATGTGCAACAATATGATGCATGCATGAAACATAGCAATATGAGTGTGTTGGGCTAATGCAACTAAGACCAGAAGGGTTTGAACCAATTTGAATCAAAGATTCAAATTTCAAACGCAAACATGGCCTTTTAAAGTGCTTTTCCTTGTTCTGCATTAAACATCAGGTTAACTTGTTTAATCATGCATGAAAATAGTACAGATGGATAGATTGGATTTTTTTGATCATTTTTCATATATAATTTGTCTGATTTGGAGTTACAGAATAAAAGTTATGAATTTTTGAAGTTTAAATTATATTCTGGAATTTCCTATATTAGATTAATTCCAGAAAATCAATTATTGCGTCAGCCTGACGTCAGTGTGACGTCAGCAGGTCAACGGAACACGTCCGGGTCAAACCTGACAGTGGGTCCCGCATGTCAGGGTGATTGAATTAATTAAAGTTTAATTAAAACTAAACCTGTTTAATTAACAGGGCTGGGCCCCACCCATGGTCAAAGTCAATGCCAGTGGCGCCGGCGTTTAGCCGCCGGCGAGCCCGACGCGGCGGCGGGAGTGGTTTTGGCCGTTTCGGCCACCAAATGGGTCACGGAGACCACCGGAGTGGAGCTGAGGACGAACCGCAGCTCCTGGTGGAGTCCGTTGGGGTCGGGGTGGCCGGAGTTGGCGCCGGCGACGACCTTGGCGGCCATCGGAGTTCGGGTGAAAGCGAATTCGGCCTAGGGTGTGCGCGGAGGTGCGGGCAGTGCACGGTTGGGCCCAACGCAGCGTGGTGAGTGCGTTGGCCACCGCGGGTTGGCCGGAGGATGGCCGGGAGCACGTCGGCGACGAGATCCGCGGCGGTGCGTGCGTGTGATCTTCGTGCGGTGGCTACACGGCTCGGGAATGAGAGAGGGAGGGTCGGAGGGGTAGCTAGGCTCACAACGCTCCGTAGAGGCCACCGGCGGGGTTGGGGACGAGCTGAGGCGGCGACGGCGTTGAAGGGGATCTCCGGCGACGGCGAGGTCGGGCGAGGTCGGTGCGGTGGTCTCGGGCCGCACGAGCACACGGGGCTCGGCTAGCTCGATGAAGTGGACGGCGGCGGAGCTCCCGGACACGGCGGCACGGCGTGGGGTTGACGCAGGGCGTGGCTACGGCGAGGGGGTGGCGGCGATGGCGTCGGCCATGGCATGGGAGAGCGAGGGAGAGGAGCTGGAGAGGTGAGGGGGTGTCTGGGAGGTTCGGGAGAGAGAGAGAGGCCGATTCACGGCGTTAGCCGGGCGAGGGAGGCGGCGAGGCGGCGAGCAGGTGCGTGGCACCCATGCGGTGCTCGCCGTCGAGCACCTGCCTGCCTGCCTGGCCGGCAAGCAGCTCGCTGGCGCGGTGCTGGGCTGGGCCGGCAGGTGGGCCGGGTGCTGGGCGCCAGGTAAGCTTTTTCCATTTTTTTCTGTTTTCTGTTTTTTAATACATCTGCAACTTTGTTGAATTAAATAAAATACTTAGGCTACTCCTAAAATCACCAAACTACTCCTGGTCCATAGTTGGATTATTTCCAACAGGAAACATTTTAGTTTGGAGATATTTGAGCATTTAAATATTTTATATAATTTTAAATGCCCAAATTCAAATATTTATGATTTAAATCAAAAACCCTAAGCTGGCCTAGGAAAATGTGCACCACTTTTGGCAGAGGTTCTGAACCAAGACAAAAATGATGGGCATTTTAGAAGGGCATTTCAGGTTCATTGAAAAAGTTTTTAGTAAACCCTAATTGGATTCAGAGGGGACTGGGGGTTCTGTCATCCCCATTTCAGGTTTCTAATGAAAGATTAAACATGATGCAACACTCTAATGCATGACTAACTAGGATGTGACAACTCACCCCCACTCAAAAGAATCTCGTCCCGAGATTTGGGTTCCTCCGGGAAGAAGGCGGGATACTCGAGTCGAAGACGATCCTCCCTTTCCCAAGTTGCTTCATCCTCAGAATGGTGCGACCATTGTACTTTGAGAAACTTGATATTATGACGTCGAGTGGTACGCTCGGCCTGATCGAGGATACGAATGGGGTACTCTCGATATGTAAGATTATCTTGGAGATCAAGCGTTTCGTAGTCCACTCCACGGATAGGATCCGAGAAGCAACGCCTGAGTTGAGAAACATGGAAGACATCGTGGACTCTGGAGAGGTGCGGAGGTAGTTCCAACTGGTAGGCAACTTCTCCTCGTTTGGCGAGAATGCGAAAAGGTCCAATGTAACGAGGAGCCAATTTGCCTTTGATACCGAAACGATGGGTTCCCTTCAGAGGGGTAACCCAAAGATAAGCCTTCTCGTCAACCTCGAAGGTCATAGCCTTATGTCTTCGGTCATATTGACTCTTTTGACGAGATTGGGCTGTTTTCAACTTTTCACGAACGATGCGAACTTGTTCTTCTGCTTCCTGAATCATATCCGGGCCAAAGAATTGTCTTTCCCCGGTCTCTGACCAGTTAAGGGGTGTTCGACACCGTCGTCCATAGAGAACTTCAAAAGGGGCTTTACCCAAGCTAGATTGATAGCTGTTGTTGTAAGCAAATTCGGCAAATGGAAGGCATTTCTCCCAATCCATTCCGAATGAGATGACAAAGGCTCGAAGCATGTCTTCTAGGATCTGGTTGACGCGTTCTACTTGACCACTCGATTGAGGGTGAAAAGCGGTGCTAAAGGAAAGGCGGGTTCCCATAGCGTTTTGGAAACTTTCCCAAAATCGAGAGGTGAAAAGACTTCCTCGATCCGAGTTAATTTCCAAAGGAACACCATGGAGAGACACTATCCGGGAGATGTATAAGTCTGCCAATTGACTAGCGGTTATACTCTCATGAACAGGTAGGAAATGGGCTACTTTGGAAAGACGATCGACAACGACAAAGATAGCATTATTCCCTCTCTTGGTCCTGGGAAAACCGGTAATGAAATCCATACCAATTTTATCCCATTTCCATTCAGGAATAGCTAGGGGCTGAAGGGTGCCAGCAGGCCGTTGATGCTCTGCTTTTACACGACGACAGACGTCGCAATTAGCAATATACTGAGCAATTTCTCTCTTCATCCTAGTCCACCAGAACCTCTGGCGTAGGTCCTGATACATCTTGGTACCACCCGGATGAATGGTGAGAGGAGATTCATGAGCCTCCTGAAGGATCAACTGCCGTAGATGCTGGTTCTTGGGAACCACTAGACGGTTCTCAAAGTACACAACACCATGATCATTTGTGGAGAAACAACTAGCACCTCCGCTAGCAATGTTCTCCTTGATTTTAGATATTCCTTTATCTCGCTTTTGGGCAGCGATGATTTGATCCATAAGAGTAGGTTTCGCTACCAAGGTGGAAAGAAATCCTTGAGGAACAATGTGAAGGTTAAGCTTCTGAAATTCCTCATGGAGAAACGGTTGACTTTGTTGTAACATTAGGTTGTTACAATAAGATTTACGACTTAGCGCATCAGCCATGACGTTGGCTTTCCCTGGGGTGTAAGTTATTCCTAAGTCGAAATCTGTGATCAACTCAACCCAACGTCTTTGCCTGAGATTCAAATCCGGTTGGGTGAAAATGTACTTCAGACTTTGGTGATCAGTGAATATGTCGCAACGGTTACCGAGAAGGTAATGTCGCCAGGTTTTAAGTGCATAGACTACGGCTGCAAGCTCTAGATCATGAGTAGGATAATTCTCCTCATGTGGGTGCAATTGCCGTGAAGCGTAAGCAATTACGTGTCGATCTTGCATGAGAATGCAACCTAGTCCTTGTCGCGAGGCGTCGCAGTAGATAACAAAGTCCTTAGAGAAGTCTGGCGGTACCAGAACGGGAGCAGAAGTCAGGCGTCTTTTCAGTTCCTGAAAGCTGTGCTCACATTGTGGAGTCCATTCAAATTTCTTATCTTTCTTGAGGATTTCGGTTAGAGGTTTAGCAACTTTGGAGAAGTTTTCGACAAAGCGACGACAATAGCTCGCTAAGCCCAGAAAACTCCGAACTTGCTTGACCGATTCAGGTGGAGTCCAATTAAGGACGGCTTGAACTCGCTCGGGGTTAACAGCAATACCTTTACCAGATATTACATGACCCAGATACGTCACTTCTGACAACCAAAATTCACATTTGGAAAACTTGGCATAAAGGCGGTGCTCTCGAAGTTTCTTCAACACTAGCCCTAAATGTTCGGCATGTTCTTCCTCGTTCTTGGAGTAGATGAGTATATCATCGAGATAAACTACGACGAATTTATCCAAATACTCCATGAAGATTGAGTTCATTAACCGAGAAAAGGTGGCTGGAGCGTTGGTTAAGCCGAAGGACATGACGGTGTACTCGTATTGGCCATAACGAGTAACAAAGGCCGTTTTAGGAATGTCCCCGTTTCTGATTTTGATTTGATGGTAGCCCAACCTCAAATCCATCTTGGAGAAGACTGAGGATCCAGTGAGCTGATCATACAGGTCGTTGATCCTGGGGAGCGGATATTTGTTCTTGATTGTGACCAAATTGACAGGTCGATAATCTACAACCATCCGGTCCGTACCATCCTTCTTCTTGACGAATAGGACGGGGCAAGCCCACGGAGATGAGCTAGGTCGGATGAAACCCTTTTTCAAGGACTCATCGAGTTGTTTCTTAAGCTCGGCTAGTTCTAGTGGTGCCATCTTATAGGGTCTTCTAGCAATCGGAACGGTTCCTGGAATGAGGTCTATTACGAACTCAACATCCCTGTCAGGTGGAACACCTGGCAATTCCTCTGGGAAGACATCCGGGAAGTCACGGATTACCGGAACGTCCTCAAGGTCTGGCAAAGGACTGGCGTTAAGAGAATATAATTGTCGCTTGGCTAATCGGGTCAAGACATTGACTATCTTCCCCGAAGGATGGGTAAGTTGAACAGTCCTAGAGAAGCAATCAATTTGGGCATGATGAACTGACATCCAGTCCATACCCAGAATGATATTAATATCTGAAGATTTAAGGGCTATCAAAGATGCGAGGAAAACAAGTCTGTCGACTTGGATTTCATTTCCATGGCTTACTCTAGAAGTTTGCCATTTGGATCCCGGAGTTTGAATTACCATAGAGGCTGGCATGTCACAGAATGCGATGTTATGCAAACGAGCATAGTTTTCAGATATAAAAGAATGAGAGGCTCCTGTGTCAAAAAGAACAGATGCCGGGTGGCAATTAACAAGGAGCGTACCGAGAACGACGTTGGGGTCCTCTTGAGCTTCTTCGGCAGAGATACAGTTGACATGGCCACGTGTAGCGGTGGCCGGCTTGGCGTGGAACACTTTCCCTGTCGGCTTGCCACGGCCAACAGCTTTAGCAGGCTGGTTGGGGTTGGTCTGGGGACACTCACGCATATATTGACCAGATTCCCCACACTTGAAACAGGTCACGGAACTGGTACGTGGAGGAGCATTGTTGGTTGGACCCCCATAGGGCTTGGCTGGTGCAGACTGTTGAACAGGGCGAGGCGCCTGGAAAGATGGCCTCGGTGTGAACCTGAGTGGCAGGGCGGTGTTGGGCACCCACACGCGGTGCTTCTGAGGACCAGCACCGGATGAGGAACCCATGTCACGGCCATGCTTGCGTGTTGCGTCATAATCAGTCTGACCAGTTTCAGCACTGATGGCCTTGTTAACAAGTTTCTGAAAAAGATGTGCACTCATGCAGACGGAGGTCGCGGTGAAGCTCAGGACTAAGTCCCTTACGGAACCTCGCTTGCTTCTTAGCATCAGTAGAAACTTCCTCAGTTGCATAACGTGCGAGCTTACCAAACTCCCTGCTGTAAACATCCACAGAGAGTCGGCCTTGGGTGAAATTGCAAAATTCCTCACGTTTACGGTCCATGAGACCCTCCGGAATGTGATGTTCACGGAAAGCCTCGCTGAATTCAGCCCAAGTAGTGACATGGCCCGCTGGGCGCATAGCTCCATAATTCTCCCACCATAGACTGGCGGGGCCTTCAAGATGATATGCAGCAAAGGTGACCTTGTCAGCCTCCGCTACCAGTACGGAACGCAGTTTGTGAGAAATACTGCGAAGCCAGTCATCAGCGTCGAGAGGCTCGACGGAGTGGTGGAACGTGGGTGGATGTAACTTGATGAAATCACTGAGTGACACCACGTTAGTCCTCTGATGGTGTGCCGTGTTCTGTTCAATACGCTCCAACAAACGGTTGGTCTCCCGCTTGTTTCTTTCGGCTTCCATCATAACCTCGGCTAGGGAAGGAGGATGAGGCAGATTTGCATTCCTGACTTCACTACCTTCGGCCTGCTCTTGAGGAGCAGGGTTAGTGCGCGTGTTGACCATCCTAGGTAAACAAGACAATGATTCAGTCAGAATGATAAAATTCCGACATAGGATACAGAATGTAAGGAATAACTCGGAATGCAAGATGATCATCCGTATGACATGGTAGATACAGAAACTGCTTCTTTATTCCATCGTCATACACACCATACAGGGTTTAGTACAAGACCAAACAAAGTACTATTACGGTGAAAAGAGGATTACATCTCATCGGAGGCATCCCAAGCTCCTATACATTATTTTTCTACATCTCCGGAAAGAGTACAAACTAGGTCATATCCCACGAGTCACGCAGGACGATAGACGACACAGCTAACACGAACTAGTGATACTACCACTAAGTCAGACCGATCCGTAGTAGTCCTCGTAGAAGTCACCTCCATAGCCTGGAAGCTCAACATGATCATCCGGAAACAAACGATCTCGCGGAGCTTGTGGACCATAGGGACTAGGATGAGGTCTTGGACCAACAGACGGTGGCCTGCGGGGACCGCGAGGTGGGGTGATGCCTCCTACATCACGCCAACCCATCACGTCTGGCAGAGCAGATCTCACAGGATAGAGATCGCGCATATCCGAATATCCAGCTTGCACTGTCGGTGCAAACCGAGTCAATGTGGCCCAATGGTCAGCACGGGTATTGAAGAGCTCTAACCTCAAGGCCCGATTTTCACGGTCCTTATCCTCGAGCATCTCAGCAGTAGTGCGGGTCCGTGAATCCTCCTGGGTGGGGTCAGCATAGATAGCCTGGAGATACCCTTGTGCTCCCGGAAGTGATCCTGGCATATACCGGAAATCAGAGTCCCGAAATAGACCAGACCTGACTCGCATGACGGTCATCATAGAGTAGGCGGCGTCCTGCACAGCCATCTCAATAGTAACCCCGAGTCCATAGGAGAATTGAAGGGGCTCGGTGGATCCAGGATAAGATGGAAATATCCTGACAGTGCAGAGATACTGGCTTTGATTGAAGTCCCGAAATTGCTCTTCGACCGTGTACTCAGGATACCAACGGTATCCAGCCTCAGTCATTACCCTGACCAACATGGCGGTATGACCGGGTACATCTAGGCATCGAGTCAGGCGAACCACTTGATTGAGGTCGCGAGTGGCCATCTGAAAGCACAATCATAATGCAAAGGCATTAGAATTTCTAGCAAAATTTCGGCAGCATAACAGCTGTAAATGCTCAAGAAGGATTTTGAGACATTTGGCAAAGGATTTCATACACACTCAACATCATCATATCAAGTTCTGAGTCCATCCTAGCAACATAATGTGGTAGTAGAATTGAACTAGGCTTATATCCATCAAACCTATAAGGTACTACTGATTAGTAACACGTGATCCTGATAGAGAGAATAGATCCTAATTCCTTAACCCCCGGTGGAAGAATAGACTGACTCAGATCAGAATGTCATAAGATAAAGAAGTAAAAGGAGCCTTACGTTCCAACCCACAAACAATTCCCCTACATATAACTAAAGAATTTCTAGACTCAACATCGACCAGTTTGGCTTGGAGAACCTACAGGCAGTCCGGCTCTGATGCCAACGCTGTCAGGACCCCGACTCGATGTCACATTGATCTAGCCTGTAAGACCTCATATCACTTTGCGGCCTCACGCACGGTATCCCCACGGGTGTCGCTTTACCTTTGCTCGGGACCGTTTGCGCCTTTTGGCTCACGTATATGATAATGTCGCTAGCATCCATATGATAAGGAGCCCGGGCTGACATGACTAGTCGTAAACCCAAAGTGGCACAGACTTACAGGGACAGGCATCCATGACCCAGCTTCGAACGTGTCGGTCAACAGCAAGTGGGTCCGGGCTGTAGCACTGGGTTAGCAGGACTCCGGTAAACCGGGCTGTAGCGGGCTAACAGGACTCCGGTACTCAATGCGTGACATTTCCCCGAAGGGACAGACACCGACACGAAGAAGGACACATGCCGGCCAGCCTAAGTGTTCCAGAGGAGTAGCAAGCTACCATGGCTCAACGGTAACACTAGGAGACATTTCCCGGTAAGAGAGGCTACTAAAGATAAACAACTAGATAGTCAGATCCCACACATACCAAGCATTTCAATCATACACACAATATGCTCGATATGTGCAAATACAACAAGGCATCACAACATGACTCTATGACACAAGTACTTTATTTAAGGCTCAGAGAGCCATACATAACATACACAAAGGTACGGGTCACACGACCCAGCATTCAAGTCATATAGTCATACAAAACAGCAGCGGAAGTAACTTGTCTGAGTACAGACAACTAGAAAAATAAAAGAGGCTTGGAAAGCCTAGCTATACTACGTGGTCCTTCACAAGCTCAGGATCACCACCTGGGCCTTAGCCTACTCATTGATGTCAACGTCTACGTAGAACCCATCAGAAGGGGTTGCAGCGTCTTCTGTAAAAATGTAAATTATAGCAACATGAGTACAAAGGTACTCAGCAAGACTTACATCAGATCCTACATACATGCATATTATCAAGAAGGGTTGGTGGAGTTATTGCAGCAAGCCAGCTTTGACTCTTGGCTAGGCTAACCTACGAGACTCCAACTTGAAATGGTTTTGCGCACACGAGTCCACTACTCTCCACTTCAATACACTACCGAGGATCCACCTCCGTCTTCCTACGGAAGAGCCATCCTCGGCACTCACACTTATCTTGAGACTTTTAGTAGTTTCCATTTACTTTTCTATGAACTGTATAGGCAACCAAGTAGTCCTTTATCGCGGACGCGGCTATTCGAATAGATCATGATAACCCTGCAGGGGTGTACTTCTTCATACATGTTTCCACCACTTAGCGTCTGCACACGACATGTGCTCGGCAGACTTCAAGCGAAAGCCGACGTGGGTGTAGACCATGACCTACCTAATCACTTAAGCCTCTAGTCCAGGTTTATCGCCTATCCAGGTTCCATACGCAGGGAGTCCGACCGAGGTTTCCCATACGGCCCCGAACGATGTGAACAGGGTTCCCGAGATACCTAACGGGTATTCGGTACACCGTGCCACGTACCTACCGCATCACAGCCCACCCCTACGGTCAGCGCTGTCCACGGCCTCCAGTAGGCTACAAACACCAGAAACTACGTGCAACTCCTGGACAGAGAGCTAGGGTGAATAAGAAGTCGAGCGGGGTCATATTTCAGGGCCCAATGCATGGTAGTAGCTGTATCTTAAATCGCACATACAGATCTCAGTGCTTAAGGTCGGCTTCAATGAAACAACCCACCATGTACTCCTACATGGCCTCTCATCGATACCTTTACCAAATCGTGTTCACCACACCACTCTCATTACCGACATAATCATTTCACTCTAGCCATCACCCAGATGAACCAGACCTAACACGACTCTAAGCATAGCAGGCATAGCAAGGTAGGAACAACACATACATATGGCTCAATCAACTCCTACACATGCTAGTGGGTTTCATCTAGTTACTGTGGCAATGACAGGTCATGCAGAGGAAATGGGTTCAACTACCGTAGCACACAGCAGTTTGAAATGCGTTGTCTTAATGCAGTAAAAGAGAGCAGGAGCGAGAACATGGGATTGTATCGACATGATCAAATGGTTGGTTGCTTGCCTGATGGTTCGATGCACTGATACGGTTCTTCGTTAGGGTAATCACGGTACTCCTCGGGGGCAGAACCTGCCGCGAAGAACATCGATACACAACCATCACCAAACAATGTGCAACAATATGATGCATGCATGAAACATAGCAATATGAGTGTGTTGGGCTAATGCAACTAAGACCAGAAGGGTTTGAACCAATTTGAATCAAAGATTCAAATTTCAAACTCAAACATGGCCTTTTAAAGTGCTTTTCCTTGTTCTGCATTAAACATCAGGTTAACTTGTTTAATCATGCATGAAAATAGTACAGATGGATAGATTGGATTTTTCTGATCATTTTTCATATATAATTTGTCTGATTTGGAGTTACAGAATAAAAGTTATGAATTTTTGAAGTTTAAATTATATTCTGGAATTTCCTATATTAGATTAATTCCAAAAAATCAATTATTGCGTCAGCCTGACGTCAGTGTGACGTCCGCAGGTCAACGGAACACGTCCGGGTCAAACCTGACAGTGGGTCCCGCATGTCAGGGTGATTAAATTAATTAAAGTTTAATTAAAACTAAACCTGTTTAATTAACAGGGCTGGGCCCCACCTGTCATTGACTCAGGGGAGTTAACCAGGGCCCACCCGTGGTCAAAGTCAATGCCAGCGGCGGCAGCGTTTAGCCGCCGGCGAGCCCGACGCGGCGGCGGGAGTGGTTTTGGCCGTTTCGGCCACCAAATGGGTCACGGAGACCACCGGAGTGGAGCTGAGGACGAACCGCAGCTCCTGGTGGAGTCCGTTGGGGTCGGGGTGGCCAGAGTTGGCGCCAGCGACGACCTTGGCGGCCACCGGAGTTCGGGTGAAAGCGAACTCGGCCTAGGGTGTGCGGGGAGGTGCGGGAAGTGCACGGTTGGGCCCAACGCAGCGTGGTGAGTGTGTTGGCCACCGCGGGTTGGCCGGAGGATGGCCGGGAGCACGTCGGCGACGAGATCCGCGGCGGTGCGTGCGTGTGATCTTCGTGCGGTGGCTACACGGCTCGGGAATGAGAGAGGGAGGGTCGGAGGGGTAGCTAGGCTCACAGCGCTCCCGTAGAGGCCACCGGCGGGGTTGGGGACGAGCTGAGGCGGCGACGGCGTTGAAGGGGATCTCCGGCGATGGCGAGCTCGGGCGAGGTCGGTGCGGTGGTCTCGGGCCGCACGAGCACACGGGGCTCGGCTAGCTCGATGAAGTGGACGGCGGCGGAGCTCCTGGACACGGCGGCATGGCGTGGGGTTGACGGAGGGCGTGGCTACGGCGAGGGGGTGGCGGGGATGGCGTCGGCCATGGCGTGGGAGAGCGAGGGAGAGGAGCTGGAGAGGTGAGGGGGTGTCTGGGAGGTTCGGGAGAGAGAGAGAGGCCGATTCACGGCGTTAGCCGGGCGAGGGAGGCGGCGAGGCGGCGAGCAGGTGCGTGGCACCCATGCGGTGCTCGCCGTCGAGCACCTGCCTGCCTGCCTGGCCGGCAAGCAGATCGCTGGCGCGGTGCTGGGCTAGGCCGGCAGGTGGGACGGGTGCTGGGCGCCAGGTAAGCTTTTTCCATTTTTTTCTGTTTTCTGTTTTTTAATACTTCTGCAACTTTGTTGAATTAAATAAAATACTTAGGCTACTCCTAAAATCACCAAACTACTCCTGGTCCATAGTTGGATTATTTCCAACGGGAAACATTTTAGTTTGGAGATATTTGAGCATTTAAATATTTTATATAATTTTAAATGCCCAAATTCAAATATTTATGATTTAAATCAAAAACCCTAAGCTGGCCTAGGAAAATGTGCACCACTTTTGGCAGAGGTTCTGAACCAAGACAAAAATGATGGGCATTTTAGAAGGGCATTTCAGGTTCATTGAAAAAGTTTTTAGTAAACCCTAATTGGATTCAGAGGGGACTGGGGGTTCTGTCATCCCCATTTCAGGTTTCTAATGAAAGATTAAACATGATGCAACACTCTAATGCATGACTACCTAGGATGTGACAATGTCGCGCATTCAACACGGGTCACGGGGAAGCACAGCGAACGAAGAAGTTACCGCGGTAAAAATCCGCCATGCCTGCGCGCGCGCTGTTCTAGCCTAGCCCAACAACGCGTCGCGCTTGTCTGTGGCCCAGGCCCAGGGGCTCCCGTCGGTGTACAAAAGTAGGGGTTTTTCTTTTGTACCCATTTACTTGTGCACGGGCAGTCAGAACCGCGCTCGTGGCCACACTTAGCATGGAAGAGGAAGTAAGAAAAAGTACAGGACTACCGAAGCAATGCCAAGACCAGATACACAAAAGGCAAGAGGGTGAGCTAGACTTCCCCGGCAGGACCCTTGTCGGGGTAGCCTCTGCAGCCCTGGCAAGAGCCTTGACGGGGCCAACTTGCCCAGTGCCAGCAGAGAGTGCCACCCTTGAGCCCAAGGGTTCCAACGCCATCGGCCACATTGGAACAAAGGCTCGGGAGGCACCTCCATGGTGGCATGCAGATCTTCATGAAGATCATAAGCACACAAGATCAGATAAGGACCACAAGACGACGATCCTCGGCAAGATCCTTGCCGAAGAAATCCACGAGACCTTCGGCAAGATCCTTGTCGGGGACGACCGCGATGTCACGGCAAGACCCTTGCCGAGGACCTCACCCGGGCCGCGGCCAGGCCCACATCTGCCCAGACTCCACTAAATGAGTCCTGGATTAGGGGGTATCCGGACCGCCGGACTATATACATCTTCCGGACTATTGAAGCATGAAGATACAAGATTCAAGACTCCGGACCGTGTCCGGATGGGACTCTCCTTTGCGTGCGAGACAAGCTTGGCGATCCGGATATTATATTTCCTTCTTTGTAACCGACTCCATGTAAACCCTAGCTCTCTCCGGTGTCTATATATAAATCGGAGAGGATGGTCCTTAGAAGGCCGATCGCAATTACAATCATACCATCATAGGCTAGCTCTTAGGGTTTAGCCTCTACGATCTCGTGGTAGATCTACTCTTGTACTACTCATATCTTCAATATTAATCAAGCAGGAAGTAGGGTTTTACCTCCATCGAGAGGGCCCGGACCTGGGTAAACATTGTTTCCCTTTCTTGCTGTTACCATCAGCCTAAGATGTACAGATTGGGACCCCCTACCCGAGATCCGTCGGTTTTGACACCCACATCCACCGCCATTCCCATGCAGCTGCTAGCTCAGCTAGCTAGGCGAGCACCTGCATGGTGACGTGCGGCCTCTAGACCGACTCAGCAAGCACCTGCGTGGTGGCAGGCAGATCTTCGAGAAGACTCTGCCACCGCACCAGCTCAGCAACCAGCCAACATGGCACCGCAACGCCTCATCAGCTCGGACGCGCGTCAGAGCTGGGTGAGGCGGCGACATCTGGGATGAGCTTCCTCGCCGTCCCCGATAAAGCAAGAAGGGCATGTTGGCAGCGCATTAAATCCGTTTGTCCGGCTGTGCCAGAGGATAGACTCAGCCACAGTACACCTTTCCACCTCATGTGTGCCACTTGGTGACCCCTTTTTTTATAAAAGGAGGCCCAAGGCGTAGGGGGCAGGGATTCAGATCTTTTGAACAAATCACGCGCCGTAACTAGTTCAATAACTCAAGAACACTCAAATATACACCAAAGCAGGACAAGGGTATTACGCATCCTCGCAGCCCAAACCTGGGTAAACGATCTTTGTGCTGGCTCCTAGACCCACTCTTTCCACAACCTCACGCCCGCCGACCGTAGTAGGGATTCCAGTGATCCCATAGGTGTCATTTTCCAACGAAAATTGTAGGGTACGAAACCACTTCAAATGTATTCTTTCCAATCAATCCGTTGGGCTACTCCTATAAGTGTCACAAAAAGCCCTAGAGTTTGTAGTAAAATAACACCTTAAGACACAAATCAACCAAAACCCTAATGTCACCTAGATACTCCAATGTCACCTCAAGTATCCGCGGGTTTGATTATACGATATGCATCACACAGTCTCAGATTCATCTATTCAACCAACACAAAGAACTTCATAGGGTGCCCCAAAGTTTCTACCAGAGAGTAAAGACGAAAATGTGTGCCAACCCCTATGCATAAGTTCACAAGGTCACATAACCCGCAAGTTGATCACCAAAACATACATCAAGTAGATCACGTGAATATCCCATCGTCACCACAGATAAGCACATGCAAGACATACATCAAGTGTTCTCAAATCCTTAAAGACTCAATCTGATAAGATAACTTTAAAGGGAAAATAAAACCAATTACAAGAGGTAGAGGGGGAGAAACATCATAAGTTCCAAATATAATAGCAAAGCTCGCGGTACATCAAGATTGTGCCAAATCAAAAACATACCTATGGTACATACCCTCAGCCACGAAGTAAACTACTCTCTCCTCGTCATGAGAGCGCCGGATGATGAAGATGGCCACCGGTGATGGATACCCCCTCCGGCAGGGTGCCGGAACGGGCTCCCGAGAGGTTTTTGGTGGCTACATAGGCTTGCAGCGGCGGAACTCCCGATCTATGTTTCTTTTCGGGGGTTTCTGTATTTATAGGAATTTTTTGCATCGGTCCCACGTCAGGGGGGGTCCCCGAGTCATCCATGAGATAAGGGGCGCGCCCAGGGGGATAGGGCGTGCCCACCACCCTCATGGATGGCTCGGGACTCTTCTGGCCCAACTCTTTTGTTCCGAGGGCTTCTTTTGGTCCATAAAAATCATCAAAAAATTGGCACGTCAATTGGACTCCATTTGGTATTCCTTTTTTGTAAAACTCAAAAACAAGGAAAAAACAGAAACTGGCACTGGGCTCTAAGTTAATAGGTTAGTCCCAAAAATCATATAAAATAGCATACAAATGCACATAAAACATCCAAAATAGATAATATAATAGCATGGAACAATCAAAACTTATAGATACATTGGAGATGTATCAAGCATCCCCAAGCTTAATTCCTACTCGTCCTCAAGTAGGTAAATGATAAAAACAGAATTTTTGATGTGGAATGCTACCTAACATATTTATCAATGTAATTTTCTTTATTGTGGCATGAATGTTCAGATCAGAAAGATTCAAGACAAAAGTTTAATATTGACATAAAAATAATAATACTTCAAGCACACTAACAAAGCAATTATGTCTTCTCAAAATAACATGGCCAAAGAGATCTCATCCCTACAAAATCATATAGTTTGGCTATGCTCCATCTTCGTCACATAAAATATTCAAATCATGTACCACCTCAATTTTAGCCAACCAATTGTTTCATACTTTAGTATTCTCAAACTTTTTCAACTTTCATGCAATACATGAGCGTGAGCCATGGACATATTACTATAGGTGGAATAGAATGGTGGTTGTGGAGAAGACAAAGAGGAGAAGATAGTCTCACATCAACTAGGCATATCAACGGGCTATGGAGATGCCCATTAATAGATATCAATCTAAGTGAGTAGGGATTGTCATGCAACGGATGCACTAGAGCTATAAATGTATGAAAGCTCAAAAATAAACTAAGTGGGTGTACATCCAACTTGCTTTCTCATGAAAGACATAGGGTATTTGAGGAAGCCCATCATTGGAATATACAAGCCAAGTTCTATAATGAACAATTCCCACTAGTATATGAAACTGACAACATAGGAGACTCTCTATCATGAAGATCATGGTGCTACTTTGAAGCACAAGTGTGGTAAAAGGGTAGTAGCATTGCCCCTTCTCTCTTTTTCTCTCATTTTTTTATTTTTTTATTTTTTGGATTGGCTTCTTTGGCGTCTTTTTTTTTATTGGCTTCTTTGGCCTCTTTTTTTATTTCCTCACATGGGACAATGCTCTAATAATGATGATCATCACACTTATATTTACTTACAACTCAAGAATTACAACTCGATACTTAGAACAAAATATGACTCCATATGAATGCCTCCGGCGGTGTACAGGGATGTGAAATGAATCAAGAGTGTCATGTATGAAAGAATTATGAATGGTGGCTTTGCCACAAATACGATGTCAACTACATGATCATGCAAAGCAATATCACAATAATGGAGCGTGTCATAATAAACAGAATGGTGGAAAGTTGCATGGCAATACATCTCGGAATGTCTATGGAAATGCCATAATAGGTAGGTATGGTGGCTGTTTTCAGGAAGGTAAATGGTGGGTGTATGGTACCGGCGAAAGTTGCGCGGCACAAGAGAGGCTAGCAATGGTGGAAGGGTGAGAGTGCGTATATTCCATGGACTCCATTAGTCATAAAGAACTCACATACATATTACAAAAATATACAAGTCATCAAAACCAAGCACTACGTGCATGCTCCTAGGGGAAGGGAGTTAACCATCACGTGATCCCGACCTCCACAAATAAGGAGGACAATCAATAAATAAATCATGCTCCGACTTCATCACATAATGGTTCACCATACGTGCATGCCACGTGAATCACAAACTTTAACACAAGTATCACTCAATTTCACAACTACTCCACTAGAATGACTCTAATATCACCATCTTCATATCTCAAAACAATCATAAAAATCAAACTTCTCATAGTATTCAATGCACTTTATACGAAAGTTTTTATTGTATCCTGCTTGGATGCCTATCATATTAGGACTAGTTTGATAACCTAGGCAAATTATCATGCTGTTTAAGACTCTAAAAATAATTTAAGTGAAGCATGAGAGTTCATCAATTTCTTCAAAATAAAACTACCATCATGCTCTAAAAAGATATAAGTGAAGCACTAGAGCAAATGACAAACTACTCCAAAAGATATAAGTGAAGATCAATGAATAGTCGAATAATTATGTAACTATGTGAAGACTCTCTAAAATTTACGAATTTAAGATCTTGAGATATTATTCAAATATAAAGCAAAACAAAATAAAACAAAATGACTCTCCAAGCAAAACACATATCATGTGGTGAATAAAAATATAGCTCCAAGTAAAGTTACCGATGAATGAAGACGAAAGAGGGGCTCCCTTCCGGGGCATCCCCAAGCTTAGGCTCTTGTTTTTCCTTGAATATTACCTTGGGGTTCCTTGAGCATCCCCAATCTTAGGCTCTTGCCTCTCCTTATTCCATAATTCATCGAGTCTTTACCCAAAACTTCAAAACTTCACAACACAAAACTCAACAGAAAACTCGTAAGCTCCGCTAGTATAAGAAAATAAATCACCACTTAGGTACTGTTGTGAACTCATTATCAATTCATATTGGTGTAATATCTACTGTATTCCAACTTATATATGGTTCATACCCTCCGATACTACTCATAGGTTCATCAAAATAAGCAAACAACACATAGAAAACAGAATCTGTCAAAAACGGAACAGTCCGTAGTAATTTGTAACTCTCGAATACTTCTGTGCATCCAAATATTCTGAAATAAATTGGTGGACCTGAATAATTTGTCTATTAATCTTCTTCAAAAAGGATCAACTCAAAAGCACTCTTCTGTAAAAAATGGCAGCTAATCTCGTGAGCGCAAAGTTTCTGTTTTTACAGCAAGATCACATTAACTTTCACCCAAGTCTTCCCAAAGGTTCTACTTGGCACTTTATTGAAAAAAATCTATAAAACGTGATTACTACAGTAGATTAATCATGTTGACATACAAAAACAGTAGGGGTAAATATTGGTTTGTCTCCCAATAAGCGCTTTTCTTTATTGCCTTTCTAGCTAGGCATGATGATTTCAATGATGCTCACTTGAAAAATAAGAATTGAAACATAATGGCAGCATCATGAAGCATATGACTAACACATTTAAGTCTAACCCACTTCCTATGCATAGGGATTTTGTGAGCGAAGAACTTCTGCGAACAATAATTAACTAGCATAGGAAGGCAAAACAAGCATAACTTTAAGATTTTAAGCAAATAGAGAGGAAACTTGATATTATTGCAATTCCTACACGCATATATTCCTCCCCCATAATAATTTTGAGTAGCATAATGAATAAATTCAACAATATAACCATCACATAAAGCATTCTTTTCATGAGACACAAGCATAGAAATTTTACTACACTCCACATAAGCAAAAATCTTCTCATGAATAGTAGCGGGAGCGAACTCAACGAAATAACTATCATGTGATACTTTATTCACATAATCAATTTGAGCATTAAAATCATGATGAAAAGTTTCATGGATATCATTACACTTTATAGCATAAATTTCATCAGAATAATGATCATAGATAGGAGGCATGATATCATCATAATATATTTTCTCATCAAAACTTGGGAGACCAAAAATATCATCTTCATCAAACAAAGCATTGACAAGCTTGTAGCTTTGCATATCACTAGCTTCATAGATATTCAAAGAATTCATACTAACAACATAGCAATCATGCTCATCATACAAAGATTTAGTGCCAAACATTTTAATGCATTCTTCTTATAGTACTTGGCATAATTTTCTTTTCTATCATTTTCACAAAAGATATTAAAAATATGAAGCATATGAGGCAACCTCAATTCCATTTTTTAGTTTTCTTTTATAAACTAAACTAGTGATAAAACAAGAAACTGAAATATTCAATTGCAAGATCTAAAGATATAACTTCAGGCACTAACCTCCCTGGCAACAGCGCCAGAAAAGAGCTTGATGTCTATTACGCAACCTTCTTCTTGTAGACATTGTTGGGCCTCCAAGTGCAGAGGTTTGTAAGGCAGTAGAAAATTTCCCTCAAGTGGATGACATAAGGTTTATCAATCCGTGGGAGGCGTAGGATGGAGATGGCCTCTCTCACTCAACCCTGCAAGCAAATAACAAAGAGTCTCTTGTGTCCCCAACACACCCAATACAATGGTAAATTGTAGAGGTGCACTAGTTCGGCGAAGAGATGGTGATACAAGTGCAATATGGATGGTAGATATTAGTTTTTATAATCTGAAATTATAAAAATAGCAAGGTAGCAATTAACAAAAGTGAGCACAAACAGTATTGCAATCCTTCGAAACAAGGCCCAGGGTTCATACTTTCACTAGTGCAAGTTCTCTCAACAACAATAACATAATTGGATCATATAACTATCCCTCAACGTGCAACAAAGAGTCCAAAGTCACTAATAGAGGAGGACAAACGAAGAGATTATTGTAGGGTACGAAAAGACCTCAAATTTATTCTTTCCGATCAATCCGTTGGGCTATTCCTATAAGTGTCACAAACAGCCCTAGACACTACAAAAAAGACACATCCGTGACATTTTGGGCCGAACAAATTTTGTTTCTGTCATACTTATGACACTTCTATGACGATAATTGTGACAAAACCTAGTATCATCATAGATGTGGTGGTCTGCTACTGCTATGACAAAAAATCATGACAGAAAATGGGCTTTTCGTCCTGGGCGGGCCGGACACGCAGCTGCATGACATTCGTTGGGCCGTCCATGACAGAAAAAACCATGGTAGAAGCGAGGCCAAGGAAAATTTCAGCGAGTTCCCGGTTACGATGGGTGGTCGTGGGCCGAGCGATGCTCGTTTCTCTCGTACACATACACGCGCGTGTGTGAGGCGTTGGCTCTAACTGAACCCGAGCGAGGCATTGTGCTCTAACTGAACCCGAGCGATTGCACTGCATGCTACGCGTTACTGAACCAGAGCGATCGAGCGATTCCTTCGCTACTGCTGCTAACTTAAGCCGATCGATGCTGCCTCTGGATGAACAGTGAGTGTTGCGGGGGGTTTGGATGAACAGTTAGCGGTGGGGGTGGATCAATAGGACCACGTGGTGTTGCCTCTGGATGAACAGGACCCCGATCGATCGAGCCGGTTGAGGCTGGATGAACATGACCCCGTGGAGGGCTGGATGAACAGGATGACCCCGTGGAGGGCTGGATGAACAGTAGATGGTGGAGGGGTGGATGAACAGTAGCCCATGGAGGGGTGGTTGAACAGGAGCCCGTGGAGAGGGGTGGTTGAACAATAGCTGGTGCAGTAGCGCACAGTGGAGGCTCGATGAACAAGAGCCAGTGGATGAACAGTCTTAGGTGGAGGCTGGAGGAGGTCGATGGTGGATGAACAGTAGCCCGTGGAGGCTGGAGGAGGTCGACAGTGGAGATGAACAGTATCCCGTGGAGTCCCGTTTTGCGGTACGGCACACCCCTCCTGATGAACAGGACCCCCGTTTCGACCGTAGCGCTCCAACACAAGTCTGTTTCCTCTGTTTTGCGGTACGCCACACCCCTCCCGATCAACAGGACCCCGTTTCGACTGTAGGAGGTCCAACACAAGTATGTTGCGGTACGCCAAACCCCTCCCGATGAACAGGATCCCATTTCGAACGTGGCCGGTTGAACACAAGGATGTTTCCTCCGTTCTGTGGTATGCCTAGCCTCCTTTCCATCGCCTGTTCCATCCAAGTCGGTTGGCTCCCACGTGTTCCGTTGCCTCGCGATGAACACGACGCATTCCATTGCCTCTCGATGAACACGACGCATTTCGTTGCCTCAACATGAACACGACGATGATGATGTTTCTCCGTTCTGACCCAGCCATGTACACGAGCCCTAGCCGTATGTATGCACGAGTAGGCGTTCGAGACCCTGCCCGTATGTACGTACGTGGCCGTATTTTGTTTCTTGCACACTGGCCGATGTACATACGTGTACATGCTACGTGCGTGCCTCTACTATGACACGTGCGCGCCTCTGCATCCACCAGTATGTACGTACACGTTCGCGACCAAAATGACAACGCTATGTACGCTACGAACAGGTGGGTCCCGACTATCAGGCACTTCCTTGCGTGCGAAGATGTAGTTGGTAGGTCCCAGCAGTCAGGGGGCGAATCATTTTTTTTGCCCGGATGCACTTCCTTGCGTGCGAAGATGTAGCTGGTGGGTCCCAACAGTCAGGGGGGAAACTTTTTTTTCAAGAAATACAGTGGCCCGTCCGGTGGGTCGCCGCTGTCAGATGGAGGAAAAATTATTTTGCGTCTAATAAGGAGGCACTTCCTTGCGGCTGTCCTGGACCCAGCTGGAAGCCTCTCCACGTATAGTACTCTTCTGATGGAAGTTGGTCGTTGACCACATTGACTACGCCACGCTGAGAGCACCACGGCGGTGGACGACGGTGAGACCTAGGAAGGGGATGACACGGAGCCGGGGAAGACGCGTTAGTGGATGCCCACACGGAGAGGAGTATGAGGGTTCACTGGTTCAGCTGCGGTGTGAGGCTACCGTCGCCGTAGAACAACAGGGGGTGTGGGTGAGTAGAGGGATGGCCTGGCCAGCGATGGGAGTAGTAGGAGGCGGTGAGGCCTCCGTGGCATCACAGCCGGCCACAGGAGGCAGGAGCATGCGGCATGACCGGCGCTGCTTTGGGCGGCTGGGGCAAGAAGACCAGAGGTTCAAAAAGCACTACGACCATTGGAAGGACATCGTACGGTCACTGGAGCAAGAATCGTTCATATTGACTAAAGTTGACAAAGGCCTTCATCCCAGTCAACTTAGTAGGCCCACAAGTCAGCCTCCCACCAAGATGGGTCCCAGCTAGTACGGGAGTATTCATTTTTTCCGTAATAAGGAGGTACTTCCGGTGGGTCCGAGCTGACAGCGGGCGGAACATTTTTTTTGTGAAATATGGTGGCCCGTCCGGTGGGTCCCAGTAGTCAGGGGGAACTTTTTTTCGCGAAATACCGGTGGCCCATCCGGTGGGTCCCTGCTGTCAGGTGAAGGAATAATTATTTTCCGCATAATAAGGAGGCACTTCCTTGCGGCTGCCATGAACCCAGCTGTCACCCTCTCCACGTACAGTACTCTTCTGATGGAAGTCGGTCGTTGACCACATTGACCACGTCGCACCGAGAGCACCACGGCGGTGGACGACGGCGAGGCCTAGTAAGGGCACAATGCAGAGCTGGGGAATACGGGGCAGTGGATGCCCATGCGGAAAGATGTCGGCTGCGCTGCCGTCACTGCAGAATAATAGGGGGTGTCGGTGAGTGGACTGGAGGCATGGCCTGGCCAGCAGTGGGAGTAGTATTGGGGTGGTGAGGCCTCCGCGGCAGCACAGTCGGCCACGAGAGGTAGGAGCAGGTGGCACGACTGGCGCTGCTTTGTGCGGCTGGAGCAAGAAGACCAGAGGTTGAAGAAGCACTACGGCCGTTGGATGGACATCGTACGGTCACTCGAGCTAGAGTCGTGCATATTGACTAAGTTGACAAAGCCGTCCATCCCCGTCAACTTAGTAGGCCCACTATACTGGGTCCCAGCTAGCAGGGGACGTATTCATTTTTTTGTGCTTAATAAGGAGGCACTTCCTTGCGTGCGAAGATATAGGTGGTGGGTCCGAGCTGTCAGCAGTGGTAACATTTTTTCGCGAAATACAAAGGCCCTTTTGGTGGGTCCCAGATGTCATGTGTAGGAATCATTATTTTGCACGTAATAAGGAGGCATTTCCTTGCGTGCGGCCATGGACCCAGCTGTCAGCCTCTCCACGTACAGTCCACTTCAGATGCGAGGCCTAGGAAGGGAACGACACGGAGCGAGGGAAGACTCGATAGTTGTTTCCCACGCGGAGGGGAGTATGACTGTAAGAGGGTTTACTGGTTCGTCTGCCGTCGCCGGAGAATAACAGCAGCTGTGGTGAGTAGAGGGATGTGTAGGCCAGCGATGGGAGTACGGTGGGGCGGTGAGGCCTGCGCAGCAGCATAGCCGGCCGCTGGGAGGATGGTGATGGCAGTCCTGCCGGCGCTTGTTTGAGCGGCTGGAGCGGGAAGAGTAGAGATTGAAGAAGCACAACGGCCATTGGATGGATATCCAATAGTCACTGCTTGTGCATCAACCTTTTTTTAGGAAAGCGTCAAATCTATGGAAAACAGCGTACACGCCATCTGCCATTATTTCTAATAATTTACAACCCATTTGCTAATTCTTATGGTCTTTTTTTGGACCCCATATTCTTTTTGTTGGCATTACAGCCCATATTGTGGCCATGGTTAAAAATTATACGAAATTTTGCATATGTCGGTGCGGCGTGAACTATTTTTAATCCTGAAATTTTGAGTCACATTCAGATTGATTTTAAAAATAAATGTATATCAATATAAAAATCCAATAAATTGTCCACGCATAAAAATCAATGCAATTAAAAATCTCCAAATGAAAAAAAGATATTTGAAACTATTTGTCGGTTTGATGTGTTTTAAAAATGTACAACCCATTTCTCATTACTGATAGGCCATTTTCTCGGCCAGCCGAATGAAGCTCTCCTCGTCTTGAAAGATTTGCAGCCCAACAGGCCTGACAAAGAGACTTACTTGACAAATCACAAAAAAACTGGGCTAGCCATTTCCAGATAGAAAAAAACTACTGGGCTGGTCTGTGGTAAACATAAAAGAAAAGGCTGTCTAGACAGGCCAGAGTGTCCCGCACAGCCCAGTTGGCAACCTGCTTCCGTCTCAAAAACAAATTAAATAAATGCCACTCCAATTATGGTGATTCATAAAAATGCCACTGCAATTTCCAAACTTTGAAAAATGAAACTGCAATTTTTGCAAACTTTGAAAAACGCCACTGCAATTTGCAAACTTTGAAGCTTCGGCACGCGTTGGCCCTTTCCATGCCGGTGTGGTCCACCGAAGCTTCGGCTTCTAAGCGGGAAAACCACTTAACGAGCTGGTAGTAAAAATCGACGTCGCGAACGCGTGCGTGCCCGACAGCCTCCAGGGCTATTTGTCTGGCGCTGGCCTCCATGTAGTCGGCCCAGTTGCAGGCGCTCTGCTCGCCACTCAGAGCGTCGGTGCGCTGCTGCTCCATGTCCCGCTGGCGGCGGAAATCAGCGCTACGCTGCTCCTCCGCCACGCGGTCATGCTCCAACAACTCCTGCTCCTCCGCCAGGCGGTCGCGCTCCAACAAGTCCTCGATCTCTGCATTGCCTTCTAAAGACAGATAGAATGCCTCCTCCCTCCGGCCTTCTGGTGAAAAACCGAACACTAGTTCCAGCGGTGACCGCCTCCGGCCTTGCCTACCGCGGACGGGCGGGGGCATGGCGGACGTGGCGAGCGACTTCGGGCCGGTGGGGGCTTATGAGGATATGTAGAGTTGGGTCACGGTGCCACTGGAGAAAGGCCGGGAAATAGTAGTTATAGGCGGAAGGTAGCGCGACGATCATTGGAATTCAATGCATAAGCAGGCATGGCTTAGCGCTAGCTTGCCGTGGAAAACTAGAGAAACTGAAATTATGATTGTTCCGTTCCGTCCCATCTGGGCCGCACAGCGGCATGACGGTCAAACGAGTGCACTCGAATCATCTCCCTCCTTGTCAATAATGATTCCACAGATTTAAAAAGCTCGTAATAATTAAAGCACATCTTTTTTGCATTAGTTAGCTGCCTTAATTATGGCCAGCTCCATGCAGGGACTCAGAATCGCTCGCAGCCAGTACGCGGAGTAGCATGCAACCAGTCACAGCCGAGGGCACGCATGCAGCCACTTAAATCGCTGGAATTAATTAGGCTTAAACTTCTGCATGCCATTAATTATTGCCATGCCTTGGTCTTGCTGCTTTGCTCACGGGACTAATAAACCCGGACGGATGGAGTACGATGGTTGGTGAGAGGTTTGAATTAAGCCATGCAAACCGGAAAGGAGGTACTAGTACGTGCGTGGTCCGCTATTTATTTGTGTAGGATCGAGTAGGTCGTTTCTTGAATTGAGCCAGGCAAACCGGAAAGGAGGTAGTACGTGCATGATCCGCTATTTATCCGTGTAGGATCGAGTAGGTAGGATAGTGTAGCTTGTCAGTTTCTTCAGAGGTAGGCATTTTTATTCAAAAGCTTCCACTTCGGATCTTGCATCACAAATAAATCTGCCAAGAGCGCATTAGTAGGCTAGCTAGTGATCAATCAGTAACTTGTAAACACTGAGCGAACAGAAATAAGTAACTATTAATGCATCTCAAGGATTCACAGATCATATACAAATATGTAGCTCCAAAAGCAAAGATCAGCCACTTCGGATCTTGCGTCGCAACTAAAACCAACTAGTACGATTCCTATACATAAGATCAACATGTTAATGTATCTCAATGATTCCCAGATCATATACAAATATGTAGCTCCAAGAGCAAAGGTCTAGAAAAAACATCTGTTCTTCCTACTAACATGGATGCTTCTCTTGGCTAACATTCAGTACAGACTGAAAGATAAATTTGTTTGTGAAGTCTACAATTACTCTTGCAAACGTAAGTGGTTTCACCATCAGCTGGAACCATGAGAATGAACCACACATGATGGAGGAACATCCACTGCAATATGATTTGGTCTTCTCTTGATCACACGGCGAGACTATTTTCGGAATACAAACTTTAACTTAGGAAAAATGATGCCCATTGTATAATCAGACCAAAGCAATGAAGCACCTAGTGTTGTCCAATAAATAGTACAGTAATACTTTTCTACAGTCCATGAAGTGACTATCAAATCTTTCGGTGTCTATTTTCAAATGGCACTGCATGCAGTGACTATACTATTCTCTTGTGTAGTTCAACCAAAAGTGCGGTTACTTTGTTTGTTTGCCAAATAGTAACGGGCAGACATCTCTGTCTGCACAAATATCAAGCAGCTAGTAAACATATACCACACCTTGTATTTTTGGTTTAAACATGTTTCTTCCGCTTAGCATCTGTCATGTTCTGCACTGGATAATTTGATACAGTTATGTTTTGCCCTAGACAATTTCATACTGAATTGATTTGCTGGTTCAGAGCAGAAATATAGCGCCTATTCTTCATCAAACCAAGAATATCCTTGTTCATAGTGATGGAAGAGGAGAAACTGATACAACTCAAATTGAGCATCCAATCATTGAATCCTGTCCTGCACCTCCAATGTAGCTCCACCCTGCCAATAAATTCACATGCAAACCACTAGTTTTACTATCTAATTAAAGTACAAAAAGATTATCAAGATAGTAGAAAACCATGTACCTTCGTAATGAACAGCTCATAGTGCCACCAGTTGGATATAAAGGTTTGGAATAAAACATGCTTCTAATGTTGAACTAGTTGGACTTTTTGTGCAGTTCCACTAAAATCGAGCATCTCTGTTTGCATAGATATTGAAAGTGTGATTACTATAAAAACGACTGTCGGCATTCTGGGAACGGGGGTCCCCATACTTGCCTGCATGCGGCCTGCGGCGTGGCTCAAGGAGTGGCCCAGTACGGCCCGTCTTCATCAACTCAGGCTCAAGACCTTCGCGAGGGGCCTAGCCTCGCGGGGCGGACGACGCAAGGCTTCCTCAGGAGCGGCCTCATCAGGCAGGCTCGTGAGGCGGCAGAGAGATCACGGCAGGGGTACCTCGCGAGGTGCTCATGATGCAAGCCATGACGATCGATACCAGGCGGGCGCCACCCTGTCCAGTGTCCTTGTTCCCTCTTCGGTGCAAAGGGGGCAAGCACAGACGCGGAGTACCGATGCATCAGGCAAAGGATACCATTTCGGTGTAACAGGACCAAGACCAGCAGAGCGGTAGGACGGAGGTCACCGTGGAGCCCAAGACAGTGTCATCGCCAGTGCCTTTGGCACCCGAAGACCAACTTTAGTCAGGATAAGTTGTACTGGATGTTCCCCTTCAAAATGGCCATTGTTGGCTCCCTTCCCGCTCAATATTTGGGAAGAGGAGCAGGTAGGGCTTCAAGAAAAGCTCGAGGCTCGTAAGCTGCTCGAGATCGACTCATTTTTTGGCTCGACTCGAGATCGACTCAAAAAGAATGAGCTGAGTTTGAACACTTTATTTAGATTGACTGAGAAACGTGTCGATCTTGAGCCAATACTGTCTCACTCGATTTCAGCTCGATAGATTGAAATAATACCATTATGTTAAATGATTACACCATATATTAAATGGAAATAAGATAGTTTGTTTCTACCATATATGATGTGCATGATTTTTCTCCATTTTATTTAATAGCAAACATGGAAGCTTAATTAAGTGTAGAGAAGATTTAGGTTTAATTATGGTATGTGGTCGACTACGTCTTAAATTTCCCGTTGTTTTGGCCAGAAATTTCACAACATATGCACCGTTGTTTTCTTGTTTTTCATCCACGAAGACTACCATCTATTGCTAGTTCTCCCAAGAGACCAAGATGAGATCTTGCCCTACAAAGTTGTGTCGTGTTGTGTCCTTATCTTGTTTGAATAATCACCTTAGATTTATAATTTTTACCGTCTCATTTAGCTCAAAACTAGCTCGAGATCGACTAGAGATTGTTACAAGCTGAGCCCGAGTCATGTTCTAGAGCTCGATCTTGAGCTTCACTCAGTTTGAGCTCCCTCGAATTTTAATATGAGTTGAGCTGAGAAAACTTCAACTCGCTTGAACTTGACTCATTTGCAGCCCTAGGACCAGGGCCTCTATATACAGGTAGGGGATCGACCAATCTAACTTGAGCCAGAACCACCCACACCAGCACAAGAACTCCTCCCCTCGCGAGGTTGTTCTTCCTCTGTACTGTTCATCATCAGCCCCTGAGGCAATCCACCACACCACAAACTAGAGTAGCGTATTACACCAGAACGGTGGCCCGAACTAGTATAAACATTGTGTCCCTTGTGTTGTTCATCGTGTAGCTTAGATCCGTAGCAAGGCTTTGGGATGTGGATCGGTAGGGGGAAGATCTCCGCGCACACCCTAGAGTTTGAACCCTAAAGGTTTTGCCGGAACCCGATATCCGACAACAACACTAGTTGAAGCATATACTCACAAATATAAGCATTCCAATTTCTTAATGGAAAAGGTAGAAAGACTATTTCTAACCACCTGTTTGAAGGAATAAATAAGGCAACAGCGGGTGATGTCAGAAATGCATATATAGTTCTTTTTGAAAGAATGATCGACTCCTGACCTTTCCTCTTCTTTTAAGCATATTTTGCTGGTTCAGAGCAGAAATATAGCGCCTATTCTTCATTAGACCAAGGATATCCATGTTCGTAGTCATGGAAGAGGTGAAATCGATACAACTCAAATTGAGCATCCAATCATTGAATCCTGTCCTGCACCTCCAATGTAGGTCCACCCTGCCAATAAATTCACATGCAAACCACTAGTATTACTATCTAATGACAGTACAAAAATAGTAGCAAGATAGTAGCAAACCATGTACCTTCGTAATGAACAGCTCATAGTGCCACCAATTGGATATAAAGGTTTGGAAGAAAACATGCTCCTAATCTTGAACTAGTTGGACTTTTTGTGCAGTCCCACTAAAATCGTGCATCTCTGTTTGCATAGATATTGAAAGTGTGATTACTGTAAAAATGATTATCAATGTTCTGGGAACGGGGGTCCCCAGGCTTGCCTACATGCGGCCTGCACCATACACCATAAAGAATGGTGTGTATCTGGTGGTGCGATTCGGCATGGTCCGTAGAACCTAGAGCACGGAGTCGAGCTCCTCAACCCAATGAGTATCCGACTCTATCAAGGATCGCACTAGTCTGGGTTTAATGCCGTTCATGATGAGACCGTTTGCCTGTTCGACCTGGCCATTTGTTTGAGGATGGTAGACGGAAGCATAGTCGAGCTTAATGCCCATTTTGCCGCACCAAGCTTTCACCTCATCGGCCATGAAATTTTTGCCACTATTGGTGATGATGTTGTGGGGGAGACCGTATTGGTGTACGACCCCGGATATAAAGTCTATTACTGGTCCGAATTCAGCCGTTTTCACTGGTTTGGCTTCTATCCATTTGGTGAACTTGTCTACCATGACCAATAAGTATTTTTTCTTGTGGCTTCCCCCTTTAAGGGTTCCAACCATATCCAGCCTCCAGACCGGGAAAGGCCAAGTTATGGGGATTGTTGGGAGAGCGGTAGGGGGCATATCTCTCTGATTGGCAAAGAGCTGGCAACCGACGCAGTGTTGGACAAGGTCCTGTGCATCTGCTCGGGCCGTCGGCCAATAGAAACATGTACGGAAGGCCTTCCTAACTAGTGCTCGAGCCGCGGCGTGGTGCCCTCCCAATCCGGCTTGAATTTCAGCCAAGAGTTGCCGCCCTTCCTCTTCAGAGATGCACCGTTGGAGCACTCTGATCGCACTTTTCTTATAGAGTTCCCCTTCATGGATTTTGTAAGCTTCATTTTGATCTTCGGGGAGCTCCTGCCTATTTAGGTAGGACAAGAAAGGCTCAGTCCACGAGGCAATGACAGCCATTATTTCGTGGGCTGACGATGTTATTTCGGTGGTAGAGCCTCCGATTATGTCTGATAGGTCGGAATCTGGGGATGTATTCGGATCCATGCTGGTATTGCCGGACTCCCCATACCATACCATGGATGGATTGAAGAGCCTTTCTAGGAATATGTTAGGTGGAACAGGGTCGCGTTTAGCACCGATGCGGGCAAGGACATCTGCCGCTTGATTGGTTTCTCGAGCCACATGGTGAAATTCAAGCCCCTCGAACCGAGGTGACATTTTAAGGACGACATTACGGTAGGCCGCCATTTTTGGGTCCTTGGCATCAAAGTCTATGTTTATTTGTGATATTGCGAGGTTTGAATCCCCGCGCACCTCTAGGCGTTGAATGGCCATAGAGACTGCCATCCGAAGACTATGCAACAGAGCCTCATATTCGGCTGCATTGTTGGAGTCTGTGTATAATATTTGGAGGACGTATTGGACTGTATCTCCGGTGGGAGACGTCAGGACTACACCCGCTCCCAATCCGGCCAGCATTTTAGAGCCGTCTAAGTGCATGATCCAGTTAGAGTACGGGCCGTACTCTTTAGGGAGTTCGGCTTTCGTCCATTCGGCGACGAAGTCAGCTAGTACTTGCGACTTGATAGCCCGCCGAGGCTTGTATGGTATGTCGAACGGAAGGAGCTCGATGGCCCATTTAGTAATCCGGCCCGTGGCCTCGCTGTTATTTGTTATATCGTTTAGTGGTACTTCAGAGGCCACCGTAATCGAACACTCTTGAAAGTAGTGTCGTAGCTTTTGTAATGACATGAAGACCACGTATGCTATTTTTTGATAGTGTGGGTATTGGGATTTGCATGGGGTGAGGACCGTGGATACCTAATAAACTGGCTTCTATAGAGGGAATTTGTATCCGTCAACCTCTCGTTCGATGATGAGTACTGCGCTTACAACTTGATGTCTTGCAGCTATGTACAGCAGCATAGGTTCGCCTATATTTGGCGCTGTTAGGACTGGGTTACTGGCCAATAAGGTCTTTATTTCATCGAGTCCGGCCGCGGCTGCATCTGTCCACACAAAGTGTTCGGTGCACCGAAGAAGGCGGTAAAGAGGCAATGCCTTTTCTCCTAACCTGGAGATAAAGCGGCTCAAAGCAGCCACGCATCCAGCTAGTTTCTGGATGTGTTTGAGGTCTGTTGGTATAGCCAACTACGACAAAGCTCGGATTTTTGCCGGATTAGCTTCAATTCCTCTATTGGAAACGATGAAGCCCATCAATTTTCCAGAGGGGACGCCGAAAACGCATTTCTCTGGATTTAGCTTGATGTCGTAAGTTCGTAGGTTGTCGAATGTAAGCCTCAAGTCGTCTATTAGGGTTTCGATGTGTCTTGTTTTTATGACTACGTCATCCACGTGTGCCTCCACTGTTTTGCCGATTTGCTTTTCCTGGCATGTTTGAATCATGCGTTGGTAGGTTGCGCCGACGTTCTTAAGCCCGAAAGGCATAGTGTTGAAGCAGAAAGGGCCATATGGCGTTATGAAAGCTGTTGCAGCTCGGTCGGACTCTGCCATCTCTATTTGATGGTATCCAGAGTATGCGTTGAGGAAACACAGCGAGTCGTGTCTTGCTGTGGCATCGACGCGAGGGAGGGGAAAGGGGTCCTTGGGGCATGCCTTGTTAAGGTCTTTGAAGTCGACGCACAAGCGCTAGGATTTGTCCTTCTTTGGTACCATTACCAAGTTTGCCAGCCAATCCGGATGTTTGATATCTCTGATGAATCCCGCCTCAAGTAGCTTGGCTAGCTCCTCCCCCATGGCTTGTCATTTGGGCACTGAAAATCGCCTTAGCGCCTGTTTGACAGGTTTGTATCCCTTTAGTATGTTTAGGCTATGTTCGGCCAATTCGCGCGGGATGACCGGCATGTCCGATGGGTGCCAAGCGAAAATGTCCTAATTCTTGCGTAAGACATCTCGTAGTGCGGCGTCCACATTTGGGCTCAACTGTGTCCCAATGGAAGTTGTCTTCATGGGGTCCATTGGGTGGACTTGGAATTTGACTATCTCATCTGCGGGTTTAAATGAGGTGGACTTGGGTCGTTTGTCGAGTATCACGTCGTCCCTGTCCACGGTGGCGCGCAACGTTGTTAATTTTTCAGCTGCTAGGGCTTCGGACAGTGCTTCTAAGGCTAGTGCTGCGGTTTTGTATTTGGCGCGGAGTGCGACGTCTGGATCACTAGCTAGAGTGATGATTCCATTGGGTCCGGGCATTTTAAGCTTCATGTACCCATAATGGGGTATAGCTTGAAAGCTTGCAAACGCGTCCCGCCCTAGAAGGGCGTGGTATCCGCTGCTGAAAGGAGCCACTTGGAATGTGATTTCTTCAGACCTGTAATTCTCTGGGGTGCCGAATATCACATCGAGTGTGATTTTTCCCGCACACCGTGCCTCCCAACTGGGGGTAATTCCCTTGAAGGTTGTGCCGCTTTGTTCAATGCGGCTTTTATAAATTTCCATCTTCTTGAGTGTTTATTCATAGATCAAGTTTAATCCGATTCGGCCATCCATGAGTACTTTAGTGAGCCGAAAGCCGTCCACTATTGGGCTAAGGACCAGAGCGACTGGTGCCCGGATGGTCTGGAATTGGGGTTCGTCACTGGCGTTGAAAGTTATAGGAGTGTTGTTCCACGGATTTACTTTTGCCACATGGCAGATTTTCGCAGAGCTTCGATGAGGTCGCTTGCGCCTATTGTTTGAGGTGAAAGTCTCAAAGACTGTTAGTACCATATTGTGTTCCTTAGAGGGATGTTGTTCTGCTTTATGGCTCTCGAGGAGATCCTCACCATTTTTAGCTACCTGCTGGAGTATCCAACATACCCTAAGGTTTTGGGTTGGTGTTGCATCCGGCGTACTGTCACTAGTGCAGAACCGGGCTTTAGTGCCGGTTCATGACGGCCTTTAGTGTCGGTTGGCGAACCGGCCCTAAAGAGTGGGGACTAAAGCCCCCCCCCCTTTAGTACCGGTTCGTCACGAACCGGCGCTAAAGTGTAAACACGTGGCACGAGCCAGGCCTGTGTGCTAAAGTGTTACCAACCGGTACTAAATGTTTGGGTGTTTTTTTAAATTTTTGCTTTAATTTTGTTTTTTCAATTTGGATTTATTTTCCATTTAATTCTTTTTTGTTTGCTGGTATTTCACGATACTACAAATTGTACACGTTATGCATGTATATTAAATAGATTTTCTCGTACGTAGAACCGCATATATATATATAATATATCATCGAATGTCTCACAGCCAACACCATTAACTATTCACACATACACATGTATATACATATACAATTTCTCCTACATGTTGCCTTGGTGCCTTCGGAGCATGATGACAAGTGGTTCATGGGGGCGGTAGCGGGTAATAGTATTCTCCTTTCGGATCTATGACCTGGTCGAGCAAACATCCGGCTATTTCCTCTTAAAGTGCTTGTATGCGGTCCGATGGTAGGAGCTTATCCCGCACTGATCTGAACTGTTAAGAAGGAGATCAATATGCATGTGTGTTATTTGTGTGACTAGATATCGATAATGGTGTGAATAGTGTTCTGACAAAAACGTACCCAGTCATGTCTATTAGATCTGCTCCTTTCGCACGTCATCATGCGAATGTTCTCGCAAACGTAGTATGCACACAGATTATTCCCTTTCGCCTGCCTCAGGGCCTTTACGAGAATGGAATTGAATCAGATAATGATTAATCAAGCATAATAATTAATTAATGATATTGAAACAAGAATTAAAGAGATGGTAGCTAGCTAGTACTACTTAATTACTTACCTTGGGTCGATGCCAAAACAACTTTTTTGGCCACGTGCCTGGAGTCACCTTGATGAACTTTGCCCATGCCCTGCCCGCCGGCAAAGAAAATTAATAAAGGGGTTATTAAATAGTTCATATCAGGAACTAATAGTTAATAATGATTGAAATTACCTGTTGACTATCCCCTTCACGATGGTGTAGTCTTTATCTTCTTTAGTTAGTGAGTCCAGTAATTCAACTTTTCCTTCCTCAACTTTAATGTCTAACAAGACCCAGTGCCAACTGTATACGCACACGTTTGCATGTCTTAATTAAGCGGGCATGTGCATAAAATTAATCAGCTACCGTAAACCGTATACACTTAATTATTAACATCTAGCTAGCTAGTAAGCAAAAACAGAATTTGTAGTACAAGACAGTGTGACTCACGGGAAGTTGTAAGGAAGTAGTATATCTTCATTGGTATTGAGGCGCTTCAAGAACTCTTGCATGCTTTCCTCTATAGCAGCTTGATAATGTTCAATCTCCCATATGTCCTGATTAATGGTATTTGGGTCAATGAACCCAACACCATAGCGTCCAGCTTTTTTCATTTCATACATCTTCATCCTGCATATAATACCACAGAAAAAGAATATAGTGAGGATAATTACATGTAATGATTGATCATAATTATCACTACATAACTAGCTTGAGACTTAAATTACAGAAAGAAATCACTTACAGACAATAGCAACTGACGATAGACTTGTCGAGTGCGTCTTGATTAAATAACTGAAATAGTTCTGGATACTCAATGGTCAGAGCTTTCTCATGGTAATAATGCTCATGCTCGACATTCACCATGAGGGACTCTCGATTGGAAATCTTGGTAATGTTCATGTACCATTGATGCAATTGATACATTCTCGTTGGGAGGTCCTTGACCTTGTCTGGATGGACCAAAGGTTTGCCCCGGACATATTGCCATGCTATTTCCGATTCATTAAGCGTAGGCATGGGCTCGATTTCGAGGAGTTGTCCAACAGAGATATTGAGCATTTGAGCCTGCATTATATGATCCTCTGTTATTACCACATCGCCATGTTGGGGAACGATAACGGTTTGCCCACAATAATATTTGGCGCGCGTACTACTCCTCTCATGTGTTGCTGGCACAACAAGCGGGGGGATCGCTTGTGCCGCCTGTTCTCCCAACTGGGGAGCGGTTTTCCCGCATTTTTTGCCAGCTGCTTGTTGGCTCGAGCTTGAGCTCGCTTCCTTTTGTAGTCGTGCTCGATGTGCCTTCCTGATTTGGCGCTCATAGTCTGAGTCAACAGGCTTGGGATCTGGTTCTCTAGACATACGAATGAAGTGGTCAATTACTTCCTCAGGCACTTTCTCCTTTGGTGGCGGTGCCGGTTTCGGTCCAAAATGGGCGTCCACTTGGGCTTGCACTATGGCTGTGTTTTGCTCCTTAGTCATGTCGTAAGGCCTCTAAGGAAGAGGAGCGAGGCTTGGACCATATTTATATCGCTTGCCTTCGCCTGTACTTCTTGAACTACCTCGACTCGTACCGCTACACACCAAAGCTGCGGGATGTCTCTTCTGCGATTGCTGAGACGGCGGAGGCGGCTGACGTGGAGTTGGACCAGGAGAAGTGGCCTGACGATGTGCCGAACATGAAGCAGGAGGTGTGGCCTAACATGGTGCCGCACTTGCAACCGGAGAAGTGGCATCACGCTATGCCGGGGTTGAAACCGGAGGAGTCAGCTCACGCATTCGGGGACTTGGAGGAGGTGGCGGACTTCGAGGAGGAGTCGTCTCACGCGTTCGTGCACTTGGAGGAGCGGGAGTCTACTGACTCGGTGGTGGACTTCGAGGAGTCGGCAGACAACGCGGTGTCGGTGGACTTTGAAAGATGATGCAATCCTTTCTCCATAGGATGATACGATGTATGGCCTCTCCCAGTGTGCGCTCGTCTTCACCTCAGGGAATGTCAAGCGTTAGCCCCGAATATGGGTCCACCACTTCATCAACCATGACACGAGCATAGCCCTCTGGAATCGGGATGCAATGGTAGGTTGCTTTGGGGGTAACTGGAAAAGCAACACCGTCCGCCACCTTCATGGATATGTTCTTCATTTTGGAGTGTAGCTCGCAGTTAGTGTTCTCTATGATGTCATCCACGGGGTATTTATCCAGTAGTGTGTCGCCCGGGGCAGAATCAATGCTGCTTCTCGGCATGGATGGGATGGTTCTATCCAATGCTGGACGATCATCCGCTTGCTGCTGCCGCTGCTGAGACCCCCTTTCCTGGCTAAGTGAGTCGATCTGCTGTTGCTGCTGCTGGAATTTGAGTGCCATGTCCGCGTGCCTTGCTTCTAGGCCTTGAAGGCGTTCTGCATCCTGCTTCCTCTGCTCCTCCTCCAGCTTCCTTTTCTTCTCCTCCTCCATCTTCCTTCTTGCACGGCTCTTGTAGTCCTCGTTCCATTCTGAAAAGCCCTCATACCAGGGAATAACGCCCATGCCTCGTGTTCTTCCCGGGTGTTCAGGATTTCCCAGGGCGCGCGTAAGCTCGTCGTTCTCTCTGTTGGGCGTAAACACCCCCCTTCGAGCTTCATCTATTGCGTCAATTATCTTTTGTTTGACTCCTTTTAGACTTGCCTTCCGCGAAAGTCCTCCTGTCTTCGGGTCCAACGCTCCCCCATGCGCATAGAACCAAGTTCTGCACCTGGGCGCCTAGTGCCGGGTAACCGGAGTGACCCCTGCATCCTCCATCTCTTGCTCAGACTTATCCCACTTAGGCAATCCCACCGCGTAGCCACCTGGACCCAGCCTATGGAACCGCGTCTTTCTTGCGGCATTTGCCTTGTTTTTCATCGACCGTTCCTTAGATATTTCTGAATCCTTGAAGGTCACGAAATCTCCCCAGTGCTCTCTTTGCTTCTCTAGTGTTCCCGTGAATTCTGGAGTCTTCCTTTCATTAGCGAGGTAGTTGGCCCATACAGTTTTCTTGTGGGTGTTGAATGCAATTGCCATCTTCTTAAGAGCAGCGGCCTTGACTTTCTCCACATATGCTTAAGTGAAATGATCTGGTAGGGTGAAATGTTCCATCAAATATTTCACAAGGTCTTTTTTGGCTCTTTTGTCGACCCAAGTAACACATGGATGTTTAGTCTTTGGCTCTTTCCATTCTTGAATGGAGATCGGGTGTTTGTCCTTCACAAGAACTCCGCACTGACGAGTCCACTTGTTCGCAATGTTCTTAGGCATGAGGGGTTCACCACTAGGTTTGATGGATTCGATGTGGTACTTTACACCATCCTTCAACAATCTGCCCGGGCCTCGCTTTGTCTTGCTGTCTGTAGAAGCAAATTTGCTCGATCTAGAGGGCCGAAAGAAGAAAGATCGATTCGTTAATATATCTTCAATAAAAAAACATGTGATGATCACCATGATGCATGCTTATATAAATATACCTCGCCGGTAGTGTTCGTTATTTGAAGATCAGCATTGTCTGTGCCATCACAAACATTGTCTGTGTCATAATCATAATCATAGTTCATGACTTCATTATCCCGGTCGTCGAGATCGAATATCTTTTCATCACCCTCTCCGGTATTGTTAAGATATTGGGAGCCGTCATCTGCTTCATTTAGATCATCTAGCCTGTGAGGGATGCGTATGATGTCGAACAATTCCTCTTCTCTCTCTCTCTGCCGGTATTGTCCGCCATAGCTTTTCCTTTACTAATAATACAGAAGAAATATAAAACAATTTATTATTCAAATTACAATTCATGGATGCAATTAATCAATAAGGAAAATTTGAATCTCGAACACATCCTCTCGAATATATAATCTCGAAAACATCATCGTCTTAATATATATAATCTCGAATACATCGTCTCGAATATTATATATCGAATACATCACTCGCTAGGTACCTAATAAAGATCGAGTACTACAGTAGAATCTAGGGCGCCACTCGCGGTTCCTGGGGCGCGGGCGGTGCACGCCCAAAGAGAAGGAACCATCACAGGATCATATCTTCGGTCATCTGCCCAAAGAACCCGCCAAGTAGTGGAGAACCTGACGTCATCCATAGCAGCCATATAGCGATGGACGTGCTCATCTTCCTCCCTGACACGACGACGCACCACCTCCGGCGGGGCCGGCTGCCTCTGCACCGAATGCATCCCACGCGAACGCCACCAAAGAAGATCAGGGTCGATGACGGGACTCGAGGTCGGGTTCCTCACCAAGCGACGCGCACCTCCAGGTAGCACCTCCCAGTGCCAGCCCGGCGGAGCCCAGTCCCGGACATGGGTCCCCTGAAGCATGACATCGTCACGAGCGGGTCGACGGCGAGGATGCGGGCCGGGCATATTGTCGAGAACAAATACTATATGCCCGCAAAAAGTAACATTTTGTAAATGATTGGATTGTGATAACTAAAATTCTGTATATATGCCAATTCTAATAATTTGACATTAATCTAATTCATCTAACTAAAACTAATTCTAAAATTTCATGATTATATAACTAACATTTCCATAACAATTCTAATATTTATATAACTAAAAAACAGAAAAATTGCTAACATTTCTATAAATATTTCTATAACTAAAAAACAGAAAACATTTATAAGATTTCTATAAAACTAACATTTCTAATATTTATATAACTAAAAAACAGAATAATTTCTAACATTTCTATAAGTAAAAAATAGAAAAATTTATAACAAACAAACTAATGTGTGTAGTGTGTGTGTGTGTAGTGTGTGTGTGTGTGTGTAGTACTGTGTGTGTGTGGACATGGCGGCCGGGGCGAGCTCACCGGCGAGGCGACGATGGGGCGACAGGACGGGGCGGCGGCGACGG
>NC_041391.1:123756439-123775268 GCF_002162155.2 Triticum dicoccoides
GACGGGGCGGCGACGACGGGGCGGGGCGCGGCGCGGCGACGGGGACGGGGACGGCTGGGGTGGCGACATCGACGGGGCCGGCGACGAGGGGCGGGGACGGCCGGGGTCGGCACGAGGGGCGGGGGCGGCGACGATCGGGGCAGGGCGGCGCGACAGAGGGAGGAAACAGAGCGAAGAACAGAGGGAAACTGAATTTTTTTCAAGTGTTGTATATATAGGATGGACCTTTAGTACCGGTTGGAGCCACCAACCGGTATTAAAGGTCTGTTTTGGCCAGGCCAAGCGGCGGGAAGCGCACCCCCTTTATTACCGGGTGGTGGCTCCAACCGGTACTAAAGGCCCCCACTTTAGTACCGGTTGGAGCCACCACCCGGTACTAAAGGGGGTGCGCTGGCTCCAGGCGGTGCGCAAGTTTAGTCCCACCTCGCTAGCCGAGAGGCTACCACACTGGTTTATAAGCTCCAGTGTGGTAGCTCTCTCGAGCTCCTCTCCTAGTCAGGCCTACTGGGCCTACTTGTCCTCTTCACCCAGTGGGCCTAATGGGCCTCTGCGGGCCTGTATCCTGGCCCAACAAAAGATTGTGTTCCTAGTCGTATGTAGGCCGCTTTGGCCCAATAGGTGGGCTTTTTTATTTTCTAAATTTTTTTCGCTTTATTTATTTTTGAGTTGTTTTTTGTTGTATTTAGAGTTTCTTTGTGAATATTTTTGCTTTAGGTACAAAAAATTACAAACTTTCTGTTAGTGCCGGCAGTTTTCAAATTTGAATAGTTTAAATTTTGAATTATTTGAAATTTGTGTTAATCACTAGTTTGTGCATAACTTAACTTTGAAAAAAGTTTTTTTAGTGATTCTTTCTTCTTATGTTTAATATTAGTGTGTTTTATCATTATATTCAATTTGGTAATGCTTAGGTTATTTAAAAAATGAAATGCCTTTGTAACAGTTCAGTTTTCGTCGGAATCCCTGATACTTCGAAAGAGATTGTCCATTTTGTACACGAAGTGCATCCAGTTTTTGCCGTAACCCTGTCTACTTTCTTGCACATGCTATTTGTATGAAATTAAGATACCATGCCAACTTTCAACCTTTTCCGAGTTCGTTTGAAATGGTTTTCAATTCCAAGGTCATTTAGCTGGAAAGAATCCGTAAATGCATGAAAAGAATTTGTTTGCACATAAAATTTCTTCACGGTTCAAATGCCAAAACACATAACTACCCTAACTATTACAGACATTCCTCCTTTAGCTGGAAAGTGATGATAGTGAAACCGATCACATCCCAGATCTTTGGTGTGAAACTTTTTCTTTGCGTCTGTCCCTTTGCGCCGTAGCCATGGAAAATCTTCATCATTTAACTGGATGCTCGAGTCAATATTCACCGTGAATGGAGAAATTTCATCAAACTTTTCATAATCTTCTAACATGTCTGTCTTGTCATCCACTCCCATGATGTTTCTTTTTCCTGAAAGAACTATGTGGCGCTTTGGCTCGTCGTATGATCCATTCGCTTCCTTATCTTTTCTTTTTCTCGGCCTGGTAGACATGTCTTTCACATAAAAAACCTGCGCCACATCATTGGCTAGGACGAATGGTTCGTCTGCATACGCAAGATTGTTGAGATCCACTGTTGTCATTCCGTACTGCGGGTCTTCCGTTACCCCGCCTCGTGTCATATTGACCCATTTGCACCGAAACAAAGGGACCTTCAAATCACCTGATCCATAATTAAGTTCCCATATGTCCTCTATGTAACCATAATATGTTTCCTTTCCCGTGTTGGTTGTTGCATCAAAGCGGACAGCACTATTTTGGTTGGTGCTCTTCTTATCTTGGGCGATCGTGTAAAATGTATTCCCATTTATCTGGTACCCTTTGAAAGTCATTATATTCGAAGATGGTAATTGGGACAGCGAGTACATGTCATTTTGAATATCGCCATCATTCAGGGCACATTTCTGCAACCAACCGGCGAAAGTCCTCGTTTGTTCACGTGTAATCCAGTCGTTAGACTTCTCCGGGTGTTTGGACTGTAGAAAATTCTTGTGTTCCTCCATATATGGAGCCACCAAGGCGGAATTCTGTAGAACTGTGTAGTGTGCTTCAGTAAGAGAATGCCCGTCCATACATATTATTTGATGCCCTCCTAGAGTGCCTTTTCCTTCCAGTCTACCCTTATGCCGCGATTCAGGAACACCAATCGGCTTAAGGTTAGGAATGAAGTCAATACAAAACTCAATGACCTCCTCATTTTCATGGCCCTTCGAGATGCTTCCTTCTGGCCTAGCATGGTTATGAACATATTTCTTCAAGACTCCCATGAACCTTTCAAAGGGGAACATATTGTGTAGAAATACAGGACCCAAAATGTTAATCTCTTCGCAAAGGTGAACTAGGACGTGCGTCATGATGTTGAAGAAGGATGGTGGGAACACAAACTCGAAACTAACAATGGTATGATTTCTGGATCGATTACCTTCTGAGAGATTGCATTGAGGAATGCACATCGCATCACAATGGCTAATCGAACGTTTTCTGGTAAAAGCCCCCTCAATGCAATCAGAAGGAGTTGCTTCATAATCACATGGCAGTCATGAGACTTTAGGTTCTGGAACTTTTTCTCTGCCATATTTATTATTCCCTTTATATGCAACGAGAAGCTAGACGGTACCTTCATGCTGAGTAGGCATTCGAAGAAGATTTCCTTCTCTTCTTTGGTAAGAGTGTATCTGGTCTGACCCTGATGTATGCCGTCTTTTCCGTGCATACGTTGCTGGTCCTCCCGTGCCTCTGGTGTATCTTCTGTCTTCCCATACACGCCCAAAAAGCCAAGCAGGGTCACGCAAAGATTCTTCGTCACGTGCATCACGTCGATTGCGGAGCGGACCTCTAGGTCTTTCCAATATGGCAGGTCCCAAAATATAGATTTCTTCTTCCACATGGGTGCGCGTTCGTCAGCGTCCTTCAGAACAGGGTTTCTGCCAGGACCCTTTCCAAAGATTACCTCCAAATCCTTGACCATATCATGTACATTAGCACCAGTACGATGGCGAGGTTTCGTCCGGTGATCCGCCTCACCTTTGAAATGCTTGCCTTTCTTTCTTACGGGATGGCTTGTCGGAAAAAATCGACGATGTCCCAGGTACACATTCTTCCTACAACTATCCAAATATATACTATCGGTATCATCCAAACAGTGCGTGCATCCGCGGTATCCCTTGTTTGTCTGTCCTGAAAGGTTACTGAGAGCAGGCCAATCATTGATGGTCACGAACAGCAACGCCTTTAGGTCAAATTCTTCCTGTCCATGCTCATCCCACGCACGTAGACCTGTTCCATTCCACAGCTGTAATAGTTCTTCAACTAATGGCCTTAGGTACACATCAATGTCGTTGCCGGGTTGCTTAGGGCCTTGAATGAGCACTGACATCATAATGAACTTCCGCTTCATGCACAACCAAGGAGGAAGGTTATACAAACATTGAGTCACATGCCACGTGCTATGGTTGCTGCTCTGCTCCCCAAAAGGATTAATGCCATCTGCGCTTAGACCAAACCATACGTTCCTTGGGTCACCTGCAAACTCCTCCCAGTACTTTCTCTCGATTTTTCTCCACTGCGAACTGTCAGCGGGTACTCTAAACTTTCCGTCTTTCTTAAGGTCTTCTGCGTGCCACCGCATCGCCTTCGCATGCTCTTTGTTTTGGAACAAACGTTTCAACCGTGGTATTATAGGAGCATACCACATCTTCATGGGGCGCTCGCCCTCGACATCACCAGGGTCATCGCGACTGATCTTATAACGCAATGCACCGCATACCGGGCAAGCGTTCAAATCCTCGTACTCCCCGCGGTAGAGGATGCAGTCATTAGGGCATGAATGTGTCTTTTGCACCTCTAACCCTAGAGGGCAGACAACCTTCTTTGCTTCATACGTACTCTCGGGCAATTCGTTCTCATTTGGAAGCATATTCTTTATCATTACCAGCAACTTTCCAAATCCCTTGTCAGATACACCATTCTCTGCCTTCCATTGCAGCAATTCAAGTGTGGTGCCCAACTTTTTTTTGTCAGCTTCGCAATTCGGGTACAACAATTTCTTGTGATCCTCTAACATGCGCTACAACTTCGTCCTCTCCAGATCACTTGCGCAGTTTCTCTTTGCATCGGCAATGGCCCGACCTAGATCATCAGCGGGCTCATCTTCAGCTTCTTCCCGCATTGCCGGCTCAGCTTCTTCCCGCATTGTTGTATCATCGTATTCAGAGAACCCATGGCCAGGATAGCCGTCGTCGTCCTCTTCTTCTTCATTGTCTTCCATCATAACCCCTATTTCTCCGTGCTTGGTCCAAACATTATAGTGGGGCATGAAACCGGACTTAAATAGGTGGACGTGAACGGTTTTTTCTGTAGAGTAACTGTGACCATTCTTACAGCCAACACATGGACAAGGCATAAAACCATCCGCCCGCTTGTTTGCCTCAGCGGCCCGCAGAAAAGTATGCACGCCATTAATGAACTTGGGAGAGCATCGGTCATCATACATCCATTGTCGGCTCACACTACTAGGGAAAAGCCTAGCAGCAGCGCGGGTTTTAGGCCTATCAGTAGCGCGGGCAGGAGCGCTACTGATAAGGCGCTACAGCTAATGCTTAGCAATAGCGCGCCTAGACCGACGCTACTGGTAACTTGACTTAGTAGTAGCGCTCCTTTAGAAAAGCGCTACTAGTAATTAGTAGTAGCGCTTCCCCTCTCCCGCGCTACTACTATTATTTAGTATTTTATTTCTTTTTTATTTCATGTTGTATTCATACACCTTTACAAAAGTTTTCATACAACAGGAATTTAAAGATTGTTTTTACATAATAATGAGTTATTACATCATGGGGTGAAAGAACCGTGGACTAGTTTCAAGTGGATGTCCATCCACTTGAAACTAATCCGCGGTTCTTTCACCCAATCTATAATAATATCATCATCATCATCATATCATTAACAACTTATCATCATAATACATCATTGTCATATAACACCTCCTCAAGATCATCGTTTTCATCATTGACATCACATAACACCTCCTCAAGATCATCATTATCAACTCTAACACATTACCACATAATAAACATATTGTACCTCATAGGACCTATTACATTCGATTAAGAC
The DNA here is from genome assembly GCF_002162155.2 of Triticum dicoccoides. NCBI lineage: Eukaryota > Viridiplantae > Streptophyta > Magnoliopsida > Poales > Poaceae > Triticum > Triticum dicoccoides. The sequence goes on from NC_041391.1 coordinate 123,761,599, forward strand.
CTACTACATTTTCTAAGGTGAAATAGCAAAAAACAAGATAGCCCCTGACTCTCCATTATGGAGAATGGAGATTAGCCTGTCTCCAATTCTTGCCTTTTGCTGAATGTTACTTCCAAGAACCTCCTTGCGAATGTCCATACATTTCTTCCATTCTTTGATGAACATGTGTTCACGGGTTTTAGAAATCCGATATGCACAGGTGAGCTCCGTAGATTTACCTGGCAGTATGTTCAGAACTAAGAGGCGACCATGCAGAGACATCAGATGAGGCACACAATCCATCGGGTGTTTCTGTTGAAAAACATAACAATAACTTCGTAGTTAGCAAGGATGTACTAGTTTTAGAAGTATGCAAAAGATGCACGGATGTCGTAATAGTAAAAAATCTTACCAGGGTATCTCCAGAGAAGTTACCGTGGTTCAACACATGCACTAGTGGCACGTATTCACCATAATTTGGAGGAATTCGATAATAGTTATTGTAATTCTCAAGAAGAGTACAAAATGCGATCAGATGATTTTTCTCATTATACGTTAACTCGGTGCCATCGGTGTAGTGGGTTTTATCTACCATCTTCCGCATAGTCTTTGAAGAATCAAAATAAGCTGTCAATGGAAATAAGCTATCAACTATTTTGAAATAAACAATATAAATTAGTGAATAACTATGTTTGATAAACTCACATAGCGGTACAATTGGAAGCGTATCAACAAGGACCCAAATGTCCATATTGTCTTGCTCGATGTCAGGATCACCAAGATCCATGGTGACAATCATACCCTCATAAAAACCATACATTTTGCAAAGTGCTTCCCAATTTTGGCAACCAAAATGGGTTATGCTCTGAGCATTGCACAGATTTACTTCAAAATCCATATCATGATGGGTCCTTAGGTGTATTTTGTTTGTTTCGAAATTTTCATGGTCTTCAAAACCCATCCTCTCAAGACATAGCGTCTTGCATGGCATGGGATAAGCTAGTCGAATTGTAAAATATGAAAATTAGACGTTGAAATAGTTGAAGTCATGCTTAATTACGAAAAAAAACACTTGTCGTTGTTGCGTACTGTTTCACAATCGAAGGTCTCCTCGAGCTTAATGCTGAAGCGCCGATCTTCGTCCAGCCGAACAAACCTGTCGCACATACCTCGATTGTCGTGGCACCAGCTACACTCCCCTGGGAGACTGTCATCGTTCGAGTACAACATTTCCTACGTTCATAATTCAAAGATTAAACTTGTACATATTCTAGCACAAGTCATGCCAGAATTCACGAAAAAATCCGGCATGAACTTTGCTAAAAAAGGACATATCGAGCGCCTGAAATTTACCGGAACGGAAATTAATCAACACTCCGGCAAAACATAGGCCACTCGGAGATGTAAACTGAACATGAAGGGCCACTTGGGCAACCACATATCCTATTTGAGCAACAACACAAGATATACATCCCGAATAATTGCTTAAACTGAAAAATAACAACAAATATGACATGTTCAACTAGTTTTATTAATTCAACTAGTTCTAACTAAATATAAACTTACTATAAATAGAAAAAAACTAGTTCTTTCTAAAAATAAAGTAGTTCAACTAGTTATATTAATTATCTTACTAAAAATACATTAGTTCTATTAATTCAACTACTTCAACTAGTTTATTAATTTACTTACTAAACTAGTTGTGAACCCTAAATTAACATCTACTACTACTAAAAATCTAGTACTTAATAAATTAACATCTAGTACTAGCTATGAACCCTAAATTAACATCTACAACTACTAAATCTAGTACTAACTACTGGCAGGGGGTGGGGCGACGGAGAGGTAGCTAGGGGCGGCGAGGTTGAGGGCGGTGGGAGGAGGGCTGCCGGCGGAGGAGGGAGAGGGCGGCCGCAGGCAGAGGGAGGAGGGCAGCGGCGGAGGAGGGAGGGGCGGCCGTAGGCGGAGGGAGGATGTGCGAGGACGATGGAGGAGGGATGGAAGGAGGGGTGTACCTCGGCGGCAGATGGACGAAGGCGGCGGCGACAGCGACGCACGATGATGGTTATCGGCACGGGGAGCGAGAGTGAGAGTGTGAGTGAGGGCCGGTCGTGTGCGTGGGGATAAGGTAGGGATAGTGAGTGAGGGCCGGCCGAAATGCGCTACAGATAATCAGAATAGCAGTAGCGCGTTGCACATAAACCGCTACTGCTAAGTGTAACTATACAAAAAATACGTCAATGCAAAAATACATTGGCCATCAATGATCTTTTTGTGTACAATCTGAATTGTCAATATGAGTCCTATCCGGTAGGAACCGGATAGGACTCATATTGCGGCCACAAATTTTACACATAGAGTTCAGTGAAGACCAACTGGTTGTGGTAGTTTCAGAAATAACATATTTAATGTGGTAAACACCCTGTTCACGGAGGGAGGTGGGACTAAACTTTTGGGCTGATCTTAGCAGTAGCGGTTTTCCCACAAGCGCGCTAATGCTAACTTCTATAGCAGCAACGCTGTTCAATTAAGTGTGCTACTGCTATACCTAGCGGGGGGCAAGGTCATGGCAATTATAGCAGCAGCGCCGTTTGTGGTGGACGCGCTACTGCTATTTTCCTGTCAGCAGCGCGTTTCTCTAACACACACTGCTGCAAAAATAGCAGTAGCGTGGTATTTTAGGGAGCGCTGCTGGTAAGATTCTGTGTATAGGCTTTTCCCTAGTAGTGTCATCTTCATTACACAACACCAAATAGACCAAATCAATACAAGTTCATACATAAAGTTCATATACAACACTTAATTAAATGCAACATACAAATAACTCTCTAGCTAAAGAATTTAAATGCAACAACAAATGCGATGAAGATCGCAACTAAGTTAACAATTGATCCAACAACATAATGATACCAAGACACACTATCAATGTCATATTTTCTAATCTTTCTAATCTTCAACCACATTTTCTCCATCTTGATCTTGTGATCACCGACGACATCGGCAACATGCAACTCCAATTCCATCTTCTCCCCCTCAATTCTTTTCAATTTTTCTTTCAAATACTCGTTTTCTCTTTCAACTAAATTTAACCTCTCGACAATAGGGTCGGTTGGAATTTCCGGTTCACATACCTCCTAGATAAAAATATCCATGTCAACTTGATGGGCATAATTTGTCATAAACACGAAATGCAACAACTAGTTTTAAAAGAGACAATACCACATCCGAATCATAACAAGAACGAGGGCCGACGGGGACGGATATCAAAACCATGGCACTATGTATAACAAACAACGTATGGGTAAGATAATTATACGAGTAACTATATATCCAAATCACATAAACATCAATTTGGTAATGTAAAAAATTCATGAACAAGAGCCTCACGAGAAGGTGGTGCCGGCGACGGGATGGTGCGGGCGATCGACGGTGGTTACGACGGAGATTTAGAAGGGACTAAGTAAACCACACCTACATATGCAAACTAAGTGTTATTTTTGACCTCAAATTGCATATAAATCAAATACTAGCAAATATAATTATTCCTCCCAAATTAATCACTATACAAAGCATTGCAAGAGCTAATCTAGCAATGAGAGTTGAAAGGACAAAGTTGCTAACCTTTGTGATCATTTGAATGTATGGGGGCCTTAAAATCTTGAGAAATTGTGGGAAAAATTTGTGAGGAGCTCGAGGAGAGAGGGGGAAGAACAAAGGAAGTGAGGGGAAAGGGGAAGAACAGAGTGGCTCGGGGGGACGAAGGGTTTATGTACGTCGACCTTTAGTACCGGTTCGTGCCACGAACCGGTACTAAAGGTGCTGGACGCGGCCTAGACTGACAACACCCTGCCACCACCCTCTTTAGTACCGGTTCGTGGCACGAACCGGTACTATAGGTTCGCCATGAACCGGTACTAATGAGAATGATCGGCTAGCCGTTGGAACCGGCACTAATGGACACATTAGTGCCAGCTCAAAACCAAACTGGCACTAATGTGTCTCATATTAGGTCCTTTTTCTACTAGTGTGTGAAGCTTACATGGCCCATTGGGCCATCCTTCCAATCCAGTTCCACGCCCTCGGGCGGGCTTTGTTTTCTTGGGGATTGAATCGTTCAACTTACGAGAGTTCGGCCATTTAGTTCGGACAAAGGTTCTAGTGAGGGCCGTACTATCCCAAAATTCTGTTTGGGTCTTCTAGGCGCTTTCCATCGCATAGTACTTCTGTACTATGGTTGCTAAGTCCTCAAAGTGTACTATGTCACGGCTACTTGTAGCATTAAGGAGTCATTTGTTCGTGCAGTTTCTGCAGAAAAGTGAGAATACGTCCTCGTGGCAGTCCTCGACCTTGTTAAGTGCAAGGAGGAACCTGGCCCAGTAATAGTGTACCGTCTCTAGGGGCTCTTGCCTGATGCGGGAGAGATGGTTCAAGTTCGAGCAAGTGTCGTTGGCTGAATCCAGATTTTGATCCGATCTGATAACCGGGGGCACGGAAGGTTCCGACACCGACAGTTCGGGGTCCGGAGCATCACCCGATCTCTTTGGCCCGATGCACGATTCTAAGCCCAGGACTCGTGTCATGTCTTCCTTCGAATAGGTGTTCGGTTTACTGAGTTCAGTGATATGGACATCATTCGTCCTCAAAGTTGAGGGGCGGCCCGTGTGTGGTTCCTCCACTAGCGCTATCTCATGGGTGGCCGACGGGGACCTAATGTCCCTCTGGTCGGCTTTTAGCCCAATCCGGTCATAGTCCGTAGGGACTCCCAAAGCGGCGATGCAATCCAAGAGCTCATTAAGAGAGGTGAGCTCTATCGGATCCATCTGTTCGGCCAGCTCCGAATTGATGCGAAGGTTATGTGTGATGACTCGAGAGGCCATCATTGGAGCGACAACCAATGGGGCGGCCATAATGAAGCCGCCAAGTCGGAGAATCTGGCCTACAGCCAGCATTCCTCCAGAGATGATGTTGTCCTTGACAATGAGATGAGCCATAAAACCTTGCAGCGACGACACAGAGGAACTATCAATATAAGCACCAATGTCGGTGTGAAAACCGGCGGATCTCGGGTAGGGGGTCCCGATCTATGCGTCTTAGGCTGATGGTAACAGGAAGCAAGGGACACAATGTTTACCCAGGTTCGGGCCGTCTCGATGGAGGTAAAACCCTACTTCCTACTTGATTAATATTGAAGATATGAGTAGTACAAGAGTAGATCTACCACGAGATTGTAGAGGCTAAACCCTAAGAGCTAGCCTATGATTTTATGATTGTAATTGTGATCAGCCTTCTAAGGACCATCCTCTCCGGTTTATATAGACACCGGAGAGGGCTAGGGTTTACATGGAGTTGGTTACAAGGAAGGAAATATAATATTCGGATCGCCAAGCTTGTCTTCCACGCAAAGGAGAGTCCCATCCGGACACAGGCCGGAGTCTTGTGTCTTGTATCTTCACGCTTCAATAGTCCTGATGATGTATATAGTCCGGCTCTATAGATACCCCCTAATCCAGGACTCTCTCAGCTGGCTCCATAGAGGGCATTTCCGGCATTAAGCTCGGCTAAACTCCTTCAACTTTTTGAACCCAGATGATCTATGACATCTCGGATATAGTCGGACGTTGGAGCTCGGATACAGTCCGGCGTTGGAGCTTGGACACAGCCCGGCATTAGAGCTTGGATACATTCCAGCATTGGAGCTCGGAAGTAGTCTGACGTTGTTGCTTGGCTGCAAAAGATACCTCGAATGCAATCCGGCGTTGGAGCTCGGATGCAAGAGGACACTGCCACCCGGGAATAACTTCAAACCTGAGGTGTGGCATAATAATAATAAGGCATTGATAAAGGCCGGAAACTTAAAGGGGCTCCTCGGATAACCGACATATAAACTCTTCAGATTTACTTCGTGATCCTCAAGATCAAAGATGAGAAGATTTGTTGAACCAGTTTTCAAGACCGACGATCGAAGATGAATAACAGTTTTGAAGAATCAGGTAGCGTCCCCAACTTGAAGACCGGTTCAGGGGGCTACTGACGGTGTCCTGGAGTAGGGGGTACTGACCACGTCGTCCCTCAATCAGTTAGATTGGGCCAAGGACCCCCATGGCCGTATACCCATGGGCCAGTTCGGACAGTTATCGCATACAAGGAAGATTCCACAAGACTTGGTGATCAAGACAAGGACTCCTCCCCCACTGGCGTATTCGGCTAGGACTCTTATTACCCTAGGCCTATGGTACATTATACAAACCGAGGCTAGGCTAGTCGATAGAAGATTATGACATTACACATCATACCTCTAGGGTTTAGACCACAACATATGATCTCAGGGTAGATCAACTCTTGTAACCCCTATACTCATTATAGTCAATCAAGCAGCATGTAGGGTATTATCTCATCAAGAGAACCCGAAGCTAGGTAAAATCCCGTGTTCAGGTTACCATTGATCCTAAGATGCACAACATGGGACCCCCTACCCGAGATCCGCCGGTTTCGAAACCGACATTGGGGATGCCCCCCGAAGGCATCCCCTCTTTCATCTTCATTCATTGGTAACTTTACTTGGAGCTATATTTTTATTCGCCACATGATATGTGTTTTGCATGGAGCATCTTCTATGATATTAGTCTTTGCTTTTTAGATTACCAGAATCGTCCTTGCTGTACACACCTTTTTGGGAGAAGCCCACTTGATTGAAATTTATTAGAATACTCTATGTGCTTCACTTATATCTTTTGAGCTAGATAATTTTTGCTCTAGTGCTTCACTTATATCTTTTAGAGCACGACGGTGGTCTAATTTTGAAGAAATTGTTGATCTCTCATGCTTCACTTATATTATTTTGAGAGTCTCTTAGAACAGCATGGTATTTGCTATGGTTATAAAATTGGTCCTAGAATGGTAGCCATCCAAGTTGGGTATAATAAAAACTATCATAGAAATTGCACTAAAAGCTATGATCAATTTGATGCTTGATAATTATTTTGACATATAAAGGTAGTAATGTTAGAGTCATACTAGTGGGTAATTATGAAATTGAGAAATACTTGTGTTGAAGTTAGCAAGTCTCGTAGAATGCAGGTATGGTAAAAGTTGTGTGACAAATTTGTTGCATGAAGTACTCTTTTGATTGTCTTCCTTATGAGTGGCAGTCGGGGACGAGCGATGGTCTTTTCCTACCAATCTATCCCTATAGGAGCATGCGTAGTAGTACTTTGCTTCGAGGGCTAAGTAGATTTTTGCAATAAGTATATGAGTTCTTTATGACTAATGTGAGTCCATGGATATATGCACACTCACCCTTCACTTTGCTAGCCTCTATTATTCCGCACAACTTTCTCCGGTATCATGCACCCATTATTAACCTTCCTCAAAACAGCCACCATACCTACCTATTATGGCATTTCCATAGCCATACCGAGATATATTGCCATGCAGCTTTCCACCGTTCCGTTTATTATGACATGCTCCATCATTGTCATATTGCTCTTTGCATGATCAAGTAGTTGACATCTTATTTGTGGCAAGGCCACCTTCATATTTTTTTCATACATGTCATTCTTGATTCATTGCATATCCCGGTACACCGCTGGAGGCATTCACATAGAGTCATATTTTGTTCTAAGTATTGAGTTGTAATTCTTGAGTTGTAAATCAATAAAAGTGTGATGATCTTCATTATTAGAGCATTGTCCCAAGTGAGGAAAGAATGATGAAGACTATGATTCCCCCACAAGTCGGGATGAGACTTCAGAATTTATAAAAATAAAAGAGGCCAAAGAAGCCCATAAAAAAAGAGAGGCCAAAGAAGCCCACCAAAAAGAAAAAAAGAAAAGGAAAAGAAAGAAAAAAAGAAAATGAGAGAAAAAGAGAGAAGGGACAATGCTACTATCTCTTTTTCCACACTTGTGCTTCAAAGTAGCACCATGGTCTTCATGATATAGAGTCTCTTATGTTGTCACTTTCATATACTAGTGGGAATTTTTCATTATAGATCTTGGCTTGTATATTCCAATCATGGGCTTCCTCAAAATGCCCCAGGTCTTCGTGAGAAAGCAAGTTGGATGCACACCCACTTAGTTTCTTTTGTTGAGATTTCATATATTTATAGCTCTCGTGCATCCATTGCATAGCAATCCCTACTCACTCACATTGATATCTATTAATGGGCATCTCCATAGCCCGTTAATACGCCTAGTTGATGTGAGACTATCTTCTCCCTTTTAGTCCTCACAACCACCACCATATACCACCATAGTGTTATGTCCATGGCTTACGCTCATGTATTGCGTAAGAGTTGAAAAAAGCTAAAGCGCGTTAAAAAGTATGAACCAATTGCTTGGCTCATCATCAGGGTTGTGCATGATGGGAGTATTTTGTGTAATGAAAATGAAGCATGGCCTAACTATATGATTTTGTAGGGATATTCTTTGGCTATGCTATTTTGATAGGACATGATTATTTGTTAGTATACTTTGAATATTACTATTTTTATGTTTTATAACCTTTTATTATGAATCATTTGGACCTGAACAATCATGCCACAATATAGAAAATTACATTGAGAATTATGCTAGGTAGCATTCCACATCAACATTTTTGTTTTCATCATTTACCTACTCAAGGACGAGCAGGAATTAAGCTTGGGGATGCTTGATACATCTCCAACGTATCTAAATTTTTTGATTGTTCCATGCTATTATATTACCTGTTTTGGATGTTTATGGGCTTTACTTTACACTTTTATATCATTTTTGGGACTAACCTACTAACCGGAGGCCCAGCCCGAATTGCTGCTTCTTCCTATTTCAGTATGTCGAAGAAAAGGAATATCAAACGGAGTCCAAACGGAATGAAACCTTCGGGAGCGATCTTTTTGGAACAAACGTGATCAAGAGGACTTGGAGTGCAAATCAAGAAGCTGCCAAGGCGGCCACGAGGGTGGAGGGTCCCCCCCCTATTGGGCGCGCCACTACTATGAAAAGGGCTATAGATGCGATGGGCACTAATGGCGCACCTGTCAGGTGGTGCGCCACTACTATATACTAATGGCACACCGTCTGGAGATGCGCCATTAGTGTGGAAGACACTAATGGCACACCAGACAAACGGTGCGCCACTAGTAATAATTTTTTTTCCATTTTTCCATACATATTAATGGCGCATCCAAGCAAGGTGCGCCATTACTAGTTCTAACTAGTAATGGCGCACCAGACAGAGAGTGCGCCATTAGTATATATATATATATATATATATATATATATATATATATATATATATATATATATATATTACTTTTTTGCAAAATTACTAATGGCGCACCACTTGCAGGTGCGCCATTAGTAAGCAGGCATACTAATGGCACATTTGCTGGTGGTGCGCCATTACTAACCTGGGACCCCAACAAGATATTTTGGACAACCACACCTACCCACTCACTTTCCCCACTTCATTCCCTCCACCTCCTTCTCCAAACTTTCGGCTGCCTCCTCCTCCTCACCTCATTTGCACCATAGATTCATCAAAATTACATGGTGAAATTACCTTTTTTGATAGGTAAGTAAGGGGAAAGCTATCTTCATGTTGTAGATCTACTTTTTTTCTCCCTAGCTCGCTCCAACAACATGCACATGCACTTTTTATGGCCTAGCTAGATCTATGTATGTTTGTGATGTTGCATATGTTTGTGGTGTTGCATATATGTTTGTGTTTGCAGGTACCGGTATTTGAAATGCGATAGTTGCCAATATTTTGCCGGAATGTTGATTCATTTCCGTTTCGGCGAGAATTTTGGCACTATGCATTCTTTTTGGTCCTATTTTTAGGGAAGGTCATGCCAAATTTTTTCTTGGTTCTAAAATATCGTTTTGCTCTACCCCGCAGGCGACCATGGTCCGCACGATGACCGAACGCATCGTGAATAGGTTTTTGACCTCCACGAAGGCCGAGATGCTTCAGAAGAACGAGACGGAGATAAGATGTCCGTGTCGAAGATGCAAGCTGAAGTGCCTTATTGCGGACCCGGATTCCGGGCAGGTGCGGGACCACCTGCTCTTGCGTGGTTTCATGGATGGCTATCAGTGGCAAGGTGATGAAGATGACTATGAAGTCGTCCATGGGGGCCGGGCAAGAAATAAGTAAGGGCAACAAGACAACCACCGCGGCGAGGGCGTGCGACAAGACGAAGAATCTCCAGGACATGATCACGATGGTGATGCTGTACACAGTCATCATGTAGAAGATGTCGTACATGATGATGAGGAAGATCAAGACGAAGGGCATGATCATGAAGATGAAGATGTCGGAGCACACGACGATGGAGGCTGGGTGCAGGACCCTCATATTCAAGAGTTGCTTCTCAAGCAGACGAATAACGCAAGAGCTGCCGCCCGAGAGAAAGCCAAGCTGGATCAACTGGAGATAGACGCGGTTACTCCATTGTATGAAGGATGCAGGCCCGAGGATACCCTCCTGAAAGTAACGCTCATGGCACTAGAGATGAAGGTAAAACACAAAATGACCGACACATGCGTCGACGAGAACATGTCATTCTGGCATGAACGTCTTCCCAAGGGGAACAAGTGCCCGACCAGTTTCGAGGAGGCGAAGAAAATCGTGTGTCCTCTGGATTTACCGCACGTGAAATACCATGTGTGCATGAACAATTGCATCATTTATCGGGACGAGCACGCGGAGTCTACCATATGTCTGGTGTGCGGCGTCACTCGATACAAGAAGAGGAAGAAAGCTCCTCGAAAATCGGTGTGGTACTTTCGGATCACTCCTCATCTGCAGCGGTATTTCACGGACCCTAAGGTAGCAAAGCTCCTGCGTTGGCACGCGGATAGGGAGGAGAAAAAGCGGGAAGATGACGGAAATGATCCGGAGATAAATAAAAAAGACAAGATGCTGAGTCACCCTAAGGATGCGAGCCAGTGGTAGGCGTTGAACTTCGAATACCTAGAATTTGGGAAGGATCCAAGGAACATCGTGCTGGGCGCGAGCACCGATGGAGTCAATCCGTTTGGCAGCCATAGAAGCACACATACCACCTGGCATGTGTTTGTGTGGATGTACAACCTTCCCCCCTGGTTGTGCATGAAGAGGAAGTACATTCACATGAGTATGCTAATTGAAGGGCCAAAATAACCAGGGAACGACATCAATCTGTATCTGGGGCTGCTGAAGGAGGAGCTAGACACGCTGTGGAAAATGCCAGCCAATACGTGGGATGCCGCAGAGAAAGAATATTTCCCTATGAGAGCCGCACTGCTAACGACGGTGCACGACTATCTCGGTTACGGATATCTCACGGGGCAGGTAGTCCATGGATTTTCTCGATGCGTAAGGTGCATGGATGACACAATGTATCGCCAGCTAGATAGAGATCCCGGGTCCTAGAAAACCGTGTTCATGGGACATCGAAGGTGGCTTCGCGATGATGACCCGTGGAGGAAACACAAGGATCTGTTCGATGGTGAAACCGAACCCCGAAAACGCTCGTGTACGAGGAGCGGCGAGGAAATAGATGAGCTGTTGAAAAATTGGAAAGACTGGCCACTGCCGGGAAAGAAGCAAAAGGTGCCAGAGCCGGGAAAGTAGCGAAAGGCGCCAGATCCGCTGCTGAAGGTATGGAAAACGAGGTCTGTTTTCTGGGACTTGCCGTACTGGAAGATCCACCGTGTGCCTCACAGCCTTGATGTCATGCATATCACGAAGAACGTGTGCGAGAGTCTGCTTGGTACCCTGCTCAACATGCCAGAGAGGACCAAAGATGGGCCGAAAGCAAGGGCAGACTTGAAATCGATGGGCATCAGGCAGGAGCTTCACGCTAATGATGATGATGATGATGATGATGATGAGGCGAAGGAGGACACAGAAAGTCGTCGCAAAGGCAAAAAGGCCAAGAAGACCGGAAATGACTACCCTCCCGCGTGCTTCACTCTAAGTCAGGAGGAGATCGAGCAGTTTTTCACCTGCCTCGTAGGAGTAAAACTTCCTTACGGTTAAGCAGGGAAGATAAGCAGATACCTAGACCCAGCGAAGCAGAAGTTCAGCGGGATGAAGTCTCACGACTGTCATGTGTTGATGACGGAGATACTTCCAGTTTCAATCCGTGGGATCATGGACGCGCATGTCCGTGCAACGCTATTTGGCCTATGCAACTTTTTCGACGTCATCTCTCGGAAGTCGATTGGCGTGAGGCAACTCAGAAGGCTACAGGAAGAGATCGTGGTGATACTATGCGATCTTGAGATGTACTTCCCGCCCGCATTCTTCGATGTTATGGTGCATCTATTGGTCCATATCGTGGAGGATATCATCCAACTCGGGCCGACGTTCCTGCACAGCATGATACCGTTTGAAAGGATGAATGGTGTCATCAAAGGATACGTTTGCAACATGTCACGTCTAGAGGGAAGTATAGCCAGGGGCTTTCTGACCGAAGAGTGCATCTCCTACTGCACGAATTTTCTAGGCATTGAGAACCCCGTTGGTCTGCCCATCAACAGGCACCTCGGCAGGCTCGCTGGTTGGGGTCACCGTGAGGGTCGCCGCAAAATGTATGTCGACTTCAAGGGTCGACTTGTTGACTTTGAAAGAGCAAACCTAGTCGCGCTACAACACATAGACGTGTTCGATCCTTGGGTGGTAGAGCACAAAACCTTTATTGAGAAGACGTACAATGACTGAGGCCAACAGAGGACGGATGGAGATATAATCAAAGAGCACAACTCATGTTTCACGCGTTGGTTCAAGCAGAAGCTTCTGTCGTACCCTTTACATGAGGATTCTTCTGCGGAAGAACAACTCATATTCGCCTTGTCACAGGGTGCCGAGCACAACCTGATGACCTATGAGGCGTACGATATCAACGGCTACACATTCTACACCGAGAACAAGGACATGAAGAGCGATGGTTATCAGAACTCCAGGGTAACAATGGAATCCTACACCGGCAACGACAAGGACAGATACTACGGAAGGATCGAGGAGATCTGGTAGTTGAGCTACGCTGGAGAGAAGGTCCCGATGTTCCGTGTCAGATGGGCCAAGAGCGTCCTAAAAGAAGACCGGTATTTCACCACCATGGTTATACCTGAAGCCAAATCCAAGACCGCGGGCGCAAACGTCACCGCGAAAAATGAGCCATGGGTACTGGCTTCCCAAGTGGACCAATGCTTCTTCATTACCGACCCGCCAAAGCCCAGTGGTGTTGTCATGAGGAGAGGCAAAAGGAAGATCATCGGAATGGATGGAGTAGCCAATGAGCAAGACTTCGACAAGTACGGTGACCCGAAGATCGAACATGATGACGATGATGAAGTAGCACACACCACAAGAAGAACTCCATTTGCGAAAAAGAAGGGCAAGAAGATTGTGAACAGATAGCTAGCTAAGATCGATTGTATTTAAATCGTAGTCTTCATTTCTCGGGCACTTTTTGATATCATGAATATTTTTAAATTTCATGGGCACTTTTTGAATTCATGAATATTTTTTCAAATTTGATGATATTTTTTCATATTCAATATGAAAAAATATTGAATATTCATGAGGACACTCGATCTCGATCCCCCTCCCTCTCGATAGCTATCCGATCCCCCTCGCCAGATCCCCCTCGCCGCCGAGCACCCCCCGCACCCTCCCCTGCTCCACCGCCGACGACCCCCCGCACCCTCCCCCGCTCCACC
>NC_041391.1:123775465-123778529 GCF_002162155.2 Triticum dicoccoides
GCTCCACCGCCGCCGCCGACACCCCGCACCCTCTCCCGCTTTTTGATGATATTTTTAAATAACAAATTTGATGATATTTTCAAATAAGAAATTTGATGATATTTTCAAATAACAAATTTGATGATATTTTCAACTAAAAAATTAATGATATTTTCAAAAAAAAAATTGATGATATCTGATGATATCTTCTTTTCTAGTCCTCATGAAAATAACAAATTTGATAAAAAACAAATTATTAGATGCAACAAGAAATAATGAAAAAAAGTTACTAATGGCGAACCCTAGGTGGGTGCGCCATTGCTATAAGAAGAAAAAAAGTTACTAATGGCGCACCAGAGGAGGATGCGCCATTGCTACTAGAAAAAAAACTACTAATGGCGCACTAGAGGGTTGTGCGCCATTGCTATAGTGTCTAGCTGGATACCCCTTCGCCCGATCCCCCCTTCCCTCTCCCTCACCAGTTCCCTCTCCCTCGATCCACCGCGCCGCTCCTTACCTCGTCCCTCCCTCCACCGCGCCGCCGCCGCCGCTGCCTCGACCCACTTCACCGCAGCCGCCCACGCGCCCCCGCCGCCTCCCTCTCCCCTTCCTCCCCCTCGAGCCCGCGACCTCCCCGCCACCACCAAATCTCTCTCGTCGGAGCTGCCCCTCAACAGTGGCTAGCATCGTCGGACGCGCTCCTCGACGGCGGCGCGAGCCTCCCCGAGCGGCTGCTGCTCATCGACGACGGTTAGTCTCTGTCCCTCCCTCCCTCTCTCCCCTGCTCATCCCCATGCCCCCACGGGGCGGCGACCTAGGGTTAGGAGCAGGAGCTCGCCGCCGCCGCCCCTTCGTACCGCTATTGCTGCTTCTTGCGGCTGCCTTTCCCGCGCGCTCGTGCGCGGACGCTGGGCCCCACGTGCGCATGCGTTGCCGTCGGCGCCGTACCTTCAATTCATGCCATGCTTATCTTCAATTAACCATAGGTTGAGATATAAGTAATGGCCATTATAGATAGATGCGTGCAAATCACATGTTGTTAAGACAAGTCTAGGAAAATTATTTTGCCTGGTCCTACATGTAGCTACCATTTGGTCAAACAAATTGGTGCTCCTGCATATTGTTTTTGGTCCTTATAAATTGTTTAGTTGTGTTCCTGGAGGATGACTAAGGAATTAGTGCTCTGTTATGATTTCTTGATAGAATTGTTGAACTACTGTCCTATGTATTAGTACTGATTATTTGGGTCCTTATCCTTGCTTCAAAGGATGCTGGTAGGTAAATTGGTGGCCTTATTAACCATGCTATGCCATTGTTAGCTTTCTTTTATGCATTATTTGTATACCATGTGATTTATATATTTGAGTTGCACAACCTTTATGTTGTGAATATCTTGTCCACTGATTGTTCAAGTAGTTACAACTTGGTCATCACTGTCTTTACCTGACCTATCGCAGATCTTGTGAGAATTGTAGTGCTCAAACTGTCTTTACCTGACCTATAGCAGATCTTGTGAGAATTGTACACTAGTATAAAAAGGGTCAAACGTGAAGCACATTAGTGCCGGTTTGTATTAGAGCCGGCACAAATGTATACATTAGTGCCGTTTCCAACGGCTAGCTAGGACGCTCTCATTAGTACCGGTTCGTGGCTAACCTTTAGGACCGGTTCGTGCCACGAACCGGTACTAATGAGGGTGGTGGCAGGATGTTGTCAGTCTGGGCCCCCTCCAGCACCTTTAGTACCGGTTCGTGCCACGAACCGGTACTATAGGTCCTCCTGCATATAAACCCTTCATCCAGCTCGCTCTGTTCTTCCCCCTTTCCCCTCTCCTCTCCTCTCTGTTCTTCCTCTTCTCCCCTCGAGCTCATCACACATTTTGCCCAAAATTTGTCAAGATTTGAAGGCCCCCATCCATTCAAGTGATCACAAAGGTTAGCAACTTTGTCCTTTCATCTCTCATTGCTAGAATAGCTCTTGCAATGCTTTATATAGTTATTAATTTGTGAGTTTAGTAATTTGGGAGGAAATATATATATGTGCTAGTATTTGATTTATATGCAATTTGAGGTCAAAATAACACTTAGTTTGCATAGGTAGGTGTGGTTTACTTAGTGCCTTCTAAATCTCCGTCGTAACCACCGTCGATCGCCCGCACCGTCCCGTCGCCGGCACCACCTTGTGGTGAGCCTCTTGTTCATGAAATTTTATATAAAAATTGATGTTTGTGTGATTTGGATATATAGTTACTCGTATAATAATTATCTTACCCGTACGTTGTTTGTTATACATAGTGCCATGGTTTTGATATCTGTCCCCGTCGGCCCTCGTCCTTGTTATGATTCGGATGTGGTATATTCTCTTTTAAAACTATTTGTTGCATTTCGTGTTTATGACAAATTATGCCCATCAAGTTGACATAGATATTTTTATCTAGGAGGTATGTGAACCGAAAATTCCAACCGACCCTATGGTCGAGAGGTTAAATTTAGTTGAAAGAGAAAATGAGTACTTGAAAGAAAAATTTAAAAGAATTGAGGGGGAGAAGATGGAATTGGAGTTGCATGTTGCCGATGTCGTCGATGATCATAAGATCAAGATGGAGAAAATGCGCTTGAAGATTAGAAAGATTAGAAAATATGCCATCGATAGTGAGGCTTGGTATCATTATGCTGTTGGATCAATTTTTACCTTAGTTGCGATCTTGATCGCATTTGTTGGTGCATTTAGTACCGGTTTGTGCCACCACCCGGTACTAAAGGGGGTCGCTTCCCGCCGCTTGGCCTGGCCAAAACATACCTTTAGTACCGGTTGGTGGCTCCAACCGGTACTAAAGGTCCATCCTATATATACAACACTTAAAAAATTCAGTTTCCCTCTGTTTCCTCTCCCTCTCCGTCGCGCCGCCCTGCCCCGATCGACACTGTCCCCGTCGACGTCGCCGCCCCCGCCCCTCGTCGCCGACCCTGGCCGTCCCCGCCCCTCATCGCCGCCGCCGTCGTCTCCGTCGCCGCCACGGGCCCGCCCCCGTCCCTGTCGCCGCCCCAATCCCCGTCGCCGCCCTCGTCTCCGTCACCGCCCCCCG
>NC_041391.1:123778944-123796354 GCF_002162155.2 Triticum dicoccoides
CCCCGTCGCCGCCGTCGCCTTGCCGTCGCCGTCGCCCCGCTGTGAGCTCTCCCCCTCTAACCTCTCTCCCTCGCCCCCGGCGGCCACCATGGGCGCCGCCCCTCCCGGCCCCGAGCACACACACATACACAAGCGCATGAATTAGTATATAATTTAGATTATTTAGATTATTATTGTTTTAGTTATCAAAACACACACACAAACACAAGCATGAATTAGTATATAATTTAGATAATTTAGATTATTGTTGTTTTAGTTATCAAAATTTTTTATATGGAACACACACACACACATATGTATGAATTAATGCATGTATATATTAGTATATACGTATTTTGTATGTTTAATTAGTTTAGATTATTTAGATTTTTATTGTTTTAGTTATCAAAATTTTTTATATGGAAATTAGTGTTTAATTAGTATGGAAATTTTTTATGTTTAATTAGTATATAATTTAGATTATTATTATTAGTATATAATTAGTGTTTAATTAGTATGGAAATTTTTTATATAATGTTGTTTTTCAGTTTTTTAATGGATGTATAAAAGTTGTGTTTTCTGTTTTTAGTGTTAGATGCTTAATTAGTATGAAATAGTATATAGATTTTTGAAATAGTAGAAATGTTAGAAATTTTAGTTATCAAAATCCAATCATTAAAAAAATATTACTTTTTGCAGGCATATAGCTAGTATTTGTTCTCGACGATGCTCGGCCCGCATCCTCGCCATCGACCCAGCCGCGACGACATCCAGCCGACCCATGTCCGGGACTGGGCTCCGACGGGCTGGCACTGGGAGGTGCTGCCTGGAGGGGCACACCGTTTGATGAGGAACCCGGACCCGGGTCCCGTCGTCGACCCTGATCTCGTTTGGTGGCGTTCGCGTGGGCCAGTTTCGGTGCGGAGGGACCCGGCCCCGCCGGAGGTGGTACGTCGCCGTGTCAGGGAGGAGGACGAGCACGTCCATCGCTATATGGTTGCGTTAGAGGTCGGTAGGTTCTCCAATACCTGGCAGTATCTTCGGGGATCTCACTTCAGCTATGATCCTGTGAGGGTTCCTTCTCTTAGGGTGTCCACCGCCCGCGCCACAGGAACCGCGAGTGTCCTAGATTCTTCTGTAGTATTCGATCTTTAATTAGCTAGCCAGTGATGTACTATTCAATATTATATATTATTCGAGATGATGTATTCGAGATTATATCTATTATTCTAGACGAAGTATTCGAGATTATATCTATTATTCGAGACGATGTAATTTGAATACTAAATTGTTTTATATTTTTTTTGAATTAGTTAAATAAAAGCTATGGCTGACAATACCGACAGAGAGGGAGAACAGACCATGTTTGATATGATACGCGGGCCAGATGATGATCAGAATGAAGAAGATTATGACGGCTCCGAATTTCTAAACAACACCGGAGAGGGTGATATGATATTCGATCGCGACAACCGAATTGATGAAGTCATGAACATGTTGATCCTGAAACAACAAAGACCGACGAGGTATATATATTTATATAAGTAGGTATCTGGTGATCATCACATGTTTTAAATGACTTGAAGATATATTAACGAATCGATCTTTGTTCTTTCAGCCATCCGGATCGAGCAAATCTTCAGGCAAAAGGACGAAACGAGGCCCGAACAAAAAGTTGAAGGAGGGCGTAAAGTACAATATCGAGGCAGTCAGACCTAATGGCGAACCATTAGCGCCTAAGAAGATTGCGGACAAGTTCGTTCGTCAGTGCGGAGTTCTTGTGAAGGACCAACTCCCGATCTCCCTTCAAGAATGGAGAGAGACAGCAAAAGACAAAATACAAAAAGCCAAAGAGGACGCTGCTCCACGTCCAGATGTTACTTTTGTCGACAAGAATCAAAAAGATCTGCTTTGGGATACTCTCATGGAACATTTCACCCTACCAGATCATTTCACAGAAGCAGATGTGCAGAAAGTCAAGGACGCTGCTCTTAGGAAGATGGCGGTTGCATTCAAGAACCACAAGAATCATGAATGGGAGAAGTACGTCAAGGGAGGAAGGAAGACTCCAGTATTCGAGGGAACACTAGAGAACCAACATGCTCATTGGGACGATTTCGTGAAATTCAAGGATTCGGAATTAGCTAAGGAACGGTCGAGAATAAACAAGAAGAATGCCGAAAAAAAGGATAAGTTCCATAAGCTGGGGCCAGGTGTCTATGCGGTGGCGATGCCTAAGTGGGATATGTCTGAGAAAGAGATGGAGGATGCAGGTGCCACTCCGGTTACTAAGAGTTGGCCCCTCAGGGTCAGGACTTGGTTCTATGCGCATGGGGGGGAGTTGGACCCGAAGACAGGCAATGTTTCGACGAGGGCAAGTCTGAAGGGAGCCGACGATGCGATACTTGTTGCAATAGAAGAGGCACGATCGGGGGTGTTCGAGACCAATAGAGAGAACGATGAGCCTACGCGTGCCCTAGGAAATCCTGGACACCCGGGAAGAGCACGAGGCAAGGGCGCTATTCCGTGGTATGAGGGGTTTTCAGACTGGAACACCGACTACAGAACCCGTGCGAGAAATAAGATTGCGGAGGAGAAGAAGAGGGAGATGGAGGAGGAGTAGAGGAAGCGGGACTATGAACGCCTTCAAGGCCTAGAAGCAAGTCAAGCGGAATTGGTAGTCAAATTCCAGCGGCAGCAGGAGCAGATCGACTCACTTACCCAGCAAAGGGGGTCTCAGCAGCTGCAGCAGCTAGCGAATGATCCAGCATTGGATAGCACCGCCCCATCCATGCCGAGAAGCAGCGTGGGTTCCGCCCCGGACGATGTAATGCTGGGTAGATACCCCGTGGATGACATCATGGAGAACACTAGCTGCGAGCTACACGTCAAAATGAAGAACATATCCATGAAGGTGGCGGATGCGATTGCTTTTACAAATCCCCCCGAGGCAACCTTCCATTGCAACCTGATTCTAGCGGGCTATGCTCGTGTCTTGGTTGATGAGGTGGTGGACCCATATTCGGAGCTAGAGCTTGACATTCCTGGAGGTGACGACGAGCGCTTTCTCGGAGACGCCAACCATCGTATCATCCTATGGAAAAAGGATTGCATCATCTTTCGAAGGCCACCGACACCGCGTCAGCCGACTCCTCATCGAAGTCCACCACCGAGTCAGCAGTCTCCCGCTCCTGCAAGTCCACCAAGTCCGGCAAAGTGTTAGGCCACTCCTCCTCCAAGTACGGCAAAGTGTCAGGCCACTCCTCCTCCTCCAAGTCCGCCACAGCGTCAGACGTCCACTCCTCCTCCAAGTCTGGCACAACCTCAGGCCACTCCTCCTCCAAGTCCGGCACAGCTTCAGGCGGCCACTCCTCCTCGTCCAACTCAGCCCCGTCAGCCGTCTCCGCCGCCTCAGCAATCGCAGAAGAGACACCCCACAGCTATGGTGCGTAGCGGTACGAGTCGAGGTAGTACAGGAAGTACAGGCGGAGGCAAGCGATATAAATATGGTCCAAGCCTCACGCCTCTTCCGCAGAGGGCTTATGACAGGTCCGAGGAGGAAATCGCAGCCATATCAAAGTCCGAGGTGGAAGCCCATTTTGCACCGAAACCGCCAACGCCGCCAAGGGAGAAAGTGCCTGAGGAAACGATTGACCACTTCATTCGTATGGCTCAAGCACCAACTCCCAAGCCTGTTGACACAGACTATGAGCGCCACATCAGGAAGTTAAATCGAGCACGTCTACGTAAGGAGGCGAGCTCGCGATCGAGCAAACAAGAAGCAGCTGTCAAAAAAATGCGGGAAAACCATTCCCCAGCTGGGAGAACATGCGGCGCAATCGATCCCCTCGCTTGTTGTGCCAACAACACATGACAGTACGCGCTCCCATTATTATTGTGGGCAAACAGTTTACGTTCCTGAGGTGGGCAATGTGGTAATAATGGAGGACCATATAATGCAGGCTGAAGTTCTCAAAATCACTGTTGGACAACTCCTCGAGATCGAGCACATGCCTGTGCTTAGAGAGGATGAAATAAAATGGAAATATGTCCGGGGCCAACCTTTGGTCGAGCCAGACAAGGTTAAGAACCTCCCAACCAGAATGTATGAATTGCATCAATGGTACATGAACATTACCAAGATTTCCGATCGATTGTCCCTCATGGTGAATGTCAAGGAGGGGCATTACTACCATGAGAAAGCTGTGTCCGTTGAGTATTCTGAACTGTTTCAGTTATACAATCAAGACGCACTCGACAAATCTATCGTCAGTTGCTATTGTCTGTAAGTGATTTCTTTCTGTAATTTAAGTCTCAAGCTAGCTGTAGTGATCCTTTTGATCAATCATTACCTGTAATTATCCTCACTATATTCTTTTCTATGGTATTATATGCAGGATGAAGATGTACGAAATGAGAAAAGGTGGACGCTATGGCATTGGGTTCATTGACCCAAACACCGTTAATGAATACACATGGAAAATAGATGCACGTCATCAAAAGGCCGTAGAGGACAGCATGCTAGAGTTCTCGAAGCACCTCAAATACAATGAAGATATACTACTTCCTTACAACTTCCAGTGAGTCACACTGTCTTGTACTACAAATTCTCTGTTTTTGCCTACTAGCTAGCTACATGTTTTTGCTTACATATGCCCGCTTAATTAAGATATGGAAATGTGTGTGCATGCAGATTTCACTGGGTCTTGTGTATCATTAAAGTTGACACCGGAACAGTTGAAATACTGGACTCACTACTCAAAGAAAAAACTGACTATAACATCTTGTTTGGGATAGTCAACAGGTAATTTCAATCATTATTAAGTATATATCTCGGCCTATTTAGTTTTGTCATTTCATGATATGAACTATTTAATAACCCCTTTATTCATTTTCTTTGTCGGCGGGCAGTGCTTGGGCAAGGTTCATCAGCGTCACGGAAGGCGAATGGAAAGAAAAGCTTTAAATGGGGAAGACCCAAGGTAAGTAATTAAGTAGTACTAGCTAGCTAGCTAGCTGCCATCTCTTTAATTATCATGCTTGATTAATTATTACCTGATCAAATTCCATTCTCGTAAAGGCCCTGAAGCAGGCGCAGGGGACTGATCTGTGTGCATTCTGCGTTTGCGAGAACATTCGCATGATGGCGTCCGAAAGGAGCAGATCTCAAAGACAGGAATGGGTACGCTTGTCAAAACACTATTCACAATTTTTTACACCATTATCGACATCTAGTCACACAACTAATACACATGCTTATTGATCTCCTTCTTAACAGTTCAGAGAGGTGCGGGCGAAGCTCCTAGAAATGGAGCGCGTAGAAGCACTTCAAGCGGAAATAGCGGGATTTTTGCTTGACCAGGTCATAAATCCGAAGGGAGAATACTATTACCCGCTACCGCCCCCATGAAAACCACTTCCAATTGTCATCGTGCTCCGAAGGCACCAATTAGGCTAATGCCACTAGCTCCGAAAGCAACATGCATATGTAGGACAAATTGTATATACCTATACATGTGTGTATGTGTGAATTAATTAATATGATGGTTTGTGAGACATTTATGATATATATATGCATGATTGGTTCTACTAGAAATTCTATTTATATATATATATATATATATATATATATATATATATATATATATATATGCATAACGTGTACAATGTGTAGTATCGCAAAATACCAGCAAACGAAAAAGAATTAAAATGGAAACACAAAATTAAATGAAAAAGAAATCATAAAACTAAAAAAACCCAAACCTTATAGTACCGGTTGGTCTTACCAACCGGTACTAAAGGGCTCCAGGCCCCCAGAGCTGGCTCGTGCCACGTGGTTGCCCTTTAGCACCGGTTCGTGCTGAACCGGTACTAAAGGGGGGGGGGCTTTAGTGACCACACTTTAGTGCCGGTTATGGAACCGGCACTAAAGGGCCTTACGAATCGGTGCTATTGCCCGGTTCTGCACTAGTGGTTGTGCTCAAACTGTCTGATTTAAGAATCAGCTAGCAGATTTTTGTTAGCTGTAGAAGGAGAGTGCCTGCTGATTAGTGTTTATTTGCTTTTTTGGCGCTTAATTGGTTATTTGTCTGAAGTAGTGTTAGTTCTGATCATGATTGTTGTGCTTATGGCTTTAGAAAATGATAAACTGTTTGAATCTGATAGGAAGGTGTCCTTTTGGATTTGTTGGTAAATTTGTTTTATTCAATGGTTATTGACAGTATATTATCATTCCTATTTTAGGAAGGTCTATTCCTGCAATATCATTGCTACCTTTTATTGGCAAATCATTTGGTTCACATCCTAGAATCTTGTTGGATTTGTAACTTGGTCCACTCAACTTCTTTTGTACCATGTGAGTCATCATTGATGAAGTAGTAGTTTAAGGTCTGTTAGGTGTACCTAAATTACTCTAGTGATAGGAGTAGTAGTGGAGGCCATCTGGTTGCACTACTACTGCTAGGACTTGCTCCAGATTTTAGGATTTCTTTTCTTTTAGGATTTATTTTCTTCTAGGACTAGGTTTTTATTATTTTTCTGTTGTGGTTGTTTTTTGAGCTCTTTCTTTTTCATTTCCTACTATCCTTATCCTAATAATCTTAAATAGTTATGATGTGTGTAACAGGATTATATCTTGGATTTGCTAGTGGACTTTGGGAGTTTCTTAGCCAGCTTGGTGACTCCATATTTTTCACTATTTCAGCAAGTCTTTTGTAAGCATTAAACTTTTAGCACTACATTTTTATCTTATGTGTACATCTGTTTGCTTCCAATTGCTATATATGTATTGTTGTTACTAAAAATGATGAAGCTCCTGTCAATTGCAATACATATATATGTGTATGATGATCCTCCTTTCCTACAGTAGTATAGCACTTGCAGTAGTATGGCACTTGCAGTAGTGGTGCCTACGCAAGATACAGTTCAGATTTGAATTATTTCAGAAATTGGTATGACCAAAGATGCTATTGTATATAAATGGGCTGCTGTAGAACTGTTCTTCATCTTTACAGTGCTGTTGTATGGACATATGCTGAATTTTCTGCTCTGATTGTTGCTCAAAGAAATTTAGCAAAAAAATGGGGTCCTGGGAGACGCCGCTGCTGCTTGAGGCCCTTGAGAGGCCCTTCGTGTCGTGATGATTTTCAGGTACCCCGAGAGGCCCTTGAGTTTGCCGGAATGTCGATTAACTTCCGTTCCGGCAAATTCGGGTACTCCATATGTCCTATTTTCAGCAAAGGTCATGCTGAAATTTTCCGTGAATTTTAGCATGACTTTGCTAAAAATCGGATATATGGGGTACTTGCTACTAATGCATGGGCCGGGGTATCTTAGTACTTAATTAAGTAGGAACAGTTGCCCCTTTATTCTTGCTGCATTAAACCATAGGTGGCAATAGAGCGAAGTTATTAGGCCCAACTTAGAATTCTCCTCAACATCGATAAACCCTAGATGATAAACCCAAGATATGTGGCAATAGAGCCAAGTGATTAGTGCCATGTGATTAGGCCCAACCTAGGGTGCCTCGGCATCGATAAACCATAAATGATGAAAACTTAACTTAGCATTTGGGGTGCCTCGGCGTCGACAAACCCTAAATGATGAAACCTTGGCTTTTAGGGTGCCTCGATGTCGATGAGAATCTAAATGATGTACGCTTAGGCTTTTAGGGTGCCTCCGCATCGACAAACCCTAAATGATAAAAGCTTAGCTTTTAGGATGCCTCAGTGTCGACAAACCCTAAATGATGAGACCATGATCTTGTTCCTTGACAGTAACCAACTTTTTGACCAAACTATTTTCCTATTTAGGGCGAAACATGGCCAACAATGATGAGGCCGGCGGTTCGGGCGGCAAGCAATTCTGGGAGCTGTCCCAGGAGATGGAGGAACAACCTCACCGCTATGAGGATGCCGTGGAAGACACCAATCCTGACTACACAACCCCTAGTGGCGTCGGGGATGACACCACTAATGGTGCCGCCGAGGATGCCACCACTGATGATGGTGGCGCACACACAGATGGCAGCCAACCGAAGAAGCAAAGGAAGGACCGGCGCCGGAATGCACTTAGCATCCTCAAGGAGGAATTTACTCAAGTGGACTCCGACGAACATCCAACGGAGCCAAAACATATAGTCAAGGGGTACTAGCTTCAGCTCGGGTGCATTCTCCAGAGCACCGTCTCGATCAACACCGAGAACCTTAGGCATAAGGACCGAGGGAATTTGTGCAACCTCCTCTTCACGAAGTTGCACGAATGATAGAAGTTCCCCGCCGATTTTGAAAACACACGCCTCTCAGGGAACAAAGTGAACAGGCCGCCCTCACGAGGATGATCATGGCCCTGTCTACTTGGAGAAGCACGGTGAAGAGAATGATTGATAAAGGTGATAGATATGAGAAGATCAAGGCGAAATATTCTTCGATCAGCGAAGATGACTACAAGGAGTTCAAGATCAAGTGCGATAGCAGCACAACCTCCAAATCAAGTCAGTAGGGGAACACAAACTCGGTCCTGGCGGTTACACAGTGGCGCAGCCTATATGGGACAAGGAGGACGCGGAGCATGCCGAGCAAGGCCTACCGCCCCGCTTCAAGAAATACAGCGGTGACAAGCAGACCAGGAACTTTGTCAGGGCCCGGTTCAAGGAGGACCCGATAACAAAGGAGCTTACCATGGATCCGAAGACCAGGGCACTTGAGCTTGTTCTGGTAAGGAATACACCCCCGCGTAATTACCTCCATATGGTTGCACTCTAATTAATCCCCAATATTTCTAAATGGTTCACGTTCCTTCCGCAGGAAACTGAAATCAATAGCGTAGGGTCGTCTCAGAGCTCCCCTTTCGACACCCCTTTAAATAGGGCGTTGAACGTAATGAAAAACAAGGATAAGCTCAATAAGACGACGTCAGCTGGTCGTGTGGCCGGCAAAGGCTTGTCCACAAAATGGTCGTCATACTATACCGCTGGTGGGCGGAAGAAGAAAAAGACCAGCTCAGAAAGCCAGACATGCGAGGATGAAGCACTCAAGGCACAAGTGTCGCGGATTCTGGAGCTTGCCCAAGAGCAAGTGGAACAACAAATAGGAACGCCATGGTTCCTACGTTGATTCATGGGCTGACGACGTGGATTGTCGGCGGCCAACAGGGGCCTCCCCCGGTTCCCAGCTTCACGGCCAGCAACTTGCACAGTGCGCAGGCGGCACCATTGGTGTCTCCGACGGCGCCATTGGTGTCTCCGGCGGAGGCGGTATTCGTGTCTCCGGCGCCGGCATGGGCATTGGAGCTTAATGCACTCGGGTGTACGCCGGCCGGCACCTTGCCAGCAAGCGCTCCCTCCGTCAGTTGCACGCCCGCTGTTGGCGGTGCGTCAACATTAGCCGAGCTCGACGGCATCACGGTAACTAAGCCTCTCGGCCGATGACTTCATCTCCTTGCCTTTGACTGGGCATCCCTGACGCCCTACATGTTTTTGCAGGGCGCCGCCGACGTTCCTTGCACTCTTCTGCACTTCGTGGGCGGCGAGTTGGTCGATGTCGCCAAGGGCAAAATCGTTCAACCGGGCAACCCCATGTTCCACGGTAATCCGATGCCACCCACAGTGTATAGGGTTGAAGTGGTTCGGGTGCTGCCAGGCTGCGACGAGCTGTTACCTCCGATTCGACCCGCTGGGGCCGACGAAGAAGATGAGATGACCCTCAGCGCCTGCGTAAATTGGCCCCTGCTTTTGCCGAAGAGCCAGATTCCTTTGGGGGCGGGGGACACCACCCCAAAGACAAGACCGCCAGTCGTGCCGGCGCCAAGCCATGGCAAGAACGCCGCAACACTACCGGACCTGCTGGACATCCCTATGGCGGACATCCCTATGGCACAGGATCCGGACATCCCTATGGCACAGGATCCGGATGACAACGACTATGACGATGGTACATTTACCAAGGTCGTTAAGTACTTTGCCGAACATGGGTACGCTGACGAGTTTTGCGGGCCTCTTTCTCAAGAACCCAACCAAGACGACCACGATCTAGCTGGTATGGCGGAGAAATCCAATTGCAACAAGCGTCGTCTAGCGTTCAGTTCTTAGGAGATGCCTCCGGCTCCTGCCTTCACCTAGCCTTAGATAGCTGAGGTGCGAAATATTATCAGGCCCAACATGCTCAAGAAGGCGTTCTGTGAGCAGAACTCGGTCCCATTATAGGAGATTAAGAAGAAGAGACGGAAACGAAAGACTAACAAGGCCGCCGGTGCGAGCCAGCCGGCACCGAGTTCGATCCGTGCTCAGGACAGGCCACCTTCACCTAAGGATATTTCGAGGAGGGTGCATGTGGCGGGTAGGGCGATGCTACCGCCAAATATGCTCAATGCTGCAACCGGTGCTATGCGCAGTCTGCACGACAGTGTTCTTTCTCTGGAGAAGCGGCGTCTCAGAGAGAATGATGTGGCATACCCGTTTTTAGTGGCCAAGGTGCCAGAAGGCAAGGGCTTTGTGGATGGAGACATCGGGGGTACGACCGTCCTGCGGTTTGATGACATCTTTGCTATGTTTAACCTTCATCCGCTCCACTACACCTTCATTTGGCTGTTTTCGCTGAGTATGGAGATGCGGATCATTAGAGACAAGACCCCGGACATCGTGATAGTCGACCCCTTCTACATGCGTGCCAAGCACTTCAGCAGCGCTGGGGACCGCCGAGTTGCGAGTTCACACCTCGAAGGCGTCATTCTGGCAAACCCAGATAAGGATAACTTCCATGTGGCTTACTTTCCCGAGTAAGTCATCCCTTAACCGCCCCGTAACATATGATTTCTTAGATTTCGATTGTTCTTTTTTTCTAACATTCCGTGTTCTGTGCAGTGACACAGATTGCACACTCATCCTCTTAAGCCCGAAATATTCCATGGCCACGTATGTCGACCCGAACTGTAACTCCAAGATAGACTACACAAATGTCAAGAAAGTTCTTGATGATGTTCTCCCCGGCTATGCCAAATCTGGAGGCACCTTCACCAGGGCAGTTCATAAGTACGGCAAGCACACCTTCTGACACAATACGAAGTTCTGCTGCATCAAGGAGCCTCCTGGCGGTCAGAAGGATGCCTACTATGCCCTCCATCACATGCGGGCGATCATAAGGGACCATCATCACCTTCTGCTACCAGATAATCTCAAAGATTGGGCAGCGAGGTTGTGGGCAATCCAGGACGCAGACCTCCGACAAGAATTCTTTCGCATCTAGTCAGAGTTTGCGGACATCATCCATCAAGATGTCCTTCATACCTCGGGGTAGTTCTTCCTCAGATATCAACCGTCCAACAGTGAGATATATTGAATGCTACAATTGCAGGGTGACAACGACCGCGATTTCATGACCATCACGACAAACGACGGCTTCACCCACGCTCCTATCCGATGAGTCGAGTCGAAAGTAGTGATGTGTAGTTCTGAAACATTGATTGGCTCATGTTGTAATTAAACTTTAATGAATTCATATGTCTCTTTGGTTTGGACAGTCATTCAACTTAGATGTAATCGATGCTATTTATTAGTAGGATCATGAATCGTGTTATTAATGTCTTGCTTTTCTCTTCCGATCCTTTTGTTGCATACTTACATATTGCTTATCTATTGTTTGTTGTTTGGCTTGTGCATAGATATGCCATTGTATGTCGTGTACAAGGGTAAGGTTCCCGTAGTCTACGACGACTAGGAGGAGTGTTGGAGACAGGTTCACCGTTTCAGCGGTAACAGTTACAAAGGGTACACCACTAGGGCGGAGGCCGAATCTAGATATGCCCGCTATCTAGCGGGAGAGAGGAGGGAGCGTTGGAGGAACCGGGTGAAGACCAGTTTGATCGCGATGATGCTCATCGTGATGACCGCACCTCTCTTCTATGTGATGGTAGTTTAGATGATTGATATCGACTTGTAATGTGAAGACAAACTCGATACTCGTGGTCTTGAGACTTGTAATGTTTTATATTCGTTCGGTCTTTTGAATTCGGAGACTAATATGATGAATTGTATTCGGAGACTAATCTTCTATTGTATTCGATGAATCTGCTGTTGCTCTGTGCTGCTGTCTATATTTTGTCCAATAATATATTTTGTAACCTGTGCAAAAATCAGAAAAGTAAAAAAAATCAAATATTCATACTAATGGCGCATCACCTCGAGGTGCGCCATTAGTATGCCAAAGGATACTAATGGCGCATCACCACAGAGTGCGCCATTAGTATGACAAAGCACATGGTTACGTATGCCCCCCGGGAGGCTTACTAATGGCGCATGGTCTTACATACTAATGGCGCACTGCTTGGTGCGCCATTAGTATACCAGATACTAATGGCGCACTAGTGGTGCGCCATTAGTAAAAAATACTAGTGGCGTGGTACTAATGGCGCACCGGTAGTGCGCCATTAGTTGGAAAAACCGGTGCGCCATTAGTAGGCCTTTTCCACTGACCTACTTCTTCCTCCTATATATACCTACGTACCCGAAACCATCAGGGGCAACCACGAAAAGCTATTTCCACCACCGTAACCTTCTGTATCCACGAGATCCCATCTTGGAGCCGTCACCAGTGCTCCGCCGGAGGGGGAATCCACCACCGAGGGCCTCTACATCAACTCCAAGGCCTCTCCGATGAGTTGTGAGTACCACAGACCTTCCTCCTATATATACCATAGACCTTCGGGTACATAGTTATTAGCTAGATGGCTTCTTCTCTCTCTTTGAATCTCAATACCATGTTCTCCATCATCTTCTTGGAAATCTATTCGATGTAACTCTTTTTGCGGTGTGTTTGTCAAGATCCGATGAATTGTGGGTTTCTGATCAAGTTTATCTATGAGAAATATTTGAATCTCCTCTGATTTTTTTATGTGTGATTAAGTTATGTTTGCAAGTCTCTTCGAATTATCGGTTTGGTTTGGCCTACTAGATTGATCTTTCTTGCAATGGTAGAAGTGCTTAGCTTTGGGTTGAATATTGCGGTGTCCTTTCCCAGTGACACTAGGGGCAGCAAGGCACATACTGTATTGTTGCCATCGAGGATCAAAAGATGGGGTTTATATCATATTGCATGAGTTTATCCCTCTACATCATGTCATCTTTCTTAATGTGTTACTCTGTTCTTATGAAGTTAACACTCTAGATGCATGATGGATAGCGGTCGACGTGTGGAGTAATAGTAGTAGATGCAGGTAGGAGTCGGTCTACTCGTCACGGACGTGATGCCTATATAAATGATCATGCCTAGATAATCTCATAATTATTCGCTTTTCTATCAATTGCTCGACAGTAAATTGTTCACCCACCGTAATACTTATGCTATCTTGAGAGAAGCCACTACTAAAACCTATGGTCCCCGGGTCTATCTCTTATCATATTAGTTTGCTATTTACTTTTATTTGCTTCTTTAATTTTCCAATCTATATCATAAAATACCAAAAATATATTTATCTGTGGCACCCAGGCTTAGAGCGACCGGTTTACCCTACATTGCCAGCCCAGAGACCGTGTCTTCTGGCAACACACAACAACTTGGTACAGAAAAACAATTCATGCTAGCGGAGCATAGTTCATAATACAACAATTAGCGAGGCCTAGCGGCGCACATGGTGCGGCTGAACAATATGTACATTATTTAGTAAACATAACGGGGCCTCGATCATGACAACTACGCGGCAGCGGAACAACGTTGTAGCGGGACTCCATAGCACAGGGACACCGACGTGGACACGATCTAGACACAGACAGCTCTCCTTTCCAACGAGACTTTCCTGAAATCTGGCATGACATGCCAGGTCAGTACATTTAATGTACTTGCAAGCTCACAACAAGCATAAACATAATGACAAACAATATCATGATACTTAACCAATTAATAATAATGCAACAATATATCCAACATGCTGTGAATATGCTCAAGTGGTACTCGTCCCATGGACTGGCTTACCGAACGTGATCATTTCTAGACCACAAACATGAAGAATTCAACGACAATATGGTGATTGTCGGTGTCAAAACCGGCGGATCTCGGGTAGGGGGTCCCGAACTGTGCGTCTAGGCGGATGGTAACAGGAGACAAGGGACACGATGTTTTTACCCAGGTTCGGACCCTCTCGATGTAGGTAAAACTCAACTCATGCTTGATTAATATTGATGATATGGGTAGTACAAGAGTTGATCTACCACGAGATCAGAGAGGCTAAACCCTAGAAGCTAGCCTATGGTATGATAGTTGTTCGTCCTATGGACTAAAAATCTCCGGTTTATATAGACACCAGAGAGGGCTAGGGTTACACAGAGTCGGTTACAATGGGAGGAGATCTACATATCGTATCGCCAAGGTTGCATTCCACGCCAAGGAAAGTCCTATCCGAACACGGGACGGAGTGTTCAATCTTGTATCTTCATAGTCCGGGAGTCCGGCCAAAAGTCATAGTCCGGCCATCCGGACACCCCCTAATCCAGGACTCCTGCAGTAGCCCTTGAACCAAGTTTCAATGACGACGAGTCCGGCATGCAAATTTGTCTTCGGCATTGCAAGGTGGGTTCCTCCTCCGAATACTTCATAGAAGATGTTGAACACAAGGATATTATCCGGCTCTGCAAAATAAGTTCCACATACCACCGTAGAGAGAATAATATCTGCACAAATCTGATCTGCCGACGTATTCCGTAGCGTGACGTCATGCCATAGCCAAGCCTTTATTCGAGTCGTTTTACTGTCCCACCTTAGCGCGTTTAGCGAGGCGGTTTTCTTGGCACGTCTTGTCTAAGCTGAAATCGTGTCCCCTTATTCCGGGATTCTCATCAATACGATTGTGGGTAACAAAACCGCGCCATCAATCACGGCGCTTGGGAGATAAGCGAGTTTTACTAGGCTGGTGGGGGCATGCAGTTTCGGCCGCCCATATAAGGGGATAAGAATCCGCCCTTTCAATCTACACCTTCTTCCTCCTTTGCTTATCCATTTCCGCGCACTCGAGCTCCAGCGCCCAAGTCCGCACTTCCCACCTCAACCTTCTCCAGTCATGTCCGGAGCGGGAGGCAGATGGATGGCCTCCATCGTCACGGAGGGGCACATCAAAAAGTTGAGGAAGGCCGGATACTTGTCCGACGACATCGCGCACCGGCTTCCAAATGAGGGGCAACTCACCCCCACCCCTAGGCCCCATGAGAGGGTGGTGTTCCTCACCCATTTCCTCCATGGACTGGGCTTCCCACTTCACCCATTTGTCCGGGGGCTCATGTTCTACTACGGCCTGGATTTCCATGATCTGGCCCCGAACTTCATCCTCAACATCTCGGCATTTATCGACATGTGCGAGGCCTTCCTCCGCACCAAGCCCCACTTCAGCCTATGGCTGAAGATCTTCAGCGTCAAGCCGAAGGTCGTGGGCGGCCGACAAGCGGAGTGCGGAGGCGCCATGGTCGGCAAGATGCCCAACGTCACATGGCTCGAGGGCTCCTTCGTGGAAACTATCAAAGGGTGGCAATCGGGGTGGTTCTACATCACCGAGCCGCGTGACCCTGAGTGGGCAGCGGCCCCCGAATTCTAATCTGGCATCCCCACACGGCTCACATCTTCGAAACACACGGGCCTGTTGTGGGGCAATCCGGAAGAGGTGACCGGACTCCAAACCTGCGTCCATGACATGGTGAACAAGAAGGTCAAACTTGTCAACGTAGTCCAGGTCATGCTCTTCCGCCGGATCCTCCCGTGTCAACGACAGGCCTTCAACTTGTGGGAGTTCGACCCGGCCCGACACCATACTTTGTCCAAGCTCTTCGACACCAAGCACAAGGACGCCTGGAAGGTGCTATTCAATAGCTCCGAGGTCTCCCCTCCCGTCACTGAGGATCACGGATTCTGCGCCAAGCACCAAGCCACCGAAGTAAGCTTGTTTTTGTCCTTTACGGGACACTTGATTTTCATAGTTTGACTCAATGTAGGATCTAAACTCTTGCTCCTTTGACAGGACTGGAAGAGGACGTCCGAACAGTTTGACTGTCCGGCCCCTTTGCCAGAAGGCCCAGTAGATGCACGCTTAACGAAGCTGCTGGTTCCAGCACCTCACGTGGTGGCAGAGAAGAAGGCCAAGAAGAAGGCCACGGGGACTCGAAAGAGTTCACGACACTTGGTGGTGTCGGATTCATCGCCCGACGACCCCGAAGCGGCCTCCGCCTCCGAAGACGAGGAGGACGAAGAAGAAGCCCCTCCCCCTCCACCGGGGGGAGGAAAGAAAAGGAAGGCCGCCCCAACTGGGGAGGCCAGCGGGTCCAAGAAGGGGAAGACCCTTCTTCCGGACTATGCCTCCGACGCCGACGACGACGGAGAGAAATGGCCATCCAGGGTCAAGCCCATGGCCAACTCGTAAATATCTGGATACCAGAGTAACTCATGGCGTTCCTCCATTATACTGTACCTTCTGACACCGAATTCAATTATGCAGTCCGCCCAAGGCTCAGCTCGGTGATTCGTCGAGCGGCTCCCTGGATTCATCGGATGTGAATAGCGCTTCACTCCGGATGGCTACCTCCCCTCGCCCTAAGGACGACGCCGAGGTGGAGTCTCAAAAGGGGCTAAACTAGGAGGAGGTGGTCCTGGGGGCGCCGCAAGGCGACCTCCCTGACCCCAGGCCCAAAGGGGATGAAGCCCCAGAGGGATCTAAGTCCGGCCCTGGGCTGGACACCACTCCGGAACCTTCAATGATTCCGGAGTCTGGCAGGCAGCCCCCTTCGTCCAACCGGAGGCACCAGACAATTTTTGGAGGTGCTTGATGGCGTCTCCATCAATGAGGAGCACCGCACTGTTATGAGTGTGGTGATCAAAAAGGTTCAGTCCGCCAAGAGCAGGCTGATAGAAGCATGTACCAGCCTTCTAACAGGCTTTGAGGTATGTATTTTAAATATGTAAAAATATTACCACATAGACAGTAGCCCCTGATGCTCAGTTTGGTGTTCGGAAAGAAAAGTCGGACTGAGGATCTAAAAAGATATACGCAGGAGTCTAACAGAAATATGTCAATATGGGGATGCAAGTTGCGCTGCTAACCTCTACCGCCGTGACTGCGGAGGTCGATGCGTTAAAGCATAGCCTCGAGCGGTTCGAGAACGAGCTCGGCCTTGCCAAAAAGCAGCTCGAGGACAAAGAAGGTATGTAGTACCACTAGTAGAAAAAGGGCCTATTGTCCCGGTTGGTGAGGGCCTTTAGTCCCGGTTCTTGAACCAGGACTAAAGGGTCGGTACTAATGCCCTGACCCCTTTAGTCCCGGTTCAATCCAGAACCGGGACAGAAGGGCCTCCACGTGGCCTGTCCCCTGAGCGCAGGCAGGAGGGCCTTTGGTCCCGGTTGGTGGCACCAACCGGGACCAATAGGCATCCACGCGTCAGCGTTTATGTGGCTGTGGTTTTTGTTTT
>NC_041391.1:123796597-123799353 GCF_002162155.2 Triticum dicoccoides
GGGGGTTTTGGGGGGTTAATTTAGGTGTTTCATATATTGTGCTATAGCTAGCTAATTAATAGAGAGAAGTGTCCTCTCTTTTGTCCGTGCTTGGTCGACGCTACGTACCATACATACATACGTATAGAGAGGACTAGCTAGACACGCTAGCTAGCTAGTAAGCAAACAAAAGATCGTCATGAACATATATGCATACAGAGAGAAGTGATATCGACCACCTCTCCTTCTCCGAGAGATTGGTCGAACAAACAAGTTCTCGTATATCTATCGGACACTACCGGCTACATATATACAATAATTATCTTTTACAAATATATAATCTCCTAAAATACGGACGCGTGGTCCGCATGTATTCTCCGTCTTCAGTGATCACGTGGTCAAGAAAGAATGCCGCCAATTCCTCTTGAATTGCTCGCATGAGATCTGGTGCTAGGAGTTCATCCCGCATCCGAAACATCTAATTTTAAGAAGGGGGTCAATACATATATATATATATGAATGAATGAAACTCAACACAAATGATGGTAATAAAATAAAATTGTGAATATTGTTATTTATGCACTTCATATTGTTTGTCGGAGTAGCCCCGCTCACAGGTCATGTGGCGGATGGACTCGCAAATGTAGTATCCACAGAAATCATTCCCGACCTCTCCGCTTCGGCAAATGCCTTTCCAATAATGCACTCATAGTTGCCTTTCAGCGGAGACTTGGGTGGTTTTGTCAGGGCAGCCAGAGTGCGCTTCCCTTTCACCGGATCTACCTTCTCCTCCGGAGGTGGATGTCTCTTTGCTTTCAACCCTTGAAACCAGTCATCCACTTCGGTCTGCGCGATCTTCACGTTTTCCTCCTCGCTCCTCTCGTACGATAACTTCTCTGGAGTCTTCAGAGAAGGACCGAATCTGTATCTCCTCCCGCCTTTGGCTGTACTGGTAGACGCCGACAGAGTAGACGGAGCGGATGTCTTCTTTCCTTGCTTACGAGGTGGAGGAGAAGGACTGCGACGCGCTGTAGAAGCCGGAGCGGCGGCGGGTCTCTTCCGCCCTTGCTGACGAGGCGGAGAATGTCACATCCCTAGCTTCTGGTAATGCTCTGAGCTAGCTAGTCATGTGTTGCATCATGTTTAAATTTTGCCTAAAATTGAAATGGGGATGTTCAAACCCTAGCATTAAATCAACTCAACTAGGGTAAGATAAAATCTTTTCAATAAACCCAAAAGGCCCTAAGAAAAGTTCATGATTTCTGGTTAAGGTGGAAACCTCTGCCAAAAATGATGAATATATCCTTAGGTCATTTTTGGATTTTTGAATTAAATCATATTGTATTTGACTTTGGGCATTTAAATACTATAAATATTTTAAATGCTCAAATAAATGTTGGAAATTGATAAGAGTCACTGGAATAATTCAGAAAGCACCCATATTTATTTCCAGGATTTTATAAAATGATTTGATATTTAAAACAAATCAAAAACAAATTGCAGAAATAGAAAAAAAATAAAACAGAACAAAATAAGAGGGAGAAGGACATACCTGGCCTCACCCGTGCAGCCCACCAGCCGGCCCAGCTCCCCCCCCTGGCCGGCCCAGCCCACCTCGGTCGCCACCGTCTTCAACCTCCTGCCAGTAGGAAGGAGGGCGTGTGCCCGACGCGCGCGCGCACGCTCCGGCCACCTCCTGCTTACCCGCTCGCCGCTGGAGGCACCCGAGGGCGCCACGCACTCCCCCTCGCCCCCTGCACCTCCCCTCTCTTCCCCTGGACCCCGTTCCCTCCTCTGCTCTCTCCCTGCACGCGCCCGAGCGGAGCTCGTCGTCGCCGACGCCGTTCGCCGTAGCCACCGTGCTCCTCACTGCCACCCGAAGTACCCAGGAGATCCGCCCCGACCCCCTCTTCCTCCTCGCCGAGAAGCACACCGCGGGAGCCCCTGCATCACCGCCATCGCTGTCGTCTTCTACCTCGGACCCGCCGGCCATCTTCGTCAAATTCGTCGGCTCCGGTGCCTCCCCGAGCTCCCCGAGGCCACCGTCGCAACCCCTGTGAGCTTGCCTTCGTTTCCCCTCATCTCTCTCCCTCGCGTGCACCCTGTAGCCGCCGCCCCACGAGCACCCGAAGCTGCCGTCCGCCATGGCCGGTGAGCTCCGTGCTCCCGAGCTCCTCCGCCTGCGCTCGTTGTCTCCGGGTGTTCCTGGTGACCCCAGCATCCCGTAGAGCCCATCAGCTGACCTCGCCGTGCCGTGTAACACCGAACCCGAGCACGCCCGAGCTCCGGCCGCCGCTGCCGAGCTCGGGGCCATCGTCCCCGGCCGCCCTAGCTGCTGCTGCTTGCTGAAACGGGTGCGGGTGAGCTCCAGCTCCCCGTAGCCCCTCTCCTCCGTCCATTTGGACGCCGGAGGAGCGATCCCGAAGCCCTCCGCCGTGCCTGTTGCCGCCGGCGTTGAGCCGCCGGCCTGTTTGGATCATTTGACCGAGGTTTGACCCCCCTGGGTCGATGACAGGTGGGGCCAGCCCCCTGTTAATTAGTTACTTTAATTTAATTAAACAACCCCCCCTGCGGACACTGACAGTGGGCCCGACCCCCCCCCCCCTAACCTTTTAATTAAACTAAATAAACCCCTGTTAACCCCCTGTCACTGACGTGTGGGTCCCACACGTCAGGTTTGACCCGGGGCAGCCCTGTTGACTTGCTGACGCAAGCATGACACAGTGCTGATGTCATAATTAATTTTCTGGAATTGTTTTAATTCTAAATAATCAGAA
>NC_041391.1:123800567-123803106 GCF_002162155.2 Triticum dicoccoides
AGTCAAACTCCACCATTCCCTTTGTTGATAATGATGCATGTGTAGATAGATCTGATGTAAGTCTTGCTGGGTACATTTGTACTCACGTTTGCCTATTTTATGTTTTGCAGAGAGACTTCAGTCTCACTAGTAATTCCGCGTGGTCTTCGACGTTTAGCTTGATACCTCAGCTACGATCTTGTGCCCTCGGCAGGATCTGATAGATCGTCAGGCTTCTCAGCCATTTTCATTTATAGTTGTCTGTACTCAGACATGATAGCTTCCGCTTGTGCTTTGACTTGTATGCTCTGAGTGTTGGGTCATGAGACCCATGTTTGTAATATCTCGCTCCTCGGAGCCTATTGAATAAACTACTTGAGTCGTAGAGTCATTTTGTGATGCCATGTTGTATTGCACATATCGAGCATATTGTGTGTATGTTATTGAAATGCTTGGTATGTGTGGGATCTGACCATCTAGTTGTTTATCTTTAGTAGCCTCTCTTACCGGGAAATGTCTCCTAGTGTTTCCACTGAGCCATGGTAGCTTGCTACTGCTCCGGAACACCTAGGCTGGCCGGCATGTGTCCTTCTTCGTTCCTGTGTCTGTCCCTTCGGGGAAATGTCACGCTTTGAGTACCGGAGTCCTGTTAGCCCGCTGCAGCCCGGTTTACCGGAGTCCTGCTAGCCTAGTGCTACAGCCCGGACCCATTTGCTGATGACCGACACGTTCGAAGCTGGGTCATGGATGCCTGTCCCTGTAAGTCTGTGCCACTTTGGGTTTACGACTAGTCATGTCAGCCCGGGCTCTTTATCATATGGATGCTAGCGACACTATCATATACGTGAGCCAAAAGGCGCAAACGGTCCCGGGCAAAGGTAAGGTGACACCCGTGGGAACACCGTGCGTGAGGCCGCAAAGTGATATGAAGTGTTACCGGCTAGGTCGATGTGACATCGAGTCGGGGTCCTGACAGCGTTGGTATCAGAGCTTGACTGCCTGCAGGATTACCAAGCCAAACTGGTCGAAGTTGAGTCTAGAAATTCTTTAGTTATATAAGGGAATTGATTGTGGGATGGAACGTAAGGCTCTTTTTACTCCTTATACCTTATGCCTTCTGATCTGAGTCATCTTATCTTTCCTGCGGGGATTAAGAACTAGGCTATCTCTTCTTTCCACCAGGATCACGTGTTACTAATCCGTAGACTTATAAGATTGTTGGACTTAAGCCTCGTTTCAGTTCCTACTACTTCTGTATGTTAATTATTGATCTCGAGACCTTGATTTTGTGCTTCTGAGTGGTTATGCCACCATTTTTGTGAATGTCTCAAATCTTTTCTGAGCATTTACAGCCGTTATGCTGTCCGAGTTATCCCAGGTTTCTAAGTAGTCTGATGCAATTGCAAATCCTTTCTTCCTGTTTCAATGTTCCCATGGGCCAGATTAACCACACTAATCAGTGAGTTGAGGTACTCCGTTACCTTGACATATATGTTGGAGATACTATTATGGCCCTAGGTGTTTAGGGAGTCACCTAGTAATCTAGCAATATTTTGTGATCCCCCGTGTGATGATTCTGGCTTTTATTCTCGAAAGCATCCCGTGATGCCACTTAGTAGTAGGTATTCTATTCCTTGGGCTTTGAACCCGAGATTCACTCTACTTACTTCATGTTGATAGTGTTGCTAGTTCCTTCAGGATATTAGTAACTTTGCGATAGTCCTCGAGGTCCGTGGTATTTCCTTCTTCCAAATACTATGAACCGCTTATGGCAGATGTTTAGTGGATCAAAAGATCACAATTAGAGTACTCTTGAGGAGTTCTCCATTCATAAATCGTGACTCTGCCAGTTCTACCTTTCTGCATGGGTTATCCGGAAGAAATATGTTGAACTTGGTTCGACATATTAATCTATGCATCCACAACTCAGAAAATTATATGTTCCTTTGAGTTGTTCTCCGTAGTTGCATTCTGACCCTCGTCTATCAATTGATGGTCAAGAGTATGCGTGCGTTCGTTTATCGATGCCTATTACTCTTGTGGTCCGTCAAGCCATTCTGTCCTGAATGACTTGGAGAAACAAACTCCAGTACCTCTTCCATATCCAGGATTGGGTCAAAGAAGTTGTGCTCCGCAGATCTAATTGCTAATCCAGCTTTTGGTTCTGTTCTACCTTGGAGTATTACCTTATTCTATATCGAGATTGTTATAGGAATTGCACACCATCCTATGAACTCTTGGTACAGTGATACTTCTCACCATCATTAGTCATTCCCCGGCCCTCGTGTTGATGCAACCGGAATACCGACAAATGAGTTGTGATGTGTGAGATCAATACTCCCAGCAACCTCGTTGCTTGGTAGTTAAAGGATAATAATTTCATTCTTAGTATGTTGGTTTTTGAATCATCCTTCTAAGACTGATCGTGCTACCTAGTCCTTATTTCGGTGCACCCTTCGATTGATGAATTAGGATCTTGTCAAGCCCTCGCTCACTTGATCATATCATCTTGCCCCGAAAAGCAAGATTGTTCTCGAGCTTAGTAACATATCGGTGGCTC
>NC_041391.1:123803116-123808343 GCF_002162155.2 Triticum dicoccoides
TCATCGGGGATGAATCAGAGGCGTGTGAACATGTCCTACTGTGTGTGAGCTAAGTGTGTGAACACGATTTGGTAAAGGTAGCGGTGAGAGGCCATGTAGGAGTACATGGTGGGTTGTCTCATTGCAGCCGTCCTCAGGAACTGAGTTCTGTGTTTGTGATCCATGATTCAGCTACTACCACGCATTGGGCCCGAAACCAATGGACCCTCTCGGCTTCTTAATCACCCTTGTCCTCTGTCCAGGAGTTGCAAGTAGTTTCTGGTGTTTGTAGTATGCTGGAGGCCGTGGACAACGCTGACCGTAGGGGTGGGCTGTGATGCGGTAGGCACGTGGCCGGGTAAACCGGGCGCCCGTTTGGTGTCACGGAACCCTGTTCACATCGTTTGGGGCTGTGAGCGAAACTCCGGCCGGATCTCCTCATGGATGGAACCCGAATAGGCGATAAACCTGGACTAGAGACTTAGGTGCTTAGGTAGGTCGTGGCCGACACCCACGTTGGGCTTCCGCTTGAAGGTTGCCGAGTACATGTCGTGTAAACGGCGGTAAGTGGTGAGAGCATGTGTGAAGAAGTACACCCCTGCAGGGTTAACCTAATCTATTCGAATAGCCGTGTCCACGGAGAAGGACCTCTGGGTTGCTTATATCAGTTCATAGACAAGTGAAAGTGGATACTCTAAAATACGCAAGATAAGCGTGAGTGCTATGGATGGCGTTCTCGTAGGGAGACGGGAGCGGATCCATAGTGGTGTATTGATATGGTGAATATGTGGACTCGTGTGCGCCACCTCAAAAAGTTACTTGCAGCCGTAGTTCAGGATAGCCATCGAGTCAAAGCTGGCTTGCTGCAGTCAAACTCCACCATTCCCTTTGTTGATAATGATGCATGTGTAGATAGATCTGATGTAAGTCTTGCTGGGTACATTTGTACTCACGTTTGCCTATTTTTTGTTTTGCAGAGAGACTTCAGTCTCACTAGTAATTCCGCGTGGTCTTCGACGTTTAGCTTGATACCTCAGCTACGATCTTGTGCCCTCGGCAGGATCTGATAGATCGTCAGGCTTCTCAGCCATTTTCATTTATAGTTGTCTGTACTCAGACATGATAGCTTCCGCTTGTGCTTTGACTTGTATGCTCTGAGTGTTGGGTCATGAGACCCATGTTTGTAATATCTCGCTCCTCGGAGCCTATTGAATAAACTACTTGAGTCGTAGAGTCATTTTGTGATGCCATGTTGTATTGCACATATCGAGCATATTGTGTGTATGTTATTGAAATGCTTGGTATGTGTGGGATCTGACCATCTAGTTGTTTATCTTTAGTAGCCTCTCTTACCGGGAAATGTCTCCTAGTGTTTCCACTGAGCCATGGTAGCTTGCTACTGCTCCGGAACACCTAGGCTGGCCGGCATGTGTCCTTCTTCGTTCCTGTGTCTGTCCCTTCGGGGAAATGTCACGCTTTGAGTACCGGAGTCCTGTTAGCCCACTGCAGCCCGGTTTACCGGAGTCCTGCTAGCCTAGTGCTACAGCCCGGACCCACTTGCTGATGACCGACACGTTCGAAGCTGGGTCATGGATGCCTGTCCCTGTAAGTCTGTGCCACTTTGGGTTTACGACTAGTCATGTCAGCCCGGGCTCTTTATCATATGGATGCTAGCGACACTATCATATACGTGAGCCAAAAGGCGCAAACGGTCCCGGGCAAAGGTAAGGCGACACCCGTGGGAACACCGTGCGTGAGGCCGCAAAGTGATATGAAGTGTTACCGGCTAGGTCGATGTGACATCGAGTCGGGGTCCTGACAGAGAAGGAGGAGGTTGGCTGCTCGGGCGCGCCGGCGCAGGCGGAGAAGGAGGCGGAGTGCCGCCACGCGCCGGAGAAGGAGCGGGCCGAGTGCCCTGATCGTCACTCGCCGGTGGAGGAGTCGGAGTGCCCTGACTCGCCGGAGGAGGAGGAGGAGGCGGAGGCGTCCAGTTCGGAAGGTTGATGAGATCCTTCCGCCATAGGCATGGAGTCTTTAGAGCAGAACCCAGCCGATACTCCCCTTCATCGGTAGGGTGGTCAAGCCGAAGGTCCTCAAATCCCTCTGTTATTTCATCGACCATCACCTTAGCATATCCTTCTGGAATCGGCCGGCAGTGAAAAGTTGAGTCGGGTTTAGTAGGATAAACAGAGCCAACAGCCGCCTTGACCTTCAAATTGCTCCATTGCGCCATAAGGTGGCAATTTTCAACATCCGTGATAGCATCCACGGGATAGCTGGCAGGAGCCGTCAAGGCATGCTCTGGCTGAAGCAGCTCGGTGGAAGCTACGCTGGTTTTCCGCTGAGATCGCGGGGTAGCTTCGGGGGAAGCTTCGGCAGGTCGTTTGCTGCGATCTGCTTCTCATTCCTCTAGCCCCATTACCCTTTCGTGCAGCGACTGCAGTTGGCTCTGCTCCAGTTTCTTCCTCCTCTCGTGGGTTTTGTAACCCCCTGCGTCCAGAAATCCAGGCTTCCACGAAACGGAGCCTGGCGTGCCTCATGTCCGTCCAGGGTGCTCAGGATTGCCGAGGGCCATTGTGAGCTCGTCCTTCTCCCTGTCTGGAACGAACGTCCCTTGCTGCGCTGCTTCGATATATTGCTGAAGCTTCTTGACTGGTATGTCCAATTGTTCCTCCATCCAAATGCACTTCCCTGTTATAGGGTCCAAGGATCCGCCGGCCCCAAAGAACCAAGTCCGGCAACATTCTGGCCAGTTCATTGTCTCTGGTTCGATCCCTTTATCAAGCAGATCATTCTCAGCCTTGGCCCACTTAGGCTGGGCTACGAGGTAGCCACCTGACCCCGTGCGATGGTGAAGCTTCTTCTTCTCAGTATTTCTCTTGTTTGTCGCCGACATTTTTTTACTCTTTTCCGATGTCTTGTGGGCCACAAATGCGGGCCAGTCATCTCTGATCTTCTCATATTTGCCAATGAATTTTGGTGTCTCATTTTTTTCGACATACCTATTGAGGTCTTTCTTCCAATTCCCGAATAGGTCTGCCATCTTCCTCAGAGCAAAAGTCTTGATTAATGGCTCTATAACTGGCTTCTCCGGATCATCCTCCGGCGGTAGGGTGAAATTTGACTTTAGCTCAGTCCAAAGATTCTCTTTCTGCATCTCATTGACATAAGACACCTCAGGGTCTTCGTTCTTAGGCTTATACCATTGCTGGATGCTGATCGGGATCTTGTCCCTAACCAGAACCCCACACTGAGCAACAAATGCCTTCTTTGTCTGGTAGGGTTCAATCGGTTGGCCGTCGCGCGTGATTTGTATGATCTCAAACTTTTCATCCGAGCTCAACTTTTTCTTCGGGCCTCGTCTCTTTACCGAAGTTGTGCTCGATCCGGAGGGCTAGAAAAAAGAACAAAGACGAGAGTTAATTAATATGTGTACATACCAAAACAATGAATGCATCAATTAGCTAGTCAGCATAGGCTTAACTAATATATATACCTGGCCGGACTCGGTTTGGTGATCACCGGAGCCGTCCTCACGGTCTACTTCTTCACCCTCTCCTTCTTGCACCGGCATTGGTTCATCGGAGCCATGTAAATCAATGAGGAGAGGGCCAGCTGCTTCTTCACCCTCTCCTTCCAGACCATCGTTGTCGTTGAGAAACATCGAGGAGAGGGCATCACTTCCTTCTGCGATTATGTCCCTCAACAACGCTTCTTGTGCTTCGTCTCGGGGGGTGTCCATAGTTTCTACAAATATTTACAACATGGCAATTATTATTCAAACATGACAGATATGGATATATTAGTGGCAAACGTAGAACTAGCTAGCTAATCACAATAAGGAATCATATTAGTGGCCTCGACGCTTCTTCTCTAGGGTTTGGGGTGGCCTCGACGATGCTTCAAGGGTTAGGGGGTGGCCTCGAGAACGCTTCAAGCTAGGAGGGGGTAATATCGACCCCCCCCCCACGTGTTGAAGCTATCGGGAGGGGGTCAGCATTGAACAATACATCTATGTCCCACAAGTGACGTGGGCATCGACGCCCACAAGCTATTGGATTTCTTCAATACTTTGACACTATAGGAACCCTCGACCCTGAAACCTTCAACCCTTGACCCCTTAACGACCCTCGACCCTCTACCCTAGTTCCCTACCCTCGACCCCTCGGCGATCCTCGACACCCTCGTTATATCGACAACA
Organism: Triticum dicoccoides; assembly: GCF_002162155.2. Classification (NCBI taxonomy): domain Eukaryota; kingdom Viridiplantae; phylum Streptophyta; class Magnoliopsida; order Poales; family Poaceae; genus Triticum; species Triticum dicoccoides. Next base: position 123,807,297 of record NC_041391.1, read on the forward strand.
ACGCAACATACATATACATGGGAAAATAATGTTATCGGGGAGGGGGTATCGGTACCCCCCCTCGTGTCAAAGTTTCTTCTTTCTCCTCTATTCCTTTCTTTCTTCTTCTCCTCTTCTTTTCTTCTTATCCCTCGAGAAAGGAAAATAAGGAAAAGGAAGAAATGAGGAAGAAGGAAGAAGGAAGAAGAAGAAGAAAAAAAAGAAGAAAAAAAAAGAGGAGAAGAAGAAAAGAATAGAGGAGAAGAAGAAAAAATAGAAAAAAAATTCTATTTTTTCTTCTTCTCCTCTATTCTTTTCTTCTTCTCCTCTTCTTTTTCTTCTTTTTTATTCTTCTTATTTATTTCTCCTCTTCTTCCTATCCCCTCTTCTTCTCCTTTCTTCCTCTTCTTTTTTCCTTTTTCCTCTCATTCTTTTTCTTCTTCTTGTATTGCTTGTTTTTTTTAAATAATGTTCAAATAAAAATCTATGAACATAAAACATATATACACACAGAGAACATATATACATTTTTATAAAAATGCAAAAAACAAAAAAATTAAAAAAAAGACATATAAACAGATATACATACATACATTTTTCTTTCATATGAACATACATACATACATTTTCTTTGCATATGACCATACATACATTTTTCTTTGCATATGACCATTCATACATTTTCTTTGCATATGCTTTGCATATAAACATACATACATATGAACATACATACATACATATAAACATAACATACATACACAAAAAATTCTAAAAATGTGCCTAAAAAAATCTAAAAATCTGCCTAAAAAAATTATATGAAAAAAAGCATACATCATCCATCCATCCATATAATGAACATATACATCATCCATCCATCCATATAATCAACATATGCATATGAAAAAAAATTATATGAAAACAATTTATATGAAGAGGATCGAGGGGACAGGGAGGAAAGAGGATCGAGGGGCAGCGTCGAGGCAGGGGCGGCAGTGGGGGCGGGCACCGGCGACGACGTCGACAATGGTGGGGCGGGCCGGGGCGCAGGGGCGCGGCCGTGCGTGCTCG
>NC_041391.1:123808541-123809273 GCF_002162155.2 Triticum dicoccoides
CGGCGGCCTTTGGTCCCGGTTGGTGGCACCAACCGGGACTAAAGAGGGGCGTTAGTCCCGGTTGGTGCCACCAACCAGGACCAAAGGCCCCCTTTAGTCCCGATTGGTGCCACCAACCGGGACCAAAGGCCTTGTGCTGCCCCGCGCCAAATGTTTAGTCCCACCTCGCTAGTTGAGAGGGAGCCGCACCAGTTTATAAGGTGCGGTGCGGCTCCCCTCTCGAGCTCCTCTCTAAAGCAGGCTTTCGGACCTAACTCTGCCATCTGTGCCTGTGGGCCTACTGGGCCTTCCACGGGCCTGAATCCTGGCCCATAGGGTTTCTAGTCGTATTCAGGCCGTGGGGGCCCAGTAGGTGGCATTTTTTTTGTTTTTTTTGTTTTATTTGTTGCTTTATTTAGTTTATTTTGGTTTTGCTTTATTTTTCTTTTGGTCTTTTGCTTTATTTTTTAATTCTTTTTGCTTTTAGTTTTAGAAAAATTATAAACTTTCTGTTAGTGCCATTAGTTTTCAAATCTGAAAACTCTTTTTTTGTTTTCTTTGTTGCTTTATTTATTTTATTTTGTTTCTACTTACAACAAAATACTTATTGTTGCTATTTTTATTTTTTTCAGTTTTTTGTTCTGTTTTCTGCATTATTTAGTTTTTGTTGTTTTTTGCTTTATTTTTTAATTCTTTTTGCTTTTAGTTTTAGAAAAATTATAAACTTTCTGTTAGTGCCATTAGTTTTCAAAT
>NC_041391.1:123809413-123866188 GCF_002162155.2 Triticum dicoccoides
CTTTGTTGCTTTATTTATTTTATTTTGTTTCTACTTACAACAAAATACTTATTGTTGCTATTTTTATTTTTTTTTCAGTTTTTTGTTCTGTTTTCTGCATTATTTATTTTTTGTTGTTTTTTGCTTTATTTTTTAATTCTTTTTGCTTTTAGTTTTAGAAAAATTATAAACTTTCTGTTAGTGCCATTAGTTTTCAAATTTGGAAACTCTTTTTTTGTTTTCTTTGTTGCTTTATTTATAAACCGGTGTGAGCGCCCTTCGGTTGGCGAGGTTTTAAAATTCATAGTTTTCAAATGAACTCTGAAAAAGTTGGCATAGCATGTGCATGTACAAAACGGACAATGTTATCATACTCGTCTGTTACAAAGTTGGCATGTTATCATCATAATAGTTGCGGGAGAAAGTCTTCACTTTTTCTTCGCTTGTGTCGTTTTCTTATTGCGCCGTAACCATGGATAATCTTCATCGTTTATCAGGATGCTTGGGTCAGCCTTGACTTTGAAGGGGGGAATTTCATGAAACTTTTCATACTCTTCAGACATGTCTGTCTTGCCCTCCACTCCCAGGATGTCCCTTTTTCCTGAAAGAACTATGTGGCGCTTTGGCTCAGTGTATGATGTATTCGCTTCCTTATCTTTTCTTTTCCTCGGTCTGGTAGACATGTCCTTCACATAGATAACCTGTGCCACATCATTGGCTAGGACAAACGGTTCGTCAGTGTACCCAAGATTTTTCAGATCCACTGTGGTCATTCCGTACTGTGGGTCTACCTGTACCCCGCCTCCTGACAGATTGACCCACTTGCACTTAAACAAAGGGACCTTAAAATCTACTCCGTAGTCAAGTTCCCATATGTCTGCTATGTAACCATAATATGTGTCATTTCCATTGTCGGTTGCTGCATCAAAGCGGACACCGCTGTTTTGGTTGGTGCTCTTTTCATCTTGGTCAATCATGTAAAATGTATGCCCATTTATCTCGTATCCTTTCCAAATCATTACAGTCGAAGATGGTCCCCTGGACAACAAGTACAGCTCATCACAAACAGTGCTGTCACCTCTGAGACGTGTTTCCAACCAACTGCTGAAAGTCCTGATGTGTTCACATGTAATCCAGTCGTCGCACTGCTCCGGGTGTTTGGAGCGCAGACTGTTCTTGTGTTCATCGACATACGGGGTCACCAAGGTAGAGTTCTGTAGAACTGTGTAGTGTGCTTGAGACCAAAAATATCCGTCACTACATATTATTGAGTCCCTTCCAAGCGTGCCTTTTCCAGTCAGTCTCCCCTCATACCGCGATTTAGGGAGACCTATCTTCTTAAGGCCAGGAATGAAGTCAACACAAAACCCGATGACATCCTCTGTTTGATGGCCCATGGAGATGCTTCCTTCTGGCCTAGCGCGGTTACGAACATATTTCTTTAGGACTCCCATGAACCTCTCAAAGGGGTACATATTGTGTAGAAATATGGGCCCTAGAATGACAATCTCGTCGACTAGATGAACTAGGACGTGCATCATGATATTGAAAAAGGATGGTGGGAACACCAGCTCGAAACTGACAAGACATTGCGCAACATCACTCCTTAGCGTTGGTACGATTTCTGGATCGATGACCTTCTGAGATATTGCATTGAGGAATGCACATAGCTTCACAATGGCTAGTCGGACGTTTTCCGGTAGAAGCCCCCTCAATGCAACCGGAACAGTTGCGTCATAATCACATGGCAGTCATGAGACTTTAGGTTCTGGAACTTTTTCTCTGGCATATTTATTATTCCCTTTATATTCGACGAGAAGCCAGTCGGGACCTTCATACTGAGAAGGCATTGAAAGAATATTTCTTTCTCTTCGTTCGTAAGAGCGTAGCTGGCAGGACCTTCATACTGCTTCGGAGGCATGCCCTCTTTTTCGTGCAAGCGTTGCAGGTCCTCTCGTGCCTCAGGTGTATCTTTTGTCTTCCCATACACGCCCAAGAAGCCTAGCAGGTTCACGCAAAGGTTCTTCGTCACGTGCATCACGTCGATCGAAGAGCGGACCTCTAGGTATTTCCAGTAGGGTAGGTCCCAAAATATAGATTTCTTCTTCCACATGGGTGCGTGATTCTCAGCGTCATTCGGAACAGCTAGTCTGCCGGGACCCTTTCCAAAGATTACGTGTAAATCATTGACCATAGCAAGTACGTGATCACCGGTACGCATGGCGGACTTCTTCCGGTGATCTGCCTCGCCTTTGAAATGCTTGCCTTTCTTTCGACATTGATGGTTGGTCGGAAGAAATCGACGATGGCCCAGGTACACATTCTTCCTGTAGCTTGCCAGTTATATACTATCGGTGTCAAGTAAACAGTGCGTGCATGCGTGGTATCCCTTGTTTGTCTGTCCTGAAAGGTTACTGAGAGCGGGCCAATCGTTGATGGTCACGAACAGCAACGCCTTTAGGTTAAATTCCTCTTGTTTGTGCTCATCCCACGTACGTACATCGTTTCCATTCCACAACTGTAAAAGTTCTTCAACTAATGGCCTTAGGTACACATCAATGTCGTTGCCGGGTTGCTTAGGGCCTTGGATGAGAATTGGCATCATAATGAACTTCCGCTTCATGCATATCCAAGGAGGAAGGTTATACATACATAGAGTCACGGGCCAGGTGCTGTGATTGCTGCTCTGCTCCCCGAAAGGATTAATGCCATCCTCGCTTAAAGCAAACCATACGTTCCTTGGGTCCTTTGCAAACTCATCCCAGTACTTTCTCTCAATTTTTCTCCACTGCGACCCGTCAGCGGGTGCTCTCAACTTCCCGTCTTTCTTACGGTCCTCACTGTGCCATCGCATCAACTTGGCATACTCTCCGTTTCTGAACAGACGTTTCAACCGTGGTATTATAGGAGCATACCACATCACCTTCGCAGGAACCCTCTTCCTGGGAGGCTCGCCGTCAACATCACCAGGGTCATCTCGTCTGATCTTATACCGCAATGCACCGCATACCGGGCATGCGTTCAGATCCTTGTATGCACCGCGGTAGAGGATGCAGTCATTAGGGCATGCATGTATCTTCTCAACCTCCAATCCTAGAGGGCATACGACCTTCTTGGCGGCGTATGTACTGTCGGGCAATTCGTTATCCTTTGGAAGCTTCTTCTTCATTATTTTTAGTAGCTTCACAAATCCTTTATCAGGCACAGCATTCTCTGCCTTCCACTGCAGCAATTCGAGTACGGTACTGAGCTTTGCGTTGCCATCTTCGCAATTGGGGTACAACCCATTTTTGTGATCCTCTAACATGCGATCGAACTTTAGCTTCTCCTTTTGACTTTCACATTGTGTCCTTGCATCGACAATGACCCGGCGGAGATCATCATCATCGGGCATATCATTTGGTTCCACTTGATCTTCAGCAGCTTCGCCCCTTGCAGCACCATCGTGCACATCGTCTGGTGCATCTTGATGTTCAGTAGCATCACCGTATTCAGGGGGCACGTAGTTGTCATCGTACTCTTCTTCCTCGCCGTCTTCCATCATAACCCCTATTTCTCCGTGCCTCGTCCAAACATTATAGTGTGGCATGAAACCCTTGTAAAGCAGGTGGGTGTGAAGGATTTTCCGGTCAGAGTAAGACTTCGTATTCCCACATATAGGGCATGCACAACACATAAAACCATTCTGCTTGTTTGCCTCAGCCACTTCGAGAAAATCATGCACGCCCTTAATGTACTCGGAGGTGTGTCTGTCACCGTACATCCATTGCCGGTTCATCTGCGTGCATTATATATAATTAAGTGTGTCAAAAATCATTACAGAACATCATGAATAGATAATTAAGTGACCAAATTAATAGAAGTTCATCATCACATAAAAACCAAAGTAGATACATAGTTCTCATCTAACAACATAAAGCTCTGCAGAGCATCTAAATTAATTAAACCATACATTGAAACTATGTAAAACATTTCAATGTGAAAACAAATGCGATCATAATCGCAACCAAGGTAACAACTGATCCAACGGCATAATGATACCAAGCCTCGGTATGAATGGCATATTTTCTAATCTTTCTCATCTTCAAGCGCATTGCATCCATCTTGATCTTGTGATCATCGACGACATCCGCAACATGCAACTCCAATATCATCTTCTCCTCCTTAAGTTTTTTTATTTTTTCCTTCAAGAAATTGTTTTCTTCTTCAACTAAATTTAACCTCTCGACAATAGGGTCAGTTGGAATTTCCGGTTCAACAACCTCCTAGATAAATAAAATCTATGTCACGTTGGTCGGCATAATTTTCATAAACAATAAATGAACCAATAGTTATGAAAAGATAATATATACCACATCCGAATCATAGACAGGACGAGGGCCGACGGGGGCGGATACCAAAACCATCGGCGCACTATATAAGATGCAATAATAAAAGTAAGAAAATAATACAAGTATCTATCTAAACAAACAACTAATAATATTTTTCCTTTCAGAAAGAAGATAAGAACAAGAGGCTCACCACGGCGCTGCCGGCGATGAGATCGGCGCGGGTGATCGACGGCGGTGAAGACGGGGACGGGGCGTGACGGACCGCTAAACCTAGATAAATATTGAGGAAAATGGAGCTTGGCGGTCGAGCTTGGAGAGGAGAAACCTTAAGTAGTGTGGCTCGGGCATTCCATCGAACACCTTGTGTGCATAGGAGGTGAGCTAGAGCACCACCAAGCCCTCTCCCCCTCGGCCAGAAAAAACAGAGCAGTGTGCTCTGCTCTTGCGCGAGGGGCTATATATAGGCACCACTATTGGTCCCGGTTGGTGGCATGAACCGGGACTAAAGGTAACCCTTTTGGTCCCGGTTCATGCCACCAACCGGGACCAATAGTGGTGGGCCAGGAGCCAGGACCATTGGTCCCGGTTCGTCCCACCAACCGGGACCAAAAGGTCCGGACGAACCGGGACCAATGGCCCACGTGGCCCGGCCGGCTCCCTGGGCTCACGAACCGGGGCAAATAGCTCCATTGGTCCCGGTTCTGGATTGAACCGGGACTAATGGGCTAAACTGGCCTGGACGAAAGCCCTGTTTTCTACTAGTGTACCTTATGTAAGTATATATATAAATACCTTGTTGTAAATAATAACAGGTCCAACGTGAATGTTGCAGGGGCCACAACCGAGGTGGTGACCCTGAAGGAAGCGCTGTCCAAGGGCGAAGACAATGCGGCCATGGAGTGTGTCGAGCGAGAGAAACAAGAGGAGCGGGTGGAGGAAGTGCGGCAATAGCTCGATGCTCTTGTGAGAAAACATGAGAGTTTAGAGCTTGACTCGAAGACTCGAGAATCCGAGATTGCCTTGGCACTTGAAAGCGCCAAATCTGCCAAGGCCGAAGCACAAAAAGCCCTCCAGGAAATTGAGGCAATGAAAAGGATTGCGGCGGGTAAGGCATTCTTTATGCAAAGCAAGCACGTGAAAGTAAATTACCTTTTACTTACCCGAATCCGGAGCTCTCCAGGAGCATTCGCAGATCTGCCCCGTAGTGTATCCGCCGCCGCCGCCTTCTACCGGGCCGAGGAAGGGAGCTCAATGGAGAAGGTGTTCTGGTCCCAGTATGTTGAGGCCGGACAACCGGTGCCCTTGAGCGACCAGCTGAAGCAGCTGGTCGAGCTTCATAAGGCAGCCGAACAGGCCATGAAGGGCCTGATAGGCCGGCTGTGGCCTGGGGAGGTCATGCCTTTGAGCTACTTTGGGCTGGTGCGGCGGCTGGTGGATGCCTGTCCCCGACTTGAAGTCATCAAGTGCTCCGTATGCATCGAAGGTGCCTGTAGGGCTTTTGCCTGTGCTGAAGTGCACTGGGGCAAGCTGGATGCTGAGAAGCTAGTGACAGAGGGGCCACCGGAGGGGAAGGAGCATCGCAGGACCGAGATGTATTATGAGGGCGTCCTGAAGGGTGCCCGTCGTGTGGCGGATGAATGTACCAAGGATGTAATTTTTGAGTAAACTCGCTCGTGTTTATCCTGTGCGCTGAAAACATATTCATATGCGCTAAGCAATGCTTTTTGAATTTAAAATATTACCTTCTGTGCGGCCGTTTACTAAATTTGAGAGATGCAAGTCGTCGGCTTCTACCCCCATGCCACGAGTGCTGGGGTGTTCGGGATAAACCTGAGCGCTCTTTTTCCCGTTCTTGGGTCCATCGAGGGAGGTGCTCAGCACAATGAACAAGGCCAGCGGACTTATAATGCTTTATCACTCTCACTTAGCCATTGAATTCTATAATTTTAAATTTCGGAGAAGCCCCTAGTATTCGGAAGACCGAGTTCGGGGCGCTATCCACGCCTAGGCCGGACAAAGCCAGCTCCTCGCTCTAAGCGGCATAAGTCTTTAAGGACTCGAAAAACCTCTCGAACAGCGATCGGTCTCTCTCCCTATCATGACGGTCAGTTTTAGCTTTCTCTACCAAGGTGTTAACCCAGCTCAACTGGGGCACAATCGCAGTAGTTCTCCCAGCACTACCTTAGCCGACATAGCAGAACGTAAGGTACCAAAACATGGGAGCCGGGTCAACCCAACTATTGACCCAAGACATGATTCGGAGCCAATGTATATAATGCTATAAGTTCGGGGTGCCGCACTCATGACAGTGTTCAGTCTTCTCACACCGTATTATGGGGTACTTAAGCCCCTGGTGTAATGGCCGTACCAAAGTGTACGGTTGCATAATGTCATAACTGAACATATTTATATAAAAAATGAATGCAACAATAGTCAAGAGCTATGTATTGTTTATTAAAAGGGCTGCTGTGAGAGCAGAATGATACAAATAGTGCGATAAGCAAGAGGTGGGATTATTTGACATGTCCCCCTCTAGGGGCAAGCTGTGAGACTTTAAGTAAGATAGGTATTTAGCTCGTTATAGAGACCACCTGAACATTTGACGTGGCTTGTTGTCTCCCTGGCTGTTGAATCGTGTGTTCGGCGATTGTACTGCCGGACAGGCCTTTTGAATAGTGGAGTCCTGAAAGTATATATGAAAAAAAAGAAATGGCAAAATCGGGAGCCCCTAGTGCGGTTGAGCCGCATTCTAGGCGTGCCGGGGTTGTGCCCCTCCCCTTATGCCCATGGTATTTCCAAATCATAATTATGTACGAGTGGTACTGGTATCGCAATCTCGCGAGGGCTGGGGTTGGGGCCACACTGCTATGCTTGCTCGGAATGTGCCAGTCGGTCTTGTTGTAGGTTACTTCGGGCGCGCTTGATGTTATCCGGACGTTTAACAGCCGGACTGGGGAATTGCCTTGAGAGGCTACTTTGCACTTCCGCCGCCAAGGCCGCCGTGTGCTCCTCTGTTCGGATTGAGCATTCGGTGTTTCCATTGAACGTAATGACTTCGCGAGGGCCTGGCATCTTGAGCATGAGGTATGCATAGTGCTGCACCGCATTGAATTTTTCTAATGCGGTTTGTCCGAGTAGGGCGTGATAGCCGCTGCGGAACGGGACTATGTCGAAGAATAACTCCTCGCTTCGGAAATTATCCGGGGATCCGAAGACCACTTCAAGTGTCACTGAGCCTGTACAGCTGGCTTCTACACCTGGTATGACGCCTTTAAAGGTCGTCTTTGTGGGTTTAATCCTTGAGGGATCTATACCCATTTTTCGCACTCTATCCTGATAAAGCAGGTTCAGGCTGCTGCCGCCGTCCATGAGAACTCTAGTGAGGTGAAATCTGTCAATGATTGGGTCTAGAACCAATGCGGCGAATCCGCCGTGACGAATGCTAGTGGGGTGGTCCCTTCGATCAAAGGTGATCAGACAGGAGGACCATGGGTTGAACTTTGTGGCGACTGGCTCCAACGCATAGACGTCCCTGAGCGCGCACTTCATTTCCCTTTTGGGGACATGGGTTGCGTATATCATGTTCACTGAGGGAGTCCTGGATTAGGGGGTGTCCGGATGGCCGGACTATGACGTTTGGCCGGACTCCCGGACTATGAAGATACAAGATTGAAGACTTCGTCCCGTGTCTGGACAGGACTTTCCTTGGCGTGGAAGGCAAGCTTGGTGATGCGATATGAAGATCTCCTCCCATTGTAACCGACTCTGTGTAACCCTAGCCCTCTCTAGTGTCTATATAAACCGGAGAGTTTTAGTCCGTAGGACGAACAACAATCATACCATAGGCTAGCTTCTAGGGTTTAGCCTCTCTGATCTCATGGTAGATCAACTCTTGTACTACCCGTATCATCAATATAAATCAAGCAGGAGTAGGGTTTTACCTCCATCGAGAGGGCCCGAACCTAGGTAAAAACACCGTGTCCCTTGTCTCCTATTACCATCCGCCTAGACGCACAGTTCGGGACCCCCTACCCGAGATACGCCGGTTTTGACACCGACATTGGTGCTTTTATTGAGAGTTCCTCTGTGTCGTCACCTTTAGGCCCGATGGCTTCTTCGATCATCAACCACGACACGGTCAAGGGTGAGACTTTTCTCCCCGGACAAATCTTCGTGTTCGGCGGCTTCGCACCATGGGCCAATTTGCTTGGCCATCTGGAGCAGATCGAAAGCTATGGCCCTGGCTATTAGGTCAGATTTGGAAGTTTAAACTACACGACTGACATCCGCGGGGACTTGATCTTCGACGGATTAGAGCCACGGCCGAGCGCGCCGCACTGTCACGATGGGCATGATCTAGCTCTGCCGCAGGACAGCGCCCAGAGCGGCGCTCAGGTGTCCGCTCTGACCCTTAGCTCGGAGCCGACCGCGCCAGTCGGGGACGGACGGTTGGACGCCGCCCCAGGTACCGCAATCTCTACGGCGATCGAGCCGAATACCAGCCTAGTACTTCATGAGGCCTGTGACTCCAAGGTGCCAGACTCCTTTCCGTACTCCGGATCATCCGCGCCCGTTCCGATCGGACCCAATTGGGCTCTGATCATGGAGTTCACCGCCGCGGACGTCTTTTAGCACTCGCCCTTTGGCGACATTCTGAATTCACTAAAGTCTCTCTCTTTGTCAGGAGATCCCTGGCCGGACTATGGTCAGCAAGGTTGGGATGCGGACGACAAAGAAATTCGAAACCCACCCTCCACCAACTTCGTAGCCACTGTCGACGATTTAACCAACATGCTCGACTTCGAATCCGAAGACATCGACGGTATGGACACCGATGAAGGAGACGATCAAGAACAAGCGCCTATAGGGCACCGGACAACCACCTCATCACACGATGTATGCATGGTGGACACACCTAAAAGAAGCGACGACGAAGATCAAAAGGGTGCAACAAGGGATCGTTCCCTCGAAAAGCAATCAAAGCGGAGGCGTAAGCGCCGCGCCAAACCCCACCTCGACAGAGACCCAGTCATAGAGCAGGGCGAACCGATGGACGACGAACATACCGTCAAGCAAAAGTCCGAACAGGACAGGCAAACCGAACAATCCGTCCCCGGCAAAGATAATAGTCCGGACGACCTCACGCTGGACAAGTCGCTGGAGCAGAAGAACCTCCACCAAAGGCTCGTCGCCACTGCGTGTAGCCTGAAAAAGCAGAAGCGGAAGCTCAAAACAGCGGAAGATGCACTCACAATCAGATGGGGCAAAGTACTTAATACCGCACACAAGTACGGCGACAGTCACCACACAAAGAGCTATCCGAAGCGAAAATTACTACTGGAATTTGATGAGGAGTCCTTAGAGCCCCCACATTCAAAAAACAAGGAAGCCACTAGGTCGGATAGATGACCACATGACGAACGTCGAGCGGCACAGGGCGCCGCAATCAATCAGGCGCGCGATCCGCACAAGGATTCGCATCAAAAAGACGGCCTAACTAGATCCATCTACGGGCCACGAAAGCAAGATCTCGTAAGCAATACAACGCAACAAATATCCGAACATCGCAGCACACCAAAATACAGGGGCGCCGCACATCCTCTATGTTTCACCGATGAGGTGCTGGACCATGAATTTCCGGCGGGATTCAAGCCCGTAAACATAGAGTGGCTGTCAAGCACTACTGGGACGCGAAGCTTTCGCCCGCTTTAACGCAATACCGCATTATGCATCCCTTACACTCAAAATGCCCGGTCCATGAGGCATCATCTCATTAAAGGGAAATATAAAGTGTTCCCCGAGTGCGGATGATGGTGCGGCTGGCTTGACAGCCGCACACTAATCCAGCTTTACTACCCCGGACATGGCTCGACGAGTCCGGCATAAACATACAAAGGCTTAATAGCCGCATAACCCTGTACAAGGGGCTCCATGCGTTTACACCAGGAGACAATACAGCTCAATTCTACTCATGTTTCTGTAATATATTTTGTTTATTTAACATAGATTTCTCGCACGATTATTTTCCACTAAGTTCCTCTCTTTCACAGACGAACACCGTGCTACACCCGTCCAGGATACGACACAACGGAGACACAGGCGCAGACATGCAGTAGGGACCCGTTTCAAGGATTCTTTTCAGATTAAGACCCTGCGTAAACCTTTTTTATTGTCTCTTGTTGATAACATCCCCCAGTTTTTGCTATAACCAAGGAGGAGGCTAGCGTCTTGGCATGTGGCCACGCCAGAATTTTTCACGTACCTGGGCACCAGGGGCTTTTTACCAAAGGCTTTTGTTCGGCCCATTTTCATAAAGACCGAATACCTTAGGGAGTGTTTGGCGTCGCGAGTTTGGCCTTATATGCATCAGCTCCGAATCATGTCTTCGGTCAAATGTTGGGTTTGCCCGGCTCCTGTGTTTTGCTGCCTTACGTTCCTCTATATCGGCTAAGGCGGCACCAGGAGAACTACTGCGATTGTGCCCCGGTTCGGCCAGGCGAGCACCTCAGTAGAGAAAGCCGAAAACTGACTGTCATGATATAGCGAGAGACTGTTCAACCACTCGATGACTTTCGGAATCTTTAGGATTCCTCCGCATTAACGAAGGGCAGTTTCCCGGTCAGGCACACATGCGTCCCGAATTCGGGCGAGCGCGGTGCCCCTAGGGGCTATTCAGTAGCCCCACTGTCAAACTCCTATTGCTAAGTGAAAGTGATAAAGCTTTATAGTCCGGTTGCCTAGTTTGCTGCGCTATCACCTCCTTTATAGGACCAAGATGTTGGATTAAGTGTGAAAAGGCGCCTTCTGCGAACACCCCCGTATTATATTCGTGGGGGCTGAAGCCAACGACTGCCATCTTTCAGATTATATACACATATACATTAACGGCCGCACAGGTGGCATTCTAATTGTTGAAAGCACAAGTATAAAAAGCTTTTATATTTCATCAAAATATTGTTTTACAATAGCACATGCTATTCGAACAGAACATCCTTCGAGCACTGCGTCTCTATTACACGAGTGCCCTTCAAAACTTCCTCAATGTAGTGCTTGGCAGGTACTCGGCTTTCGTCCGAATCTCGGGATGCAACAACACTGGCCTCCATATCCGCCCAGTATGTCTTGACAAGGGCAAGAGCCATCTGTGCACCCTCTATGCACGCTGACCTCTTCATTGCATCAACATGCGGCACCGAACCAAGGAACTGCTGCACCAAGCTAAAATAACTGTTCGGCTCTGGCTCTTTCGGCCACAGACGACTCGCGACATACCTCATGGCGAGTCCGGATAACCTGTTCAGCTCCACCCAAGCGGCCAAACGGTCGGATACAGAAAGTGGGCTCTCTGGATTGTGGAACTGCGACCAAAAAAGTTCTTCCAATTCATGGTCACCTCGACCCCGGAAGTGTTCGGCCGCGTCTGCGGCACTCGCCGCCTGTCAGGACCCCGACTCAATGCCACATCGGTCTAGCATGTAACACCTCATATCACTTTGCGGCCTCACGCACGGTATTCCCACGGGTGTCGCCTTACCTTTGCCCGGGACCGTTTCCGCCTTTTGGCACACGTATATGATAGTGTCGCTAGCATCCATATGAAAGGAGCCCGGGCTGACATGGCTAGTCGTAAACCCAAAGTGGCACAAACTTACAGGGACAGGCATCCATGACCCAACATCGAACGTGTCGGTCATCAACGAGTGAATCTAGGCTGTAGCACTGGGCTAGCAGGACTCCGGTGAACCGGGTTGTAGCGGGCTAACAGGACTCCGGTATTCATCGCGTGACATTTCCCCGAAGGGACAGACACAGGAACGAAGAAGGACACATGCCGGCCAGCCTAAGTGTTCCGGAGCAGTAGCAAGCTACCATGGCTCGGTGGAAACACTAGGAGACATTTCCCCGTAAGAGAGGCTACTAAAGATAAACAACTAGATGGTCAGATCCCACACATACCAATCATTTCAATAACATACACACAATATGCTCGATATGTGCAAATACAACATGGCATCACAACATGAGTCTATGACTCAAGTAATTTATTCAATAGGCTTCGAGGAGTGAGATATTACAAACATGGGTCACATGACCCAACATTCAGAGCATACAAATCAAAACACAAGCGGAAGCTATCATGTCTGAGTACAGACATCTATAAATGAAAAAGGCTGAGAAGCCTGACTATCTACCAGATCCTGCCGAGGGCACAAGATCGTAGCTGAGGTAACAAGCTAAACGTCGAAGTCCACGCGGAACTACTAGCGAGACCGAAATCTCTCTGCAAAAACATAAATTAAGCAACGTGAGTACAAATGTACCCAGCAAGACTTACATCAGAACTAACTACATATGCATCATTATCAACAAAGGGGATGGTGGGGTTTAACTGCAGCAAGCCAGCTTTGACTCGGTGGCTATCCTAACTACGACTGCAAGCAACTCTTTTGAGGTGGCGCACACGATTCCACATATTCACCATATCAATACACCACTATGGGTCCGCTCTCGTCTCCCTACGAGAACGCCATCCATAGCACTCACGCTTATCTTGCGTATTTCAGAGTATCCACTTTCACTTGTCTATGAGCTGATATAAGCAACCCAGAAGTCCTTTTCCGCGGACACGGCTATTCGAATAGATGATGTTAACCCTGCAGGGGTGTACTTCTTCATACATGTTTCCACCACTTAGCGTCTGCACACAACATGTGCTCGGCAGACTTCAAGCGAAAGCCGACGTGGGTGTAGACCACGACCTACCTAAACACTCAAGTCTCTAGTCCAGGTTTATCGCCTATTCGGGTTCCATCCATGAGGAGATCCGGCCGGAGTTTCGCTCACAGCCCCAAACGATGTGAACAGGGTTCCGTGACACCAAACGGGCGCCCGGTATACCCGGCCACGTGCCTACCGCATCACAGCCCACCCCTACGGTCAGCGCTGTCCATGGGCTCCAGCATACTACAAGCACCAGAAACTACTTGCAACTCCTGGACAAAGGACAAGGGTGAATAAGAAGTCGAGCGGGGTCATATTTCAGGGCCCAATGTATGGTAGTAGATGAATCATGGATCACAAACACAGAACTTAGTTCCTGAGGACGGCTTCAATGAGACAACGCACCATGTACTCCTACATGGCCTCTCACCGATACCTTTTACCAAATCGTGTTCACACACTTAGCTCACACATAGTAGGACATGTTCACACACCTTTGATTCATCCCCGATGAATCAGACCTGACTCAACTCTAAGCAGTAGCAGGCATGACAAACAAACATGAATGAGTAGGCACAACAGGGCTCAAACAACTCCTACTCATACTAGTGGGTTTCATCTATTTACTGTGGAATGACAGGTCATGCAAAGGATAAAGGGGTTCAGCTACCGCAGCAAGTAACAGATGAATCGTTGTTGTCCTAATGCAGTAAAAGAGAGCAGGAGCGAGAGAGTGGGATTTTATCGGAATGAACAAGGGGGTTTTGCTTGCCTGGCACTTCTGAAGATAACATTGAGTCTTCATCAGTGTCAACGATCACATCGTCGGTACAACGTCTACCGAGGGAAAACAACACCAGCAAACACAGAAGAAACACGATCAATGCAATGCACAATATGATGCATGCTATGACATGGCAATATGAATGTGTTTTGGGCTAATGCATCTAGCAACAAGTTAAATGGGGTTGGTTTGAATACAAGATTCAAATTTAAACTCCACATGTGAGAGTTTAAATGCCATTTATTTGATTTGTGCTAAACAGAAGCTATAAGTTGTTCTAACATGCATGAAAATGGTACAGATGGATTCCTTGAATTTTTCTGATAATTTTTCATATATAAATTATTTAATTTGGAGTTACGGTTGAATTTCTATGATTTATTGAAGTTTTAGCTATTTCTGGAATTTCTTGATTATTAATAAAATAAATTAAATTCCAGAATAGGAATATTGCATCAGCATGGCGTTGGCATGACATCAGCAGGTCAACGTGTGGCCCAGGTCAAACTGACCGATGGGTCCCGAGTGTCAGTGTCTAACTAAACTAACCTAACTTAGTTAATACTAACCTAACTTAATTAGCCGGGCGGGGCCCGCATGTCAGTGGCTCTGGGGAAGTCAAACTAGGGTCAAACCCGGGCCAACTCGCCGGAGTTGACCCACTGTTCGTCGCCGGCGGAGCCAGAGATGGCGGTGGGGTGCGGGTTTCCTCCTCCGGCGACCAAATGGCCGGCGGAGGGCATCTACGGAATGCCCAGGCTCGCGCGCATCTAACAGGGCAAACGGGGGAAGCTAGGGAGGCCGTAATCCTCGTCGGCGTCGAGCTCAGCGGCTGCCGGACCTCGGGCGTTGGCGGAAACGGCGCTATGGTGCACAAAAGGGGAAATGGAAGGGCGCTGCGGCCTCCTGAGGTTGCGGTGAGCACGACGGTGGGCTCGGGAGCGAGCTGCGGTGGCTGTGGCCACGGCCACGCCATGGCCGGCGGCGAGAAGCTCTCGGCCGCGGTGGAGAAAGAAGCTAGGGGATGAGCGCGAGCTTGAGAGAAGGGGGAAGAGGAAGAGAGGCTCACGGTGGATCGAACGGAGGGGTCGGCGAGCTCGGGGGAGCTTCTGCGACGGCGAATTTACGGCGGTTGTCTTTGGTGGCCGAGGAGGGGAACGGCGGAGCTAGCGGCATCCAGGGGCTTCCGGTGCCTTTCGTCTGGGTGGGGATGAAGAGGGAGGCGAGGCGGAGCTTCCTGGGGCGTCAGTGAGGCGTGGGGTGGCCGGTAGGCGTGGCTACGGCGAGCGGCGGCGATGAGCTCCGTTCGGTCGCGGGAGAGAGAGGGGCCAGAGGGGGATAGGGACGGAGGGAGAGACACGGGAGAGTGGCGAGAGGTGCAAGGGGTCGAGGGGAGTGCGTGGCACCCTCGGGTGCCTCCAGCGGCGAGCAGGTAAGCAGGAGGTGGCCGGGGCTCTCGGGCGCGCGCCACGCCTCGGTCCTTCTGGCGAGGAGGAAGATGACAGGGGGGGAGTGGAGATGGGCTGGGCCGGTTTCTGCAGCAGGCCGCACAGGTAGGCGCCAGGTAAGTGGCCTCGTGGCCTTCTCTCTTTTTTTATTTCTGTTCTGTTTTTCTATTTAATTGGCACTGAATTCAAATTCAAACAAATTTGAAAACAGTGCCAAAACTCCCCTGGATGATTTTATGTCACTTAAGGTCTACTCCTCATAAACATAAAATATCTCAGGGCATTTGAAAATATATTCATTATATATTATGTATATAACTCCAAATTCAAATAAAATATTGATTTAAAATCAGAGCCCAAATAATTCCTTAGAAATGTCCCACAATTTTGGTTTGATTTATAACTCTTGCCAAAATTGTCAGAGCTATATCTAGGGCATTTTGGATTTACTGATTGCAATTTTAGGGTTTCTTGCCCCTTTATTAAAATGATTTCCGAGGCTTTCAATTTCCTCATTTCAACTTTCGGAATATAGACATGATGCACACATGAAGCTAGCCTAGAGCATTACCAGAAGCTAGGGATGTGACACTCACCGCCAAATCCAGATAAGTGTTCGCCGCACTCCACCCGGTCTAATGGAGCATAGTTAGCATCCCCGAACTTCTTCCACAACATGTAGGTCTTTCTAGCCGCGATATCTCCGGCCTTACATAGCTCCTCCTTCATAGCTCACATTGCAGAGCGAGTGTCCTTGGCCTCGGTAGTGACCTTTTCTAGGTCCTTCTGTGCCACCCTATCTTCTTTTTCGAGAAGCTTACAACGGTCGGTAGCATCCTGCAATTTCATAGCCATCTCGGCTATTACTTCCATGCTCTGGTAGTGAGAAGCCTGTTCGGCTTTTAGCTCTTCAGCCGCTTTAACAACAGCCGCATCGCTTTTCCTCGCTTGCTCCTTGGCTCGGGCAAGTTCCGCCCGAAGGCTCTCCACGGCAGCGGCACCATCTGCATTACGCACGTATGTTATAAGGTACGAGCATCAAAGCCCCTATTACCAGATGTCTTTGAGATGTTACATACCTTGTGCCTCGTCTAGCCGCTCATTCACAAGCGCGATGTCGGCATCTGCCACATCCAGTTGCCGCTTTAGCTCAGCAAATTCATCAGTCCGGCTAGCCACCGAACACCTCGCCACCTATAGAGGAAAGGCGACATATTATACCTGGGATTGATCCTCTGTGCGTCATCATTTTCGACAACACACAGAGTCTCAGGGGCTACTATTTATACAGGGCGTATTTTATATATGCGACTCTGTCAAAAGGTACACCTTTTCACGTACCTCAAAGCCTGTCAGTAAACTCCTGGTGGCCTCGTACAATCCGCTTTCTGCGGACGAATTCCTTCTAATCACTGTGTTCATCAACACACAGTGTTCTTCTGAGATAGACGCTCGCCCGAGAAGATCCTTCAGCCCCTCCGACCATGCACCAAAGGGTGCCGGACTAGTCCGACGAACTTTTTCAAGGTCCGGATTTGGAGAAACCTTCTGAGATGACACCTCGGGGTCGCCCGCCTCGTAAGACAGTATAGCTGGGGGAGGCGTTTTGCTCTCCATCATCTCCGTACGAAGATCCCCTGAAGATGAGCTCTGCTGAGAAGGGTTGAGATCCGAACTACAAGGTAAAATTTTGGTTATCTTCCTCAGAAATAAAACAGGGATGTCACTCATTTTGGAACACTCGGTGGAGAGCTGATCCCCTTGGGGGAGCAATGCGGCCGGGGCATTCTCCGGCTCCGGACCCTCTGATGAAGATTTCTTCCCCCGCTTTGAGGACATCGCCTCCGGGTCTTCAGAGTCGGTCCTTTTCTTTCCCTGGTTGCGGTAATTCTTGATTCCTCCCTTCCTGACAGCCTCCTTCGTGGAAGCGGTAGCTCCCTGGTTCCCCTCTTCGCTTTCAATCTCCAGCATCCTAGTCAACATGGGATCCACTCCTGATAAGCTTTGCTTTCGCTATCCACTCCTGTTCAAAGGATAGCTCTTTTAAGGGCAGTTTTATGATGAAGATATGGATGGCGTGTCCGAGTACGGGGCTACTTACTTGAGTATCCGGGCGATTGTAGCTCAGACCTGCATCCTCGTACAAGTCCGTACACATTGCTTGTCACCCGAAGAACAATTTGTACATCTCCATGGGCGTCATGCCCATAAAATGTTGGATGACTCGCGGTCCCTCCGGATTAAATTCCCACAGGCGAAGAGGGCGACGTTTGCAGGGCAGTATGCGGCGAATCAGCATAACCTGCGCCACTACGGCCAAGTTGATATCTCTTTCTAGGAGATCTCAAATGCGACCCTGCAGCAAGGGCACGTCCTTGGACGGCCCCTCGTTAAGCCCTTCATTGACCCATGACGCTCGCCGTGGTGGGGTCCCGAGCGGAAAGCAGGTGGCACCACCCATGTGGTGCCCCTAGGGGCTGTGATGTAAAACCACTCCCGTTGCCATAAGCCGAACTCCTCTTGAAAAGAGCCCTCGGGCCATGGAGCGTCGGCAATCTTGCTTATAATAGCCCCTCCTCACTCAGCGTGCTGCCCCTCGATCATCTTCGGTTCTACCTTGAAGGTTTTAAGCCACAGTCCAAAGTGAGGAGTAATATGGATGAAGGCCTCACACACGACAATGAACGATGAGATTTGGAGGATGGACTCACGAAGGGATCAATCGGGAAGCCTAGCCCCCAAAGGAAGTGAGATGTGAACACCACGCTCTCATCGGGCTAGGGAGTGGGAATAGCCTGCCCTTGAGCAGGCAGTCTATGTGAGATATCGCCGGTTAGATACCTGGCATCTCTCAGCTTTCGCCCGTCTTCTTCCGTAACGAAGGAAGGCATCCACCGGCCTTGGAGGTCGGAGCCGGACATCATCGCAGGTCCGAAGCGCCTGAATCTGGAGCTTCGGGTGTTGGAACTCGAGGCGAGGGGCGGATTTGATTGGATTCAAAGAAAGAAGTCGAGCCTTGGTCTCTTTATAAAGAGGTTGAGTACCAAGAGCCCTCCCCGTGACCGTTTGGGACTCACTTTCAATTAAGAGGTCATACCAATGGCACGGTTGGGTTACCCACGCTCATATTCATGAGAATCCCGGGATAAGGGGACACGATCTCTGCTTTGACAAGACGTGCCAAGGAAACCGCCTCGCTAAACACGCTGAGGCGGGACAGTAAAACGATTCTAATAAAGGCTTGGCCGTGGCGTGATGTCACACTACGGAATACATCAGCAGATTAGATTTGTGTAAATATTATTCTCTCTACGGTGGTATGTGGAACTTATTTTGCAGAGCCGGACACTATCCTTGTGCTCAACATCTTCTATGAGGTATTCGGAGGATGAACCCGCCTTGCAATGCCGAAGACAATTTGCGCGCCGGACTCGTTGTCGTTGAAGCCTGGTTCAGGGGCTACCGAGGGAGACCTGGATTAGGGGATGTCCGGATGGCCGGACTATGACCTTTGGCCGGACTCCTGGACTATGACGATACAAGATTGAAGACTTCGTCCCGTGTCAAGATAGGACTTTCCTTCGCATGGAAGGCAAGCTTGGCGATGCGATATGAAGATCTCCTCCCATTGTAACCGACTCTTGTAACCCTAGCCCTCTCCGGTGTCTATATAAACCGAAGAGTTTTAGTCCGTAGGACGAATAACAATCATACCATAGGCTAGCTTCTAGGGTTTAGTCTCTCTGATCTCGTGGTAGATCAACTCTTGTACTACCCATATCATCAATAATAATCAAGCAGGAGTAGGGTTTTACCTCCATCGAGAGGGCCCGAACCTGGGTAATAGCATCGTGTCCCTTGTCTCCTGTTACCATCCGCCTAGACGCACAGTTCGGGACCCCCTACCCGAGATCCGCCGGTTTTGACACCGACATTCACCATCCGCACTTGTGGGGGGAAGCCCTTCTGTCCTCTGTTGTTCGGCGGCCGGGGCTCCTCCTCGTCATCACTATGCAGCCCCTTGTCTCTGTGTTCGGCACTTAACTTGCCTGCCTTCTTGAACACCCAACAATCCCTATTGGTGTGATTGGCTGGTTGTTCGGGGGTGCCATGTTTCTGGCACGAGCGGTCGAGTATCCGGTCTAAACTGGACGGGCCTTGAGTATTTCTTTTGAATGGCTTTTTCCGCTGACCGGGTTTAGAGCCTCTGAATCCGGCATTAACTACTGTATCCTCAGTATTATCGCCGTTAATGCGGCGCTTGTGCTTGTTACGACGCGACCTGCCGTTGTTGTCCTTGGTATCTGAATTACCAGGGCTCTTGGTCATGTTATTGCTATGAGCTAGCCAGCTGTCTTCTCCCACGCAAAAGCGTGTCATGACTATCGTGAGGGCTGCCATGGATTTCGGCTTTTCCTGTCCTAGGTGCCGGGCAATCCCTTCGTCTCAGATGTTATGTTTGAAGGCTGCAAGGGCCTCTACGTCCGGACAGTCGACTATTTGATTTTTCTTGGTTAGGAACCGCATTCAGAATTGTCTGGCTGATTCCTCCGGCTACTGAATTATGTGGCTTAGGTCATCGACGTCTGGTGGTCGCACATAAGTGCCCTAGAAGTTGTCAAGGAATGCAAATTCCAGGTCCTCCTAGCAACCAATTGACTCTGCTGGCAAGCTGTTAACCCAATGCCGAGCTGGTCCTTTAAGCTTGAGCGGGAGGTATTTGATAGCGTGTAGATCATCACCACGGGCCATGTGGATATGAAGGAGATAATCCTCGATCCATACCGCAGGATCTATTGTGTCGTCGTATGATTCGACGTGTAAGGGTTTAAAACTCTCGGGGATTTGATGATCCATTACTTCATCTATGAAGCATAGTGGGTGTGCGGCGCCTCTGTACTGGGCTATATCACGACGTAGCTCAGATGAGCTTTGTCTATCGTGTTCGGCCTGGCCGTATTTGGCATATCCGGCGTGACGGTTATCGTTACGTGTCGTGGGGCGCCCACGCGATCCGTAGATCGATCTTGTTTGCCTTGGCTTGTCCTCCAATATGTCTCGCATGTCTGGCGTATTTCCCCATGTATTGGTACTTTTTGAGCGGCGCTGGGGTGCGGCTTGAGTTGAGGGCCAAAAGGCCTCTCTATCGTGGCCACGGGGTGGCCGATCGGCCGCATCATACGCTGGTGATGTAGGTTTAGTTGCTTCCTCCTCTAGTTGGGGTAGCAGCCTGCGCTTTGGGTAGCTTTTGGAGGGGCATTCGAGTTTATACTCTTCGGTCGCGAGAACTTCAGTCCATCTGTCGGCTAGCAAATCTTGGTCAGCTTTAAGCTGCTGCTGTTTTTTCTTGAGGCTGCTTGCCGTGGCCATAAGCCTGCGTTTGAAATGCTCTTGTTCAACGGGATCCTCTGGCACGACAAATTCTTCGTCGTCGAGGCTTGCCTCGTCTTCGGAGGGAGGCATGTAATTGTCGTCCTCAACCTCTCTGTCTACCGCTCTCTCACGAGGGCTGGTTTCTCCATCCTCCTGCGCTAAATCCTGCTGGAGGGGGTTGTCTTCGGCACTGTCCGGGGTGTTATTGTCTCCAGTGCCAGAATCACCATTTTTGCTGTGCCGGGATTTAGAGCGGCGCTACTGCCGTCGGCGCTTAGGCTGTTTCTTCGAGGGGTCATCCTCCGTTGTTCCATCGCCATTCCCTTCCTTTGGGGTGTCCACCATGTATATGTCGTATGACAAGGTGGCTTTCTAGTCCCCTATAGGTGCTGGTTCTTGGTCGTCTTCTTCATCGGCGTCCATACCGTCAATGTTTTTGGAGTCGAAGTCGAGCATGTCGGTTAAATCATCGATAGTGGCTACGAAGCGGGTGGTGGGTGGGTTTCGAATTTCTTCATCGTCCGCATCCCAAAATTGCTGACTGTAGTTTGGCCAGGGCTTTCCTGATAGAGAGAGATACTTTAGCGAATTCAGGATGTCGCCAAAGGGCGAGTGCTGAAAGATGTCCGCGGTGGTGAACTCCATGATCGCAGCCCAATTGGGTTCGATCTGAAGGGGTGCGGAAGATTTGGAATTCGGAAAGGAGTCCGGCACCTTGGAGTCTCGAGGTTCACAAAGGACAAAGCTGGTATTCGGCTCGATCGCCATAGAGATTGCAGCCCCCGAGGCGGCATCCAACCATCCGTCCCCGATTGGCGCGGTCGGCTCCGAGCGAAGGGTCAGAGCGGACACCTGAGCGGCATTCCGGACGCTGTCCGGTGGCAGAGCTAGATCATGCCCATCGTGATAGTGCGGCGCGCTCGGTTATGGCTCGAATCCGTCAAAGATCAAGTCCCCGCGGATGTCAGCCATGTAGTTCAAGTTTCCAAATCTGACCTGATGGCCAGGGGCGTAGCTTTCGATCTGCTCGAGATGGCCAAGCGAGTTGGCCCACAGTGCGAAGCCGCCGAACACAAAAATCTGTCCGGGGAGAAAAGTCTCACCCCGGACCGCGTAGTGGTTGATGATCGAAGAAGCCATCAGGCCTAAAGCTGACGACACAGAGGAACTCTCAATGAAAGCACCAATGTCGGTGTCAAAACCGGCGGATCTCGGGTAGGGGGTCCTGAACTATGCGTCTAGGTGGATGGTAACAGGAGACAAGGGACACGATGTTTTTACCCAGGTTCGGGCCCTCTCGATGGAGGTAAAACCCTACTCCTGCTTGATTAATATTGGTGATATGGGTAGTACAAGAGTTGATCTACCACGAGATCAAAGAGGCTAAACCCTAGAAGCTAGCCTATGGTATGATTGTTGTTCGTCCTATGGACTAAAACTCTCCAGTTTATATAGACAACCGAGAGGGTTAGGGTTACACAGAGTCGGTTACAATTGGAGGATATCTACATATCGTATCACCAAGCTTGCCTTCCACACCAAGGAAAGTCCTATCCGGACATGGGACGAAGTCTTCAATCTTGTATCGTCATAGTCCGGGAGTCCGGCCAAAGGTCATAGTCCGGCCATCCGGACACCCCCTAACACTACTAGGGAAAACCCTACCAGTAGCGCGGGTTTTGTGCTCACTAGTAGCGTGGGAGGGCGCGCTACTAATAAAGCGCTACAGCTATTGCTTAGCAGCAGCGCATGCCTGCCCGCGCTACTGCCAGGACAAATAGCTGCAACATTTGTTCGGTACTACGCTGCTGCTAAGGTAACTACTTGCACCGTGTTCTCTGTCCATCGCTACTAGTACTTTCTTTTATTTTTTTATTTTTAGTGTATTTATGCACCATCGTACAAATATTGATACAATACCAGTTATGAGGTTTACATTATTATGTCCATAATAGTGTGTCAAATGATGGTGGATTAGGTTCAAGTGGAGGCAATATGTGGTGCATGTCAAAAGTATACTACTAATCCAAACTTGATCTAGTTTGGACTAGTAGTACTTTCGATGTGCACCACATGTTGCCTCCACTTGAATCTAATCCGCCAGTACAAGCTATTTAATCATCCTCATCGTCATTACCACCAACAATATTTATTTCTGTCTAAAAAAACAATATTTATTTAATCACCACTAACACTAGCTAGTAATAATCATCATAGTCATTACCACCAACACTAGCTATTTTATCATCATAGTAATATAGTGTAGCACATCATCATCCTCAAACTCATTTCTATCTAGCTAATCACTCCTGCTGCTCTCTCTTAGGTAAAATACCATAAAACATGTATAGCTCTCCTCCTTGATCAAGCTGGAGCATGAAGATGAACCTGTCTCCTAATCATGGGTCGCACATCTGTTTGCTGCCCCCTAGTAATTCTCTGCGCTCCCCCATCACATATTTGGTCCAGTCTTGCACTATTAAGCATCCATCGCTAATCTTGAATGCACTAAAGTAATCTGTAGGATATCTTGGCCGTAAGCTGATAATACTCATGGTACCTTTAGTCTCGATCCCATAAGGCACAACATTCATCGGGAGTCCCTGTTGAAGAACATCGTATGTTAACATACTTAGCAATGAAGTTTAGTTTCAAAAATAATGTATGGAAAAGATGCACTGATGACAAATAGTAAAAATCTTACCATCCTTCCTAAATAGATGTGACCGTAGTTCATTACGAACACTATTGGTCGCCCATTTTCAGTACTAACATTTCTAAATGCAGGAAGAAAATTTGTCTTGACAGTATCAAG
This sequence comes from Triticum dicoccoides, assembly GCF_002162155.2. Lineage (NCBI taxonomy): Eukaryota > Viridiplantae > Streptophyta > Magnoliopsida > Poales > Poaceae > Triticum > Triticum dicoccoides. The sequence continues at coordinate 123,832,865 of NC_041391.1, forward strand.
ATCCTCAAGCCATGAAACATAATGACTAAGCTCCTCGCAGTTGAGTTCAGCTCGAGGACAGTATACGGTCCTGTCTACTAAGCGCTGGACATGTTTTCTTGCACCGAAATAAGCTGACAATACAAATTAGTTGTCAACTATTTTTGAATAAACAATATCGATAAAAGACATAAATATGGTTGAGAAACCTACATAATGGTATAACTGGAGGCGTCTGCACATCCACCCAGATGTCAGTATTAGCTTCAATATCATCTTCCGGACGAATATCAAAGGTGATAACCATATCAGGCTCAAATGCATAAGTCTTGCATAATGCTCGCCATGTTTTGCATCCAAAATAGGTCTAGTCGTCTGAATTGTACAATTTTGCATGGAAAATATAACCATGCTCGGTCTTCAAGTAAACTTTCTTTTCCTCCATACTATGACTGAATCCTATCTTATCCAATACAAAAACTCTTGCATGGCAGGGGATACACTAGTAGAATAGTAAAAAAATATAAGTGGAAGCAAATGAAGCGGATGTCATGCTTAATTATGAAAAAAGACTTGTCGCTGTGACTTACAGTGTCCACTTCGAAGTTCTCGTCCAGCTTGATGCTGAAGTGCCTATCATCATCTAGGAAGATTCCGCCGCACAGGCCGCGCTCGTCTTTGCAGTATTTGCAAATACCGAAATCCTTTTCATCGTCAGACATTTCCTATGTTCATAGTTAAAACATTAATTGAAAATCGGTCGAAGACAACTACCAAGATACTCAACACACAAATCCGGGGCACTCGATATTTCCTACATATTCTGGCACAAGTCATGCCAAAATTCACAGAAAAATCCGGCATGACCTTTGCTAAAATAGGACATATCGAGGGCCTAAAATTTGCCAGAACGGAAATGAATCAACACTCTGGAAAAACATAGGCCACTCGGAAGTGTAACCTGGAAACATGACAGGCCACTTGGATATTGAGCAACACAAGATATACATTTCAAAATATCTTATAGGACTCAAATTAGCATGCATTCCATAAGCAAAATCAAATCATCTCATACGTCCGTACATCGTCGAATATTATCACTAATACATCATGAATAGTGTCATACATATAACATCACTAATACAACTAAAACCCTAGCACACGACGGGTATCGGTGCGGACGGTGGACACCCACAGAGAAGGAACCATCACGGGATCATAGCTCCAGTGAGATCCCCGGAGAACCTGCCAGGTATTGGAGAACGACATGTGCTCCAACGCAAACTAGTAGCGACGGACGTGTGTGTCCTCCTCACTGACACGGTGAAGCACCATCTCCGTGGAGTCCTCGAGCCTCTCGATCATCACTGGCCCACGCGACCGCCACCAAAGAAGGTTCAGGTCAACGACAGGCTGGCTCCTCACCAACCTGCGCCCCCCGGTAGGTAGCGCCTCCCAGTACCACCCCGGCGGAGCCTAGTCCCGGACATGGCCGATCTGGTCAAGCAGGTGTCGTCCTTCGCCGACTCAACGACGAGGATGCGGGATAGGCATCGTCCATGTGGAGGCGGGAAAAATTGCATTAACTAAAAAATAGAAACAAGTTCTTACTAATTAGTTCTATTAATTCAACTAGTTCTTACTAAAAATAAATTTAATATAAATAAAAATATTCTACTACCTAATTAGTACCTAGTTCTTAATATGCAACTAAAATAAACTTACTATAAATAAAAATAAACTTAATATGCAACTAAAATATAAAGAAACCCTAGGCAGAGGTAGGGGAGAGGGAGGAGCGGGCGTGCTCACCTCGGATGTCTGCAACGAGGGTGGGACAGGGCGGCGTCGAGGTCGGGGCAGCGTCCGGGGCGGCGTTGAGGTCTGGGGCGGGGGCATCGTTGAATCTGGTGTCGGGGCGGCGTCTGGGGTGGCGTTGAGGTTGGGGGCGGGGGTGGCATTGAGGTCGGGGGTCGGGGCATCGTAGAGGGTGCGGAGAGCGCGCGGCGGCCGACGGGCGACGGCAGCGGCGAGAGTGGACAGAGTTGGATTTGGGGGAAAGTGGCGTGGGGAAGGACGAACCTCGTGGTTAAGTCAGAAGTAGCGGTAGCGCGTTCCGGGAAAAGCGTTGCTGCTATCTTAGCTACAGCGCGTTCTCTGATACACGCTACTGCTACTCCTTTCTCTTTTTTCCCTTTTCCATTTAGTTTTCTTCACATTTTATTTGTTTCCTTTCACCTTATTCTATTTCTTTCATTTTCAATTACCTTTCCATTCTCTTTCCATTTAATTTTATAACCTTTAGCAGCAACGAGTTTATATTAAAACACGCTGCTACAAACAATGTAGTGGTAGCGCGGTTCGTCGTAGATCGCTACTACTATGTGTAGCCTATGGGCTAAGCCGTGGAAATTTTAGTAGTAATGTGTGTACATCAAGACGCGCTACTGCTAGATCTTTATCTGCAGCGCGGTTACCTCAGGCGCGCTACTGCTAATTAGCACCAGCGTGCTTTTTTGACCCACGCTACTGCTAAAGTTCTGTGTATAGGGTTTTCCCTAGTAGTGTAATCCAGGACTCCTTCAGTGATCCTTACGGCGATCACAACCAGACCACACCTGGTCTAACTCAACCCGATGGCCTTACTGCCATTACCTTAGTGCAAATCTTAGTGTGCAAATTTATTAAGTGTTGACCCATGGTGTACCCTACTTTCGAGCATGTCCATAACCATGGACTCGGCTATCGATAGATTAATACACTCTGCAGAGGTAGCGCACTGGACCCACACTACGGAACCAATGGCCTCGCACTCCCATTCGGGTGGACCAACGGCATTCCAACGAAACCACTTCATTGTCATGACAATCTCCCAGCCACTCCGACTAAATCCCCATCGGGCTAGTCCTCGGTGGCCCTGTGTCTACCTCCAGACACCTCAAAACCACCATCGTGGCAACGAGCCACTCTGGGAGCCAAACACTCAACTCATCAACTGGCACACAAGGTTATGCCTGCTTACCGGGCCAGGGTATAGCACGCCCATAACCTTCCCTAGCTGGAGGCACCGACCAGAGGCACGGCAATGAAACGCATTAAGGCCGTCCCATACCGGCAAATGTGATTGCACTGGGAAAAACTCGTTTCAGCGGCACCACGACCCGGTCAACAACATATTCAAGTTGAGTGATTTATCAGGTTCAACTTAAACTGAAAGTAACCGGTGTCATAATGCCGTGCTAAGCATCACTACCATTTGCATCAAATAACCATGAAAATAATTAAATCAACTACCCTCCCACGGAGCCATCACTAACTAAAGATACATTTCTGGTTAAAATCAAACCTCACTTAAACCAGAACCATATCTAGCAATCTCATCATTTTTCATCATGCAAGAATAATAATTAAACTAATTATTTACCTTCATGACCATATCCTTTTATTATTACCCATACCTAAGTTCTTGTTAGCTTATCAGCAAGATTCATTTCAAACTTTCTGTAAATCAAACACACTTAACATAACAAGAATCTAACAGAATATGATTATCATAATAATTATTTTAAATGCATGAATAATCATAAGTTGAAGTAGGAAAATCACAAATATTGAAGTGGCACTGTGATAATGTTGATGTGGCTTGCCTTAGTGCTGATGAGGTTCACAAACCTCCTGGTGATCCTGAAGACAAGCTTGCTCTTCTGAAAATAAATAAAACCACAAAAAGAAAACATCAAGAAAATTGATGAAAATTACCAGAAAATCTAGACAGCAAGGAAAAATCCCATCTTTTGGGTGCTGCTAGATTTTTGGAGAAAGTACACAGTGCAAAAAGAATCAATGCATTTGGACTTATAGATAAAAAGTTATGGCTCTTTGAAGGTTCCTGGATTTAAATGAATTTGATTTAAAAAGAAAACTGACTGGTGGGGGTGACGTCGAAGGCGTAAACGCCCAGGGTGCCACCACTTGTACCGCTTTGCACGTGTACTGAGCGGCAGACTAGCGGGCCCCGATAATCAGGCCAGAAGGAGGGGGAGAGGGAAACAGAGGGAGGCGGAGCTGCTCCGGCGATGAGGGTTCTTGGGGTCAAACGAGAGGGGGGGATCAAAGGAGAAGAAGGTGGCGCACCTGCCTGTACCCGTAGCGTGGCTAGAGGTGACCGGATGGCATCGGAAGTGGCCTCTCCAGTGGAGGCAGAGGGCAGCGGTCGCCGGAGACAAAGATGACGGCGGCTCGGGCGGCTCTAGGGGCTCCAATAGGGCGGAACACCCTCACCGAATAGTGGCGGAGGCTCTGGCAGGGTCGCCCTAGCCTGGGAGGTGCTGGATCTGCAGGGACGATCCAAAGGGGATCGCCGACGAGCCTGGGCTTTGGGACGGCAGGCGGCGGCCTGCCTGGCCACGCTGCGGCTTCTACTAGCTTGTGGAGAGTGTGGGAGTAGCTACGGGTGCTCAAGGAGGCTAGGGGGTGGCGGCATTTATACGCGGGCAGCGAGAGGGGTTCTGGCTCCGCTGGAGGAGACCTGTCCATGGTGCTCGGCAACGAACGGCGCCAGTGAGAGAGGGGGAAGACGATGGAGGTCACGCGGAAAGTATTGGCAGGCGCAGACTAGCACATGGGCAAGGGATAAGATGACGAGGACAATGTGCCGCGCACTGTGTCACTGGACGGATCGTGCCCATGCCCGCTGCGGCAAGCTCCGGCATCGGCGAGTGCTAGGGGGAGTTAAGGGGGTGGAGACGGGGATGGTGGCGAGGCTTGGCATGCTCGGGCAGGCTGAGCAGCGAGCACACGCTCAAAAGAGCGCTAGGCAGCACATAGATCGCGTATTTTGCATGCTAGCATGCCTGGATGAATGCGGTCACCGCGTGAACCGTGACATCAGGCCATCCTAAGCGCTAACTTGATGTCTGGCGTGTAGTCTTTGGTGGTTTGAAGTTATACAATGGTTGGGCTTGGATCCAGGTGCAGTAGAAATTGATTTGTACTGCTAGCAAGTTTCTGAACAGTAACTTTAGAGGTTTACTGAGGTCAAACCACTAGGAGTTAATGGTTGGGCTTTGGAAGCTAGCTTACACTTACTAAGGTAAATAGGCACAAGAAAAACCAGCTACAATGGAGCTAGTAAAATGGTAGTTGTTGTAGAAACTACCATTTCTTTCCATGAATGAATTTATTTTCTGTAGCCAAAATATTCCAAAGAGTGAAGAAATATTTTTTCTCAGAAAGGTGCCCTAGGGTTCAAAGAATAATTGGGATTTTTCTCAGGATTTTTGGGGCAAGAAAAATTAGGGTTTCTTTGGAGCACAAAGGGCTAGCTAGGGTTTTGGAGGGCAAAATGAATATTTTTCATTTAAGAAAAATATTCCAAGCAATATTTTGAGTTGATTCAGAGGTGAAATGATGGTTTTGAGGAGGAGAGGGAGCACTTGGGTGAAAGTCAAGGGGTACCCAAGTGGTTAAGTCCAAATGAAGAGATTCAAAACTCCAAATTCAAAACCAACTCAACTGAAAACCTGACAGAGACAAAGATGGCAAAAACCAGGCTATCACAAACCTCCCCCACTTAGAATGAATCTCGTCCTCGAGATTCCGTTGCTTGGGAAAACCATTCTAGATAACATGCCCTTAGAAATTCTTTTGATTCCCATGTTGATTCAGACTCGGTATGATGCTTCCATTGGACTTTGTAAAACTTTCATGCTTTACTGCGTGTGACTCTTTCCATCTGATCCAAGATTTTCACCGGTCTTTCTTCATATGTTAAATCCTTTGCCAGCTCTATTTCTGTCAAATCAGTATTTTTCTCAGGCGGCGATATGCACCGTCGCAATTGTGAAACATGGAATATGTTGTGCATGTCTAACAATTCAGGGGGCAACACCAACTGATATGCCACAGCACCCACTCGCGTCATAATAGGAAATGGACCTAGAAATCAGGGTGCCAATTTTCCACGAGTCAGAAACCTCTTGATAACTTTCACAGGCGTGACTCGAAGATAGACATGTTCTCCGGGTTCAAATCTGATCTGACGGTGCTTTGCATCATAATAACTTTTCTGTCGTGATTTGGCCAACTGCAGTCTGTCTGTAATTTCCTTGACTTGCTTTTCAGCTTCCAGTATGAGGTCTGTTTAGAAAATATAGCTTTTGAGACCAATTTAATGGAGTGCGGCACTTACGGCCATACAAAGCTTCATACAGTGACATGTTTAAACTGGTCTGGAAGCTATTGTTATACGAGAACTCGGCGTACGCCAAGCAGTCTTCCCAATTTGGGCCTTGGGCCAAAACACAGGCTCGCAGCATATCCTTGAGTATTTGGTTTACTCGTTCTGTCTGCCCATCAATCTGAGGATGATAAGCTGTCAGGACCCCGATACTAAGTCACACCGATCTAGCATGTAACACATCATATCACTTTGCGGCCTCACGCACGGTATTCCCACGGGTGCCACCTTACCTGGCCCGGGACCGTTTGCGCCTTTTGGCTCACGTATATGATAGTGCCGCTAGAATCCATATGACAAAGAACCCGGGCTGACATGGCTAGTCATGAACCCAAAGTGCCACTAACTTACAGGGACAGGCATACATGACCCAACAGCGAACGTGTCGGTCATCAGTGAGTGAATCCAGGCTATAGCAACTAGGCTAGCAAGACTCCGATAAACCGGGCTATGGCAGGCTAACAGGACTCCGGTAGACACCGCGTGACATTTCCCCGAAGGGACTGACACAGGAACGAAGAAGGACACATGCCGGCCAGCCTAAGTGTTCCGGAGCAGTAGCAAGCTAACAAGGCTCAGTGGAAGCACTAGGATACATTTCCCTGTAAGAGAGGCTACTAAGGATAAACAACTAGATAGTCAGATCCCACACATATCAAGCATTTCAAATCATACACACAATATGCTCGATATGTGTAAATACAACATGGCATCACAACATAACTCTACGACTCAAAGTATTTAATCAATAGGCTCCGAGGAGTGAGATATTACAAACATGAGTCTCATGACCCAACATTCAGAGCATACAAGTCAAAGCACAAGCGGAAGCTTAACTTGTCTGAGTACAGACATCTACAAAAGAAAAAGGCTGAGAAGCCTGACTGTCTATCAGATCCTGCCGAGGGCACAAGATCGTAGCTGAGGTAACAGGCTAAACATCGAAGTCCACGTGGAACTACTAGCGAGACTGAAATCTCTCTGCAAAAACATAAATTAAGCAACATGAGTACAAATGTACCCAGCAAGATTTACATCAGATCTAACTACATATGCATCATTATCAACAAGGGGATGGTGGGGTTTAACAGCAGCAAGCCAGCTTTGACTCGGTGTCTATCCTGAACTATGACTGCAAGTAACTTTTTTGAGGTGGCGCACACGAGTCCACATATTCACGATATCAATACACCACTATGGATCTGCTCCTGTCTCCCTACGAGAACATCATCGATAGCCCTCACGCTTATCTTGCGTATTTTAGAGTATCCACTTTCGCTTGTCTATGAATTGTACAAGCAACCCAGAAGTCCTTTTCCGCGGACACACGTCTTTCGAATAGATCATATTAACCCTTCAGGGGTGTACTTCTTCACACACGTCCCACCACTTACCGCCGTTTAAACGACTTGTACTCGGCAACCTTCAAGCGGAAGCCCAGCGAGGGTGTCGGCCACGACCTGACTAACCACACAAGTCTCTCATCCAGGTTTATCGCCTATTCGGGTTCCATCCGCAAGGAGATCCAGCTGGGGTGTCGCTCACGGCCCCAAACGATGTGTGCAAGTTCCCAAGCCCACCTCGATGGGTGGATCTACGCTTGGTACACCGTTCCACGGTGCCTAGTCTGTCCCAAGCCCACCTGTATCGGGTGCCACTTGGAAGACTACTAACACTACCTACAAACACCAGAAACTAGTTGCAACTCCTGGACAGAGATCATGTTGATTAATAAGTCGAGAGGGGTCGAGTTACTGGAACACAATGTGTGGTAGTAACAGTTCATGGATCACAAACACAGAACTCAGTTTCTGAGGATGGCTGCAATGAGACAACCCACCATGTACTCCTACATGGCCTCTCACCGCTACCTTTACCAAATCGTCTTCACACATTTAGCTCACACACAGTAGGACATTTTCACACACCTCCAATTCATCCCCGAAGAATAAGACCGGACTCAACTCTAAGCAGTAGCAGGCATGACAAACAAACATGAATGAGTAGGCACAACAGGGCTCAAACAACTCCTACTCATGCTAGTGGGTTTCATCTATTTACTGTGGCAATGACAGGTCATGCAGAGGATAAAGGGGTTCAGCTACCGCAGCAAGTAACATATGAATCGTTGTTGTCCTAATGTAGTAAAAGAGAGCAGGATCGAGAGAGTGGGACTCTATCGGAATGAACAAGGAGGTTTTGCTTGCCTGGCACTTCTGAAGATAGCATTGAGTCTTCATTAGTGTCAACGATCACAACGTCGGAACATCGTCTACCGAGAGGGGACAATACCGGCAAACAAGGAAGAACACAATCAATGCAATGCACAATATGATGCATGATCATGACATGGCAATATGTTGTGGTTTGAGCTAATGCAACTAGCAACAAGTTAAATGAAGTTGGTTTGAAACCAAGATTCAAATTCAAACTCCATATGTGATTTCTTAAATGCCATTTAATTGAATTGTCCTAAACAGTAGTCATAAGTTGTTCTAACATGCATGAAAATTGTACAGATGGATAGATTGGATTTTTCTGATCATTTTTCATATATAAATTATTTCATTCTGAGTTACGGTTGATTTTATATGATTTTTAGAAGTTTATAACATTTTCTGGAATTTCCTGGCTATTTAGAATTAAACTAATTCCAGAAAGAGTTTACTGCATCAGCATGACATCATGATGACATTAGCAGGTCAACTGACCCGGTCCAGGTCAAACCTGACCAGTGAGGTCCACACGTCAGTGACACAAGTAACTAACAGGGTTAATTAATTCTAACTAATCAAATTAACAGCCATTGGGCCCACTGTCAGTGTCAGCAGGGGTAATTAGTCCTAAACTAATCTAGTCAGGGGCAGGGCCCACGCGTGTTGACACTAGGGAGGTCAAACCCCTGGTTAGCAGGGACAAACACACTAGTGACTCGACACCGGCGAGGTCAGACATGGTGGAGGGCCTCGGATTTGGTCCTTCGGTGACCAAATCCCCGGTGGAGACGTTCTACGCGTAGCTGGGGAGCTGCCACATCCAGTGGTGCAAGTGGTTGGTCACGGGGACACAGGAAACGATGTCGGCGAGCTCGACAGCGGCTGCCGGAGTTCGGACGTGGTTGGGTTCGACGCTACGGTGCACGGGAGGAGGAGCTGGTGGTGGCTACGGGCTCCTGGTGCTGCGCTGAGCACAACATTGAGGTTTGCTTCGAGCCACTATGGCTCTAACCACGACGGCGCCATAGCCGGCGGCGGGGAGATTTCGGGTGAGGTGGAAACGGCGGCTACGGACGCCAAACGAGCACGGGAGCTAGGGGGAGATGAAGAGGAGCTCACAGCTGGGTCGGAGAGGGGGTCAGCGAGCTCGGGGAGGCCCTGTGGACGATGAATTAGCGGCGATGATCTCCGGTGCCTGACGGTGAAGATGACGATGCTGGCGACGTTACAGGGCTTCCGGGCTTGCCTCCGTTGGCTTGGAGCTCCAGGGCGATGTGGCGGAGCCGATGGATACGTCAGGGAGGCGAGGAGGTGGCTCAGGACGCGGCAGTGGCGAGCGGCGGCGACGGTGCCGCTCGGGTGTGCGAGAGGGAGAGGCGAGAGGATGAACAGAGGGGGGGGGGAATGTGAAGGCTCTGGGGTCCGCGTGGCGCACCTAGCGGCGTCCAGCAGCAAGCGGTAAGCATGAGTTGGCCGGCGCGTGCGCGCGCGCGTCGGGCACACGCCGTCCTGCCTACTGGCAGGAGGTTGAAGACGGTGGCGGATGCGGTGGGCTGGGCCGCAGAGTGCTGGACCAGCACAGGAGCTGGGCCGGCTCTGGTGGGCTGCACAGGTAAGCGCTTCTCTCTCTGTCTCTCTTGTTTCTGTTTTCTATTTTGTTTCTCTGTTTTGGTTTAGTAATAATGCTAAACCATTTCATAAAATCCTGGAAATATTTATGGGTGCTTTCTGAATTATTCCAGTGACCCTTAACAATTTCCAACATTTTTGGAGCATCTAAAATATACATAGCATTTAAATAGCCCAAATTAGAGTATGTTTGGATTAATTCAAAGTCCAAATATGTCCTGCAAAATGTGAACCATTTTTGGTAGATGCTTCCACCTTGATCCAGAAATGAAGAACATTTTTAACGGGCATTTTGAAATCATTGAAAAATATTTTGGTCGAACCTATTTGAATTCCTTTTGATGCTAGGGTTTGAACATCCCCATTTCAAATTTCCATGAAAGTTAAACATGATGCAAGCAAGATGCAAACACTAGGCAGCACCAGAAGCTAGGGATGTGGCAACTCGCCGCCACTAAACAAGAATCTCGTCCCGAGATTCAAGCGTAGGGTTGGATGAAGGGGGGACGCAAACTAACATAATCTTCACGATCCAGGTGGCACTTCATTAGAACGTTGAATCGATCACCATCTTTGACTCGATATCTTCCTCTGAGAACTCCAACTAACATGACAAGAAGAGGAAAGGAAAACTCTAGAAGAATCGATCTTCTCGAAGACCGAACAACTCAGGATCAGCTCATGGGGTGAGATATGAACATCTCTTGAGCTGAGACACGAGACACACATTCAGAGGGATGGGGTGTAACAGATGATGAAGGTTTACTAGGTAGGCAACAAATCCACGCTTGATCATGATGTAGCGGGGAGTTAACTGTCATGATTCCCCAATGGGGCACCTTAGGAAAAGTGACTCGTAGGATCATCCCTTAAGTGGCAAAAAGAATTACCTTTGATTCAGAGATCATTGAAACTCTTTATACCAGCCTAAGGCAATTCTCGAGCGATCGTTTGGAGTGGTTCGGTAGAATGGCATACTCGGACTAGTATGGATGATGTGGATTACCTTGTTGAAGAGAAAGTAATGGATGAATTTGCTTACCACCAGAAATGGAAGGGACCCATGGTAGAATGGCACATTGGCGGTGCAAGATGGGAACAAAATGCAAATGCTGGGAATGATTCTGGTAACTGGGGAAGAACCCAATAGTAGAGAGTGAATCCACTGTTTGAAAGGGTCATAGCATTGCCGAGGAAACTGAGAGCACTATGAAACTAATGCCAACGATAAAACCTAGCACTTGCGTGTGCTCTCAAGAACTTGAGCATTTCCATATTCATCAAGGTCTTACCAATATCCGTGTCAAGGATCCTGGCAACACAACTTACTACCTTGATGAATGGTGATGGAGGATGCAGATGCAAAGGAAGATCACACCTTCTCAAATTTCACCTTAGCGAGGCCAAGGGATCAAAATCCAGATGATCGACCGAGAGACATTTAGCACTCCGCTTCTAATGTTCTCCTTGATGTGCTAGCACAACCCATTTATAGATATGGTTTGATAACTAGAACATCAAGTAAAAGGTCGGACTTCGGGAGCACAAGAATCCATATGGAAACAACTACTGGATTAAATCCTACGAGATCCTTATGAGTAGGTCGCCAACTTCTTCAATCAAGATACTACAATAATAGGTCTTCCGGCTGGGTGTGTTGGCCATGACATCCACCTTACCAGTTTAGAAAGACCAACATTATAATTCCTGGGAAAAGGTCCAACCATCATATCTGCCTGAGATTCAGATCAAGTTGGTGTCAGAATAATCCACACACATCGAGTCTAGGAAGAAAAATGAAAGTTTGCAACACAAATCGACGAGATGACATTGCGAGATTCTCGGGGAATGAACTACGATAGCAAGCTCCAAAATATGAGCTGGTTCTGCTACAACATGTGAACATGTTGTCCCAGAAAAACATGATCACATGGCAGTCTTACAATAAAACACTACCGAGTTCTGGTAGGGAACCGTCATTAAGGATATCGGAATCTTGTGCATGAACTAGTATTTGCACAGCAACTCCTTTTCCTTAAACAAATCAGTCAGTGGCTTGGTGTGCTACGAAATTCATATGGAACGAAGATGATCAGTCTAACAGACCACAGGATTCTTCACACGTGCATGACTGACTTGGGACAATTTCGGAGGAATCAAAACTAACTTTCTCGAATTCATGGCGGCAACTTGCATCAAGTGCACGTGAATTGGAGAAAGTCGCTCCTTTCATCCAAGCCTATGCTTCATGAACGAAACATGAAGATAATGCTTATAGAAGTTTCCAATACTAGCTTAATGTCCAACAAAATCATGAAGAAGATAAGGATGCTGTCGATGGGCTCAACAACAATTCATCCAGGTTTCCATATAAATGGAATTCCACAATTATGTGAAGACGGTGATAGCATTGGTCAGACCAAAAGATATAATGGAGTATCCTCGAGGAAAAACCACGAGTAAGACAACATTACGAACATCATTGGTTCTGATTTGATTTGAGATTAGCCCACACTCAAATCAAAGATTGGATAAAATGATAGGTCCATCAACTAATCACAAGGACCAATCAATGAAGATATCATCTTTCTTCAACACACATACAAGACATCCATTAAAATGAATTAAGTGGATTAAGCTTTTATCCTTCAACTCTCCAAGTTGTTGTTCAGCTTAACCAGCCAGCTCAGAGGTATCCAACACAGATTCTTGGAGAAAGGGTGGTTTCAAAAACCAACTTGATCACGAGCTCAACATAGCAGTCAGGTGACGACCTGGTGATACTTCCGAGAAGATATTCAGAAAATCACGAACCACCGATAAGTTACTAAGCTCGAGAACAATCTTGCTTTTCAGGGCAAGACGATATAATCAAAAGAGCGAGGGATTGGCACAATCCTAACTCATTGATCGAGAGGTGCACCAGAAATAAGGACTAGGTAGCACGATCTATCTTAGAATGATGATTCAAGAACCAACATGCTAAGAATGAAATTATTGTCCTTTAACTACCAAGCAACGGAGTTGCTCGGAGTATAGATTTCACACATCACGGTTCACTTGTCGGTATTCCGGTTGCAACAACACGGGAGCCGAGAAATGAATAATGAGGCGAGAAGTATTACTGCATTAAGAATTCATAAGATGATAGTGCAATTCTCATGACGATCCTAACGTAAATAGGGTAACACTTCAGGGTAGAAGGGATCAAAAGCTTGATTTTATTTTGATCTACGGAATACAACTGCTTTGACCCAATCCTGGATATGGATGAGGTACTGGAGTTTGTTTCTCCTAGTCATTCCAGAATAGAATGGCTTGATGGACCACAAGAGAAATAGGCATCGATGAACGAATGCACACATACTCTTGACTATCAATTGATAGACGAGGGACAGAAGACAACAAAAGAGGGACAACTCAAAGGAACATACGATTTTCTGAGTTGTGGATGCATGGTTTAGCATGCCGAACGAAGTTCAACATATTTCTTCCGGATAACCCATGCAGAAAGGTAGAACTGGCAGAGCTACAATATAGAATTGAGCACTCATCGAGGATACTCCTGTTGTGATCTTTTGATCTAACAAACTTCTGCCATAAAGTGGTTCATAGTATTTGGAAGAAGGAAATACCATGAACTTCGAGGACTATCGCAAAGGTTACTAATAACCTAAAGGGACGAGCAAACACTATCAACATGAAGTAAGTAGGGTGATCTTGGGTCAAGAACCCAGGAATAGAATGCCTACTAACTAAGTGGCATCACGGGATGCTTTCGAGAATGATGGCCAGAATCATCACACTGGGAACACAAAACATGGCTAAGTTACTAGGTGATAGTCTAGACACCTAGGGTCATAATGATAGCTCCAACATAAATGCCGAGGCAATAGAGTACCTCAACTCAGCAACTAGTGTGACTAACCTGGCCTAAAAGAACATCGAAACCAGAGGAAGGGATTTGCAAATGCATCAAACTATTTAGAAACCTGGGATGACTCGGACAGCATAACGACTATAAATGCTCAAAAATATTTGAGACAAGCTACAAAAATGGTGGCATAACCACTCAGAAGCACAATATCAAGGTTTCAAGATCAACAGCTAACATACCAAGGTTGAACCGAGGCTTTAATCCAACAAGCTTATGAGTCTACCGATTAGTAACACGTGATCCTGATAGAAGGAAGAGAAAGCCTAGTTCTTAACCCCATAGGAAAGATAGTATGACTCGGATCAGAAGGGCATAAGGTAAAGGAGTAAAAAGAGCCTTAGGTTCCATCCCACAATCAATTCCCTTATATAACTAAAGAATTTCTAGACTCAACTTCGACTAGTTTGGCTTGGTAATCCTACAAGCAGTCAAGCTCTGATACCAAAGATGTGGACCCCGATCCTAAGTCACACCGATCTAGCATGTAACACATCATATCACTTTGCGGCCTCACGCACGGTATTCCCACGGGTGCGACCTTACCTGGCCCGGGACCGTTTGCACCTTTTGGCTCACGTATATGATAGTGCTGCTAGCATCCATATGACAAAGAAACCGGGCTGACATGGCTAGTCATGAACCCAAAGTGGCATTAACTTACAGGGACAGGCATACATGACCCAGCAGTGAACGCGTTGGTCATCAGCGAGTGAATCCGGGCTGTAGCAACTAGGCTAGCAGGACTGCGGTAAACCGGGTTGTAGCAGGCTAACAGGACTCCCGTAGACACCGCATGACATTTCCCCGAAGGGACAGACACAGGAACGAAGAAAGACACATGCCGGCCAGCCTAAGTGTTCCGGAGCAGTAGCAAGCTACCAAGGCTCAGTGGAAGCACTAGGAGACATTTCCCGGTAAGAGAGGCTACTAAGGATAAACAACTAGATAGTCAGATCCCACACATATCAAGCATTTCAAATCATACACACAATATGCTCGATATGTGTAAATACAACATGGCATCACAACATAACTCTACGACTCAAAGTATTTAATCAATAGGCTCCGAGGAGCGAGATATTACAAAGATGAGTCTCATGACCCAACATTCAGAGCATACAAGTCAAAGCACAAGCGGAAGCTTAACATGTCTGAGTACAGACATCTACAAAATAAAAAGGCTGAGAAGCCTGACTTTTTATCAGATCCTGCAGAGGGCACAAGATCGTAGCTTAGGTAACAGGCTAAACGTGGAAGTCCACGTGGAACTACTAGCGAGACTGAAATCTCTCTGCAAAAAAAAATTAAGCAACGTGAGTACAAATGTACCCAGCAAGACTTACATTAGATCTAACTACATATGCATCATTATCAACAAGGGGATGGTGGGGTTTAATTGCAGCAAGCCAGGTTTGACTCGGTGGCTATCCTGAACTACGACTGCAAGTAACTCTTTTGAGGTGGCGCACACGAGTCCACATATTCACCATATCAATACACCACTATGGATCCGCTCCAGTCTCCCTACGAGAACGCCATCCATAGCACTCACGCTTATCTTGCGTATTTTAGAGTATCCACTTTCACTTGTCTATGAACTGTACAGGCAACCCAGAAGTCCTTTACTGCGGACACGGCTATTCGAATAGATCATATTAACACTGCAGGGGTGTAGTTCTTCACACACACGCTCACCACTTACCGTCGTTTACACGACATGTACTCGGCAACCTTCAAGCGGAAGCCCAGCGAGGGTGTCGGACACGACCTGACTAACCACACAAGTCTCTCGTCCAGGTTTATCGCCTATTCGGGTTCCATCCGCAAGGAGATCCGGCCGGGGTGTCGCTCACGGCCCCAAACGATGTGTGCAGGGTTCCCAAGCCCACCTCGACGGGTGGATCTACGCTTGGTACACCGTGCCATGGTGCCTAGTCTGTCCCAATCCCACCTGTACCGGGTGCCACTTGGTAGACTACTAACACAACCTACAAACACCAGAAACTAGTTGCAACTCCTGGACAGAGATCATGTTGATTAATAAGTCGAGAGGGGTCGAGTTACCGGAACCCAATGTGTGGTAGTAACTGTTCATGGATCACAAACACAGAACTCGGTTCCTGAGGACGGCTGCAATGGGACAACCCACCATGTACTCCTACATGGCCTCTCACCGCTACCTTTACCAAATCGTGTTCACACATTTAGCCCACACACAGTAGGACATGTTCACACACCTCCAATTCATCCCCGAAGAATAAGACCAGACTCAACTCTAAGCAGTAGCAGGCATGACAAACAAAACATGAATGAGTAGGCACAACAGGGCTCAAACAACTCCTACTCATGCTAGTGGGTTTCATCTATTTACTGTGGCAATGACAGGTCATGCAGAGGATAAAGGGGTTCAGCTACCGCAGCAAGTAACAGATGAATCGTTGTTGTCCTAATGCAGTAAAAGAGAGCAGGAGCGAGAGAGTGGGACTGTATCAGAATGAACAAGGGGGTTTTGCTTGCCCGACACTTCTGAAGATAGCATTGAGTCTTCATCAGTGTCAACAATCACAACGTCGGAACATCGTCTACCGAGAGGGGACAACACCGGCAAACAAGGAAGAACACAATCAATGCAATGCACAATATGATGCATGATCATGACATGGCAATATGCTGTGCTTTGAGCTAATGCAACTAGCAGCAAGTTAAATGAAGTTGGTTTGAATCCAAGATTCAAATTCAAACTCCATATGTGATTTCTTAAATGCCATTTAATTGAATTGTCCTACACAGTAGTCATAAGTTCTTCTAACATGCATGAAAATGGTACAGATGGATAGAATGGATTTTTTTTGATCATTTTTCATATATAAATTATTTCATTCTGAGTTACGGTTGATTTTATATGATTTTTAGAAGTTTATAACATTTTCTGGAATTTCCTGGCTATTTAGAACTGAACTAATTCCAGAAAGAGGTTACTGGATCAGCATGACATCATGATGACGTCAGCAGGTCAACTGACCCGGTCCAGGTCAAACCTGACCAGTGGCTTCCACACGTCAGTGACACAAGTAACTAACAGGGTTAATTAATTCTAACTAATCAAATTAACAGCCACTGGGCCCACTGTCAGTGTCAGCAGGGGTAATTAGTCCTAAACTAATCTAGTCAGGGGCGGGGCCCACGCGTGTTGACCCCAGGGAGGTCAAACCCCTGGTCAGCGGGGTCAAACCCGCCGGCGACTCGACGCCTGCGAGGTCAGACGCGGCAGAGGGCCTCGAATTTGGTCCTCCGGTGACCAAATCCCCGGTGGAGACGTGCTACACGTAGCTGGGGAGCTGCCGCATCCAGTGGTGCAAGTGGTTGGACACGGGGATGCCGGAAACGATGCCGGCGAGCTCGACAACGGCGGCTGGAGTTCTGACGGGGTTGGGTTTGACGCTACGGTGCACGGGAGGAGGAGCTGGTGGTGGCTATGGGCTCCTGGTGCTGCGCTGAGCACAATATTGAGGTTGGCTTCGAGCCACTGTGGCTCTAGCCATGACGGCGCCATGGCCGGCAGCAGGGAGCTTTCGGGTGAGGTGGAAACGGCAGTTACGGAGGCCAAACGAGCACGGGAGCTAGGGGGAGAGGAAGAGGAGCTCATAGCAGGGTCGGAGAGGGGGTCAGCGAGCTCGGGGAGGCCCTGTGGACGACGAATCGGCGACGACGATCTCCGGTGCCCGACGGTGAAGACGACGATGCTGGTGACGTTACAGGGCTTCCAGGCTTGCCTCCGTTGGCTTGGAGCTCTAGGGCGATGTGGCAGAGCCGATGGATACATCGGGGAGGCGAGGAGGTGGATCAGGATGCGGCAGCGGCGAGCGGCGGCAACGGTGCCACTCAGGTGTGCGAGAGGGACAGGCGAGAGGACGAACAGAGGGGGGGGGGCGAATGTGAAGGCTCTGGGGTCCGCGCGGCGCACCTAGCGGCGTCCAGCAGAAAGCGGTAAGCATGAGGTGGCCGGCGCGTGCGCGCGCGCGTCGGGCACACGCCCTCCTGCCTACTGGTAGGAGGTTGAAGACGGTGGCGGCTATGGTGGGCTGGGCCGCACAGTGCTGGACCAGCACAGGAGCTGGGCTGGCTCTGGTGGGCTGCACAGGTAAGCGCTTCTCTCTCTGTCTCTCTTGTTTCTGTTTTCTATTTTGTTTCTCTGTTTTGGCTTAGTATTAATGCTAAACCATTTCTTAAAATCCTAGAAATAATTATGGGTGCTTTCTGAATTATTCCAGTGACCCTTAACAATTTCCAACATTTTTGGAGCATCTAAAGTATACATAGCATTTAAATAGCCCCAATTCAAGTATGTTTGGATTAATTCAAAGTCCAAATATGTCCTGCAAAAATGTGAACCATTTTTGGTAGATGCTTCCACATTGATCCAGAAATGAAGAACATTTTTAAAGGGCATCTTGAAATCATTGAAAAATATTTTGGTTGAACCTATTTGAATTCCTTTTGATGCTAGGGTTTGAACATCCCCATTTCAAATTTCCATGAAAGTTAAACATGATGCAAGCAAGATGCAAACACTAGGAAGCACTAGAAACTAGGGATGTGACAACTCGCCCCCACTAAACAAGAATCTCGTCCCGAGATTCAAGCGTATGGTAGGATGAAGGGGGAACACAAACTAACATAATATTCACGATCCAGGTGGCACTTCATCAGAACGTTGAATCGATCACCATCTTTGATTCGATGTCTTCCTCTGAGAACTCCAACTAACATGACAAGAAGAGGAAAGGAAAACTATAGAAGAATCGATCTTCTCGAAGACCGAACAACTCAGGATCAGCTCATGGGGTGAGATATAAACATCTCTTGAGCTGAGACACGAGACACACATTCAGAAGGATGGGGTGTAACAGATGATGAAGGTTTACTAGGTAGGCAACAAATCCACGCTTGATCATGACGTAGCGGGGAGTTAACTGTCATGATTCCCCAACGGGGCACCTTAGGAAAAGTGACTCGTAGAATCATCCCTTAACTGGCAAAAAGAATTACCTTTGATTAAGAGATCATTGAAACTCTTTATACCAGCCTAAGGCAATTCTCGAGCGATCGTTTGGAGGGGTTCGGTAGAATGGCATACTCGAACTAGTATGTATGATGTGGATTACCTTGTTGAAGACAACATAATGGATGAATTTTCTTACCACCGGAAATGGAAGGGACCCATGGTAGAATGGCACATTGGCGGTGCAAGCTGGGAACAAAATGCAAATGCTGGGAATGATTATGGTAACTGGGGAAGAACCCAACAGTAGAGAGTGAATCCACTATTTGAAAGGGTCATAGCATTGACAAGGAAACTGAGAGCACTATGAAATTAATGCCGACGATAAAACCTAGAACTTGCATGTGCTCTCAAGAACTTGAGCATTTCCATATCCATCAAGGTTTTACCAATATCCGTGTCAAGGATCCTGGCAACACAACTTACTACCATGATGAATGGTGATGGAGGATGCAGATGCAAAGGAAGATCACACCTTCTCAAATTTCACCTTAGCAGGCCAAGGGATCAAAATCCGGATGATCGACCGAGAGATATTTAGCACTCCGCTTCTAATGTTCTCCTTAATGTGCTAGCACAACCTATTTATAGATATAGTTTGATAACTAGAACATCAAGTAAAAGGTCGGACTTCGGGAGCACAAGAATCCATAAGGAAACAACTACTGGATTAAATCCTACGAGATCCTTATGGGGAGGTGGCCAACTTCTTCAATCAAGAAACTACAATAATAGGTCTTCCGGCTAGGTGTGTTGGCCATGACATCCACCTTACCGGTTTAGAAAGACCAACATTATAATTCCTGGGAAAAGGCCCAACCATCATATCTGCCTGAGATTCAGATCTGGTTGGTGTCAGAAAAATCCAGACTCATCGAGTCTAGGAAGAAAAATGAAAGTTTGCAACACAAATCAATGAGATAATGTTGCGAGATTCTCGGGGAATGAACGGCGCCAGTGAGAGAGGGGGGAGACGATTGAGGTCACGCAGAAACTATTGGTGGGCGCGGACTAGCACATGGGCGAGGGATAAGATGACGAGGACAGTGCGCCACACACTATGTCATTGGCCGGATCGTGCCCATGCCCGCTGCGGCAAGCTCTGGCGTCGGCGAGTGTAAGGGGGAGTTAAGGGGGTGGAGACAGGGATGGTCGCGAGGCTTGGCATGCTCGGGCAGTCTGGGCAGCGAGCGCACGCCCAACAGAGCGCTAGGTGGCACATAGAGCGCGTGTTTTGCATGCTAGCATGCCTGGACGAACGCGGTCACCGCATGAACCGTGACATCAGGCCACCCTAAGCGCTAACTTGATGTCTGGCATGTAGTCTTTGGTGGTTTGAACTGTTACAATGGTTGGGCCTGGATCCAGGTGCAGTAGAAATGGATTTGTACTGCTAGCAAGTTTCTGGACAGTAACTTTAGAGGTTTGCTGAGGTCAAACCACTAGGAGTTAATGGCTGGGCTTTGGAAGCTAGCTTAC
Source organism: Triticum dicoccoides (assembly GCF_002162155.2). Lineage (NCBI taxonomy): Eukaryota > Viridiplantae > Streptophyta > Magnoliopsida > Poales > Poaceae > Triticum > Triticum dicoccoides. The sequence continues at coordinate 123,853,405 of NC_041391.1, forward strand.
ACTTACTAAGGTAAATAGGCACAAGAAAAACCAGCTACAATGGAGCTAGTAAAAACGTAGTTGTTGTAGAAACTACCATTTCTTTCCATGAATGAATTTATTTTCTGTAGGCAAAATATTCCAAAGAGTGCAGAAATATTTTTGCTCAGAAAGGTGCCCTAGGGTTCAAAGAATAATTGGGATTTTTCTCAGGATTTTTGGGGCAAGAAAAATTAGGGTTGCTTTGGAGCACAAAGGGCTAGCTAGGGTTTTGGAGGGCAAAATGAATATTTTTCATTTAAGAAAAATATTCCAAGCAATATTTTGAGTTGATCCAGAGGTGAAATGATGGTGGAGGGCTGATTTGGCAATGGAGGCCGTGGTGGAACGTACGGCTCGGGTGAGTGTCCTGCCTGTCGTGCGGAACGACGAATAGGAGTACCCTCGCGAACATAGCTACTGCAGCCTCCCCGCGTCATCCTAATATGATTATTTTCGCAAGGCAATGCAACAGAGATGAGAAGCATTCAAAATAAGTTGGGGAGAAGCCAGCAACAAAATCCATGTAAAACGGAAATGGCGAAGAAAATATGGCGAATAAAATAAAGTACAACATAATTATACATAGATTCATACATGAATGATAACAACATGCCAGGTCCAACTACCCTCATACATGAAACGAAACATCATGACTCGTATGACTACATCCATACTCCATCCTGACGATAGCGAATACTCGGAAGCTCTACTGCTCGGTTGGTGCTCTGGTGTCCTCTCCTGAAGCGGACTCGGATCCTGAACTGACGGGGTTAACTGAGACCTCTGGGTTAAAAGTGACACGACGACGCTGCCTCGAGGGCGCTCCCTCCGGGGCAGGTGGAGGGTGAATCATCGGGGCTACAGGGTTGGCGAGGAGTGAAACCCACTCAGCAGGAGCACTAAGTGGACTCACAATCGCGGTGCCCGAGCTACTCGGAGGAGTAACCGGGGAAACATGGGATCTAGAACTCGCATGAATATAGGGAGTAAATCCAACAGATGGTGGAGTAGTAGCTGAGCTAGCAGAGACTAAAGCAAAGCCGAAAGCAGTACGGGCACGACTCAGCTCACGAGCCATCTCGTTGATCAGAAGATAGCTAGCAGTGATATAGCTAGAAAGGTGGCTAGCTACACTATCAGACTTCGGATCAATGACAGGGAAACAGACACGACCATTATCGTGGAGAGAAGGATAGTAGTGGAAACCTGGGTGGTTCTGCATCCGGACCTCATTGTAACGGAGCTCAACGAGTACCTCAAATGCAGCAAACTAGATAGCTTGAGAAGCACTAGAAGCGTAGCCGCTTCAGGAAGTACGAGTGTAGGAGCTGGAATCGGAACTGGTACGCAGAGTAACCACGACGTGATACTCATACACTGAGTCAGCTAGACGCTCCCCGTACACACGATAGACTGGAACGTCACCGTGAGGGTATAGCCGTTGCCACACGTTACAAAGGAGATGCGGCGATGTGTACGGCATCAGCTGCAATTGGCACGGATACAGCACCGGAGCCATCTACACTCACAACCTTTAGCATGTCAGCATAAAAATAAAAATCAGTGCATGCAATGCAACAACCAGCTACAATAGTCTATCGGCACTCAACTACAACTCATATCTAACATCCAGTTAACTCGGCATAGTCTGGCATGGCCTAGAGTCAGCGCGGCTCTGATACCAAGCATTGTGGCACCCCGACTCAGAGCGACCGATTTACCCTGCATTGCCAGCCCAGAGACCGTGTATTCTGGCAACACACAACAACTTGGTACAGAAAAACAACCGCTTTATTCATGCTATGGACGCATAGTTCATATTACAATACTTAGCGAGGCCAAGCGGCACACTCGATGCGGCTGAACAATATGTACATTATTTAGTAAACATAAATTGGCCTCGATCATGACAACTATGAGGCAACGGAACAACGTCGTAGCGGGACTCCATAGAACAGGGACACCAATGTGGACACGATCTAGACTCGGACAGCTCTCCTTTCCAATGAGACTTTCCTGAAATCTGGCATGACACGCCAGGTCAGTACATTGAATGTACTTGCAAGCTCACAACAAGCATAAACATAATGACAAACAATATCATGATACTTACCCAATTAATAATAATGCTACAATATATCCAACATGTTGTGAATATGCTCAAGTGGGACGCGTCCCATGGACTGGCTTACCGAACGTGATCATTTCTAGACCACAAACATGAAGAATTCAATGACAATATCGTGATCCTTACGGCGATCACAACCATACCACGGCTGGTCTAACTAAACCCTATGGCCTTACTGCCATTACCTTAGTGCAAATCTTAGTGTGCAAATTTATTAAATGTTGACCCATGGTGTACCCTACTTTTGAGCATGTCCATAACCATGGACTCGACTATCGATAGATTAATACACTCTGCAGAGGTAGCACACTGGACCCACACTACTGAACCCATGGCCTCGCACTCCCATTCGGGTGGGCCAACGGCATTCCGACGAAACCACTTCATTGTCATGACACTCTCCCAGCCACTCCGACTAAATCCACATCGGGCTAGTCCTGGGTGGCCCTGTGTCTACCTCAAGACACCTCAAAACCACCGTCGTGGCAACGATCCACTCTGGGACCCAAACACTCAACTCATCAACTGGCACACAAGGTTATGCCTGCTTACCGGGCCAGGGTACAGCATGCCCATAACCTTCCCTAGATGGAGGCACCGACCATAGGCACGACAATGAAACACATTAAGGCCGTCCCATACCGGCAAATGTGGTTGCACTGAGAAAAACTCATTTCAGCGGCACCATGACCCGGTCAACAACATATTCAAGTTGAGTGATTTTTCAGGTTCAACTTAAAGTGAAAGTAACCGGTGTGATAATGCCATGCTATGCATCACTAACATTCGCATCAAATAACCATGAAAAATAACTAAATCAACTACGCTCCCAAGGAGCCATCACTAACTCAAGATACATTTCTGGTTAAGATAAAATTTCACTTAAACCAGAACCATTTGTAGCAATCTCATCATTTTTCATCATGCAAGAATAATAATTAAACTAATTATTAATCTTCATGACCATATCCTTTTATTATTACCTATACCTAAGTTCTTGTTAGCTTATCAACAAGATTCATTTCAAACTTTCTGTAAATCAAACACACTTAACATGACAAGAATCTAATATAATATAATTATCATAATAATTATTTTAAATACGTGAATAATCATAAGTTCAAGTAGGAAAATCACAAATATTGAAGTGGCACTATGAAAATGTTGATGTGGCTTGCCTTAGTGCTAATGAGGTTCACAAACCTCCTGGTGGTCGTCAAGACAAGCTTGCTCTTTTGAAAATAAATAAAACCACAAAATGAAAACATCAATAAACCTTCTTAAAATTACCAGAAAATCTAGACAGCAAGGAAAAATCCCATCTTTTGGATGCTGCTAGATATTTGGACAAAGAACACAATGCAAGAAGAATCAATGCATTTGGACTTATAGATAAATAGTTGTGGCTGTTTGAAGGTTCCTGGATTTAAATGAAATTGATTTAAAAAGAAAACAGGCTGGGGGTGACATCGAAGGCATAAACGCCCGGGGCACCACCACTCGTACCGATTCGCGCGCGTACTGAGTGGCTGACTAGCGGGGCCCGCTAGTCAGGCCAGAAAGAGGGGGAGAGGGAAATAGAGGGAGGCGGAGTTTCGCCGAAGCACACGCCGGTGATGAGGGATCTTGGGGTCAAACGAGAGGGGGGGATCGAAGGAGAAGAAGGTGGCGCACCTGCCCTTACCCGTAGCGTGCCTAGAGGTGACATGACGTGGTCGGAAGCGGCCTCTCCAGTGGAGGCAGATGGCAGCGGTCGCCGGAGACGAAGACGACGGCGGCTCGGGGCGGCTCCAGGGGCTCCAACAGGGCGAAACGCCCTCACCGAAGAGTGGCGGAGGCCCTGGCAGGGTCGCCCTGGCCTGGGAGGGGCTGGAGCTGCGGGGACCATCCGAAGGGGATCGCCGACGAGCTTGGGCTTCGGGACGGCAGCCGGCAGCCTGCTCGGTCGGGCTACGGCCTCTACTACGTTGTGGAGGGTGTGGGAGTAGATGTGGGTGCTCAAGGAGGCTGGGGGTTGGCGGCATTTATAGGCGGGCAGCGAGAGGGGTTCGACCTCTGCCGGAGGACACCTGTCCACAGCACTCAGCGACGAACGGCTTCAACGAGAGAGGGGGAGACGATGGACGTCATGCGGAAACTATTGGCGGGCGCGGACGAGCACAGGGGTGAGGGAGAAGACGACGAGCACAATGCGCCGCAAACTATGTCGTTGGCCGGATCGTGCTCGTGCCCGCTGCAACGAGCTCCGGCGTCGGGGTGTGCCAGGGGGAGTTAAGTGGGTGGATACGGGGATGGTGGTGAGGCTTGGCATGCTCGGGCAGGCTGGGCAGCGAGCACACGCTCAACAAAGCACTAGGCGGCACGCAGAGCGCGTGTTTTGCATGCCAGCACACCCGGACGAACGCGGTCACTGTGTGAACCGTGACATCAGGCCACCCTAAGCGCTAACTTGATGTCTGGCGTGTAGTACTTGGTGGTTTGAAGTGTTACCATTGTGGGGCTTGGATCCAGGTGCAGTAGAAATGGATTTGTACTGCTAGCACTATTTAAGATATCTTCCGATATTCCGATAAATCGGTCGATTTATCGCTTACCGTTGTCTGACCGATAAGATAAATCGGCCGATAAATCAGTCGATAAGATAAATCGGCCGATTTACCCCTTATCATGGGTCTGCCGATAAGTTCCCGATAAGCGATATCCCCAACATTAACTGCTAGCAAGTTTCTGTACAGTAACTTTAGAGGTTTACTGAGGTCAAACCACTAGGAGTTAAGGGCTAGGCTTTGGAGGCTAGCTTACACTTACTAAGGTAAATAGGCACAAGAAAAACCAGCTACAATGGAGCTAGTAAAATGGTAGTTGCTGTAGAAACTACCATTTCTGTCCAGAAATGAATTTATTTTCTGTAGCCAAAATATTCGAAAGAGTGATGAAATATTTTTGCTCTGAAAGGTGCTCTAGGGTTCAAAGAATAATTGGGATTTTTCTTACGATTGTTTGGGCAAGATAAATTAGGGTTGCTTTCGAGCACAAAGGGCTAGCTAGGGTTTTGGAGGGCAAAATGAATATTTTTCATTTAAGAAAAATATTCCAAGCAATATTTTGTGTTGATCCAGAGGTGAAATGATGGTTTTGAGGAGGAGAGGGAGCACTTGGGTGAAAGTCAAGGGGTACCTAAGTGGTTAAGTCCAAATGAAGAGATTGAAAACTCCAAATTCAAAACCAACTCAACTGAAAACCAAACAGAGACAAAGACGGCAAAAACTAGGCTATCACATTATCTTATCATATTATCTCTATCAGATCTCACTTCGCAAGTGGCCATGAAGGGATTGACAACCCCTTTATCGTGTTGGTTGCGAGTTCTTTGTTTGTTTGTGTAGGTGTGTGGGACTTATGAGGAGCCTCCTACTGGATGGATACCTTGGTTCTCAAAAACTGAGGGAAATACTGATGCTACTGTGCTGCATCACCCTTTCCTCTTCAAGGAAACCCAATGCAAGCTCAAGACGTAGCAGTGGCCAGCAGAGCAGAGGATAGCAAATTGGAAAGATGGTGGAGTGGAAAAAGATCCACATGCGGCGACGTGGAAGATGGCGCAATAGAACAAGGGTACCGTTCAAATAGAGGGAGCATACCTGAGGGTCGGTGGGAAGAGGCTTCGCTCGTGGTTGTCGTCCTCTGCACACACTACGACAGCGAGCTTGGGGACGGAGGCCATCCCACGCGGGCGCTAGGTCTGACATGACGGCCTTGTCGTCAGTGCGTGACCTCGCTCGCCGACGACGAGTGTGTCAACGCTGCTTGTCCTTTTCTTCCCCGGCGGATCTGTGACCACCGGTAAGGAGGGAGAGAGAGGACGTCTTTTTTAGATCTGGAGAGAGGATGATAGTGTGAGAAGCATGTGGGCAACCCTTAGCAATAAAGCGCTGAAGCTCCAACCTATATATCTTTTTTATACTACTAGTATTGGAGGTGGAGTAGTGGTAGAGTAGTTTATATTTTCTCATCATATAGTACTAGTTAGTCGTTCTTCAAACCTGAATGACACGCCATTAAAAAAATAAAGATCGATAACTAATGCGGCATCTCGAGCCAATGCGGCCAGATCGCATTTTGCACGAGATATTACACACCATGTTTCGTTGACATGTGGTCCCGTTCCAACATATAAGTGAGACGACAGCGAGTACTTTTCTACTAGTATTTCCGAGCGGACATGTAGGTTGGGGCGCCTCTTCGTGTACGATGGCAAACTAGCAACCATCCATCGACTCTTTGCCTTTCCCTCTCGATTTGGAACTGCTGTCGCACGCTCTTCCTCACTCCTCCATTTGCCTTCACCCTTCCTTCTGCCATTGTTCGATCGTTTTCTCCATGGAGGGAATAGGCCGGAAACGACCCCATTATTCTTTCCCCAATCTGAAAGATGACATGGTGGAGGAACTCATTGATCGGTGCAACATCATCACCTCGGCTAGCATGGCAGGTTCATTCAAGACCATTCTCAACTCAAGTAATAAGATCATTACAAGGAACCCAAGGGTAAAGGAGCGGTTTGATCTCCCCTATCTTCTTCGTCGTGACCCTGATGACTGGTGCAGGGGACGATGGAGGCCTCACCTTGTGCAAGTTGATGCCGCTTGATAATGATACGTATGATGTTAAGATGCCATCACTTGAGGGTAAGGCTTGGGCAGGTGCAAATGGAGTGGGAACTTGTGAATGTGTACACTCGTCACCGAGTTCCACTTCCAAAAATCTCAGTAGAATGCCCAGAGGTTGAGCACACCGGTATTCTACGCACGTCCAAATACGATCATGGTGACTGTATTCTATGGAAGATAGCAATTTGTCGCGTTCCCAAGCACTCTTGGAATTACAAGAAGTACGTAGTTGTTGCTATCTTCACCAAGCTTGTTGCTGTCCTTCGTGGTTCGACTGGATGGATATTGCTCAAAAATCAGTTTCTGTACACGGATGAGTAATGTGATGCAATTCAATACGAGAGCCTTGTTTTTTATTCCACCACTCATGGCACTGTTTTTGCATGGGATCCTCGTAGTTTCAGTACGTTTCTCTTCCATCATAATTATAATTGTTTCATCCACATGCATGTGGGTTAGCTAGTTTCCCTGTACTAATTAACCTTCTTCTTGTGTTTCCAAGGTCCTGTGAACATTCCACCACCTATACTTGAAAAATTTTATAACCAAGGAGGAGATGACGATGGTGATGATCAGGAGCATGAGGACGAGCAGCGCCCATATACTCAGTGGCGCCTGGCAACTAATTCCGATGGATCACCTCTTCTTGTCTGTATACAGCCGACTGATGATGTTACTACTAAGGAAGCAGGTGTAGTCTCCCATGGTTGCACTCTCCGGACCTATTCCAACACCTGTTGCATGGTATTCGGAATGGATACTAGTGTGCTAGCGGCAAGACCTTCTCCCTGGTACAGAATTGATAGTCTTGGAGAAAACTCACTCTTCCTTGAACAAAACTATCCAATGATGGTGAAAGGCGATCCAACTGCTGTTGACACAACGTTACTACAATTTATGAGAAGCAACTGTATTTATACCTCGGACATTTCGGTGGTTCCCTACCCTGGTACTGATATAGTAGGCCACTTCAGCCTGGATGATCAGTCCTGCGTTGGTCTCGAGATCGACAATGGATGGCCCTTCCCAGAGAATCACTTGTGGTTCAAAGCAAGCGTTTCCAACACCAAGGATTGGTTGAGTTGAAGTTCATTATTTGTTGTGTGACGAAAACTTTTGTATTTATAATTTATCCTCGTTGTCGTTGTGGGTTGATGACCTGTTGTATGTAATAAAATGATATGCTTGTGATAAACTTACTAAATTTATGAATGGCTTTCGAGTTGCTTCGCTGAGTGAGGGGTGCGACGAGGCAAAAATATATTTCCCGAATACATAATTGTACGTGCATTGCAACAGGTTATCGAATGAGGCCAATCAACAATAGTTGTACACTATTTGTACTAGCTTCACATGCTTCGCGCGTCGGGCGGCTGTTTTTACTGTAGCCATATGTTAATATGTTCGTCGTACGTAACCAGCACCTCGAATCCTCGATACTACTAGTACTATATAAGTAGTATGAGTAGTAGGGTGGCATGGGCCAGAACAAGCATTCACGTCCAGGAGGACGGCACACACCACCAACACGACATCCATCTGAAACCATATTTCTTGGAGTCCATGGTAGAGCAATCTCTTCAACCTCGTCGTTTCTCTAACTCAGCCATCGCGCGGCGGGTGAGGTGGGGGTCTGCCGATAGTCGGTTTCCTCAACTATGGTCCCACTTGTAAGGCCAACTCCAACGCACGACCCCAAATGGACCTCCGTTTTGCATGAACTCCAATGATAATTCTGACTAGACAAGCAAGACCAAAGAAAACAAGAACCACAAGAATACATTTTGGAAGATATCCAAGTTCCATAACTGCTCCTCTAAGTTGGATTAGTGCCTTCTCGATGCAGTCATTATTGATCTGCGGAGGCTCGATCTTGCGTGCTTCTTTCTTCTTTGAGTGTAAAGAAGTTGACGTTGCTTCCTCGCATCCAGTCTCATGTCTAGCCTCTATTCTAGTATCAACAAGTGCGCTAGTCTAATCTCTAGACTCTATGCTAGCTAAAAGTGCTAGAACATCTACTAAATTGCGCTCTATCAATATATCGATGTACTCTTCTTCCCAATACCAAAACTTGCATCCATTCCACACAATAAAAAATTTAAGTTAGCACAACTAGTCTAATCCAAGAGCACAACCAAAGATTTGGTCGGGTTCTTCCTCCTTTTGCCGACACGCGGAACATCCAGCATCCAAGTCATGTCATGCAAAAAAATAGAGTGGTAGTTGAAGCCACGTGATGTGCATCTTGGGTTAAATTGTAAATAGAATCTTACTACTCCTGAGTAACTCCAAAAGCGGACAACAAAGATCTTTATTGGATTTGTTTTTCATCACCAGCATGTCGAGGTGAAAGATGTGCAGGTTCAGTGGGTCCTCTTGCATTTTCACTAACATGTGGGACCGCATGTGAGCAAACAGACGATGGGCTCCGCGCGTCTGCTGGCTGGCTGAGAAGAGAGATAGAGGAGGGTTGAACACGAACTCCAGGAAATTTGTTCTACGTAACCAGCACCTTGATATAGGCTTGATATAGTGGGGTGTGGCATGGACCATCACTAGCATTCACGTCTAGCAGTCCGGCACACTCCACCCACACGAGTCCCATTTGACACTAATTTTCTTGGAGTCCGTGCTACATCCATCTCTTCTCCCTCCTGTTTTCTCAACCATCATGCGGTGGGCGGGGTGGGGTTTTGCCGATAGTCAGTTTGCTCAACTGTGGTCCCACTTGTAAGTGAAAATGCAACACCGCACGCATTCCCCCTTGAGCAGCGTGCCAGACCAACCGTATGGGGGTGCGACACGAACACGACAGGCTTTTCCTTTTGAACTTGTAACTTGTAAAATTTGGTTCTGCTCCATGGTGCGACCGATAGATAGGAAATAATGATTTTGCCTAGAGTAATGAGAAGTTTGGTTCTGGCGCCGTTCATGCATGGAGTACGTACGATAATTATGAAGTTGATGCGAAAGGTAAGATAATTACTAGTAGTACTATATACTACTACATGGATTTGATGAAAAGATAAAAATACATACGGATCCATCAACGACATCCTCACGCCCTAGTGCACCGGGTCACCAACCAACGTGTGAGGAGCAGCTGCGCTGGCGGCGAGCTCAACATGCTTCTAAACAATGTCGTCCTCCTCTTCCATGTAGTAGACCTTGTGGACGATTTGCACATAGACGTGCGTGATTATGTCGATGGTGTCTTGCGGCGCCAAGCGTTGCGCGGGGAGCGCGACCTCGAGGTGGACATTCTCCGGCGGGAAAGCGGGCAGTCACAGGGCCACCAGAGTGTCGAAGAGGTTGTCACCATAGTGGTAGTTGAGGGTGGAGGGCATCACAGAGCCTGGGCGCGTCAGCTGGAGGCGTACGTCAAAGTCGTCCGCGAGCTTCTTGACGATGGTGAACTTGTCGAGGAAACCGATGAGGACCTCTTCAACCAAGGAGATGAAGCTTTCGTCCAAGCGGCCCTTCACCCTCGTGGCCTCAAGCAATACCTGGCAATGTTCCTCGATGTCGGGCCGCAGGCCGGCATCGTGGACCATATGGCCCAGCCGGCTGATGCTCGCGCTCATCGCCTCCATGGGTCTAGCTTAGCTTCTAGTCAACTGACCTTGGTTAGCGTGCGTAGGTGTGTACGATTTCGTACTACTGCTCGGCCCTCTACTGCACCTACCTTTGGCTGTATGATAGGTGGGCCAGCCACCCATTGGGCCCACGTGTCATTCACCCAAAGGCAGTTGCAGTAAATCAACGAAGTTGCGTCCCCCTCTGTACCGGTGCAGTATAGTAATCTCACCGGACCTCTAGTTGGGGCCAAACGAGAGAAGTTTGATGTTTATTGGTTTATTGGTCTGCTTTGCATTTTGCGCCAAGTTTTGACCTTTGATTTAACTAATAAAATGTTAATGCATGTAAACAAAAATGTTGTGTAAGTCACCTTACAAAAACCAAATAATCCCAAAACACTTAGGCATGGTACATTAACTCCCTCCTTGTTTCTTATCTCATGACATATCAACCAATGAGAGATGTGGGCCATGCATGCTTTCAATGACTTGAGACTACCAAACATGACATGCAGTGTTTAGTTCAGTGCATGTAATCCTATTAATTAGCAAAAAGACATTAAGTTCTCTCACCGATAGGAATAAAACAATACACCATGTATTTATTTACAAAGGGAGTAGTACATTTTTTGTGACATGCATTACTAGATATTGCTAATCAAATACTAAAATCCAGATGGACGTGGTAGTACTCCTAAATCCAGACGGTGGTGCTACTAGTACTAGTAGTAGTACTACCAATGTAGTAGGAGTACTAGCAATGTACTACCCGTTGGTCAACTTATTACGTGCTGCTCCTCATAGTGAAGTGACAAGACCCTGCGCCGGATATGACACCTGAGTATAGGCGTTGTGTTCGGCATACCATAGTCAGCCTCACCGTCTGCAGTCACTATCATCATGGCTGTAGAGCTAGCCTGCTTACAACTAGCCATGTTCTACATAATTTCCCGTGCGTAGATGCCCGTGCATTGCACGGAATACCAAGATTGGGGGTGGACGGCGCCGGCAGCGTACATCGCGCCAGAGTTTTTCACGGCCTTCTACATGTGGTGGGGAGGAGATAAGGCTGATTGTGAGAGACAAGGAGTTGTTTGTAAATAGGGAACAAGTGCGGGCATCTTTTTGCAAAAATGGAGAAGTTTGGTTTGTATGCGTCAGATCTAGATCCGACGGCTATTGGTGAAAGATGGGAGGCACAACATCATCACCAACTCAGGACCTGTTTGATTCGCAGAATTTTGAAAACACAAGAATAGAACACGACAATATTACAAGTTTCAAACTGATATTACAAATGTTAGGACTAATCCTGCACCTACAAAGAGGAAATTACTAGGAAGTTTACGTAAGAACTTTTGTTACTTTAGGTGGATGTAGCATTATCATACAAACTAAAATCCACCGCCCTGACAAGTCTCTGGCCACTTGATGCTTCAAAAAAAAAAATTCATCTTCTGCAGAGACTTTGTCATTTAGGCTTAGACGCTTGCGGTGATTAGCACGCCATTCATTGTTGCGCCAGAGAATGCCAAACCTCATTAACTTGAGCACACTTGCCTCTCGAACAAAGAACCTGGCCAATTTAATCTCAGATGTGTTGCCTTGGTAGCTAATCAAATCAATTTATCTAAGATGGAGATCAAGGCACTCGATGACATTGTTATAGTGCAGCACATTTTTCACTTTTAGTTTTTTTTATCTGCAAAAGAAGAGAACATATTAGAGCAGCTGGCTGTATAAGATTGCCGTGTCATCAAGAGGTACCAATACCATTCGCTCATACGATAGGGTTGGCTGGCTAGTGATATTTTTCACTCTCTCTCTCTCTCTCTCTCTCTCTGTTTCCTCTCATTTAACTAGGAGCACGTGACGAGCTTAGGCATTTGTTGCCTTCCACTATGTGGCCGATGCCATATTTCGCAAAAGTATGCCACATAACACTACAAAAAAAGACACATCAGTGACATTTTGGGCCGAATGAATTTTTTTTCTGTCATACATATGACACTTCTATGACGATAATTGTGGCAAAACCCGGTATCATCATAGATGTGGTGGGCTCCCACTTCTATGACAAAAAATCATGACAGAAAACGGGCTTTTCGTCCTGGGCGGGCCGGAGACGCAGCTGCATGACATTCTTTGGGTCGGCCATGATGGAAAAAACTGTGGTAGAAGCGAGGGCGACGAAAATTTCGGGGAGTTCCCGGTTACGGTGGGTGGTCTGGGGCCGAGCGATGCGCGTTTCTCTCATACACATACGTGCGTGTGTGTGAGGCGTTGGCTCTAATTGAACCCGAGCGAGGCGTTGGGCTCTAACTGAACCCGAGCGATCAATCGATGGATGTTAACTAAACCCGATCGAGCGATTCCTTCACTCCTGC